>NW_026067926.1:1303315-1473758 GCF_014885135.2 Alexandromys fortis | reverse complement strand
TATATATAAAACTGACTTATTCATTGACTTGTAAGAACTCTTCAAATAGTAACTCTCCCACCTTTGTGCCCATCTGTTTGCTATATACCTTAATGCCACCTTTTCAAAGCTATTACATATATTTTGTGTGATCTGATCATTGATTGCATTCTTTCTTTACAGTTGCTTTGAGTGAGGCAGTGAAAACTAAAGTTCTCTGTGTAGTTAAGGCTGATCCCTTAGCTCAGTGTTTCTGGTGTCTTAGAGTGACCAACTTTATAAATGTGTGTCTTTGGTTCCATGCCTTCTCTACATTTCTGGTACATCTATGTTCATGTTCAACATCATTCTGGTACTCATAGAATTCCAGGTTTGTGAGTATTTCGTATTTTAAATTATTGGCTTAGGGACAAACTCTGTGTTAAGTTGGTGTTACTCGTGGGTTCTGAAATCAACTAGGACCTTTGGAATATTTCTCTCTGGTAAAAGGATGTCTTTAGTTCAGTCCCTCCAACCGAGTTTGTGCTGTCCAATGGAATATATTTCAGAGTCTAGAAGATTCTTTTTATTCAGGAATGTCCGTACATCTGAGTTTTCTGCTGCTTGGCTTTCCTCATGACTTAGGTTTTTAAAATAAAATAGTTTTAATTTCTCAAAGACAAAAGTAAGAAGACTTTCTGTGTATGTTACTCTCTCGCTAGGATATGATTGCTTGCCTGTCTGAAAGTGGGGAGGAGCATGAGTTACATAAAGTACAATGGTCTATTAAACATCTCTGCCTTGCTTCATTTTCAACAATTATATATTTTATATCTTGTATTAATAATTTTAGAGAAATTTCTCCAAGTGACTGGTGTTTGTTTTACTTAATTTTGCCTTTCATAAAAAAGTGTGAAAATAGCTAAATTCATATCAGGGTGTAGAACATCAGAAAACTTGGGTAAAATGACATGTGCTTCCCTTGGGAAAGGGACGAGAATGGGGTAATCTAGTGAAGAACCCTGCATTTTGGTGACCATGAGTTCGTGACATGTCACCCATGTTAGTTATGTTCATGTTGTGGCGGTCAAATACCTGACAAGTCAGCATAAGGATAGAAAGATAGATCTTGGCTCACAGTTCCAGGGGCTTCCCTCCATCATGGCAGGAAGACACTGCTGAGCAGTGCACTTCACAGAAGCAGGAGCATGTGACAGAGCTTGTTCACATCATGGCAAAACAGAAATCAGAGAGCATGATGGGAAGTTGCCAAGCTGACATCCACCCAGATCCACCTGCTACCAACTAACGTCAGACCACAATTCCTACATGACCAGCCGAAGCCGCACCCTCTGCTGGAGTAGAAGTCCTCAAAGCATGAGCCTGTGTGGCCATTTCAGAGTCAATCCATACCACTGCCCACTGCTCGCCTTTGAGCACCTGGAGCGCCTGACTCAGTTGGCTCTGATCATAGTGTTGATGGACAGTCCTTCACATGCCATGTAAGTGGAGGAGGTGGGCATTGTGCTGGGACCTATCTGTGTGTCCCGCCTCTTGGTTCTTATGACGAAGTCTGGGGATTCAGAAGTTATTTCCCTCGTGACGACATCTGACCTGAGGAGCTGGTGGCTTCTTTATAATGTTTGTAATCCCACGTGTTCTTGCTCCCAGCCGTGCTCCGGGGGGCAGCTTCCCCCCGTGCACTATCCCGGGACAGCCCTCTCATTTGCCTTCTCTGCATGTTCTCGCCATGTGGCGTAGAGAGGACCCGCACATTAACAGGCAAGGCCTTTTATTTGTAGTGACAATTTCTGCATACAAATCACTTCAAGCACTGCCGGCATCCTCACCCATCCCGTGCTGTACAACTCATTCCAGCCTCTTCCTGTGACAAGGAATGTATTTTATTCTCTGGGGGTCTCATCAACACAGCCTGTACCGAAGTGTCAGAGTGTAGCGATCAAAATAAAGATTTTTTAAACTCCTTTACTACCTGCTGGGAGAAGAATAATACTTATTTCCCCTTCCTTACCTGAACAATCTGTGACATACCCTTATCCTTATATGCATGTCAAAAAGCCCTTGTGATTGAAATTCAAGTGAAATCATGCATGTCTGTGATATTCCAGGCATGTGCCTGGCACCTCTAAATGGCACTCATTGTTATCAGCCCTGATAGTACCTATTTTATAGTGATATATTGAGATAGCCCAGGGAAGACTCGGGCGCTTTTTAAACTGTACTGGGGATAAACTGGTGGAGGTGGAGTGGCTTAAAGGAGAGGAGAGATTTTAAGAAGGTGGAGTCAAGTGGTGGGAAGAAGGACATGCATTGGGGGTCGTAGATGTAGGGGACGAAGCTGAAGGGACGCCACACCAGCCTTTGCATGGTTGTGAAGCAGAGTGACGATGCCATTGAGCGAGAACAGGAAGCAGAATGTAGGTGTATTTGGAGCTAGAAGAGATTGCAAGGTGTCAGAAATAGTCACTAAGGGAGTGGCTGGGTCGGTTGTCAGGATGGTAGCAGGATGGTAGCGACACTACACATTTAGTGAGGGCTGTATACAATCGTAGTGACCTGTCTGATTGCGTAGCTTTCTCCAGCAGTGCTTCACGGCTCGGGTGAGTGGGCGGTACATGGGCATGCTTCAGCCGGCAGAAAAAGGGGGTGACATACTGAGTGGCTTCAGTGTGGAAGTGAACCATCTTACCATGCTGGAGGCTAGAGGGCCAAGAGCCAAGGGTTGCCTGATTCATTTCTTCTAAGGAATTCCATCTTTGGCTTCTAGAAAATCATCTTCTTTGTGTGTCTTCACATCATCGTGTGTGTGTGTGTGTGTCTTCCATTGTCATCTTTTACATGAGGACAGAAGTCATGCTGCATTAGGACCCTCCATCACCTCTTAGTCTTCTGATTCCAAATACAAATGCAAGCACCTTCTACAGTACTTGTGGATTTCAACTTTGAATTTCAGGGAGACATAACTTAGCCTATGACACAAAGAAAAGGGGATGGACCACATAGGACAGAACATTTTACCCAGTGGAAGTTGCTAAATGAAAAAGAGTTAGGTTGGTAAGTTTATCAAAGGCATTGTCGAAATAAGGAACACATTGTACTTCTTGAATGCACCCAGGAAGGGACATGAGCCTGCAGGAGTGGGAGGGAGAAGGGAGGGGAAGTGTCACAGGAGCCAGTGACAAAATGCTGTGGTGAGGTGCAATAAGTGAGCAGGTGCACAGGTGAGATGGAGGGCAAAGGGCCGGGGCTGCAGAGCGGATGATTGTGTTAGTGGTTTCTCAGGTGATCGCAATACCTTTCATGCTGTATAATTCCCCCGAGAGCAGTTATCTCTTTCTAAAGCAGAGACAAGCTTGCCCTTTTCATACCTCCCAGGGTATGCCGTCTTCCCGACAGTGATGGTCCACTGTGTTGCCTCCAGCCCAGAAGAAAGCCCTGTGTGTTGGCATGTTTTTAAGTGCAGAGGAGGAGATCACGCAGGCTGAAATAAGGAAACGGTAACAAAACATCACGCACATAAACTGGAAGTTAATAAGAGGTTGTGACAGAATTTCCGAGAGGCTGGAACCGGAAATTGAAAGCCTAGCAGGAATGAGACACCAGAACCGAGAATCAGAAAGTCACTGGGATTCAAGGTAGCCACTAACTTGGGCTTTTTCTTGCAACCTTCTGGTCCTTCTGCCCATGGGATCACATGCACATTACACAGTTTTAATATGGAGCTTTATACTTGCCCATCTTCTGACTGAGGCACGAGTCTTGGCCTCTTTCAGCCCAGGTTCAAACAATGAGAGTGTGGCTCTCATTTGCACGCTAATTCCATGTTCACAAGTACCTACGGCATGTGCACACACCGTCTGTGTGGATTGAAGCAGGTTGGAAGACATTTCTTTTATTGTTAAGTTCCAGAATAATTGACATCAAAATGTGGTCCTTACAAAAAAAAAAAAAAAAAAGAAAGCTAACTTTTTGTTTTGACTTTGTGGAAGTCACTTATTTACTTCAGGTATTGAGTGAAGGTAAAATATCAAAAACTAGTTCTTGGCATAAAAAACATCTCAACTATACTGCCTTAGGATTGTGACATTTTCCATTCGGTTTTTACACTGCCTTTAATCTGTGGCCATGTCTTTCAAGGGGAATCTGGCCCACTGTGTGCCAACTTTTCCCATTTACTCTTAACTGTTCACCTGTTTAAACATTGTGAAAAGGAGGAAGAGTTGTTGACAGCTGTGGAGTTGACACTCTGTACCGGCGTCATTTGGGCTGACTTTCAGATTTAGAAACTTGGACTCATGGCTTTGTTGCTGAGTGAACTTTGACTAGTAGCTAATGTCATTGGGCAACAGCTTGTTGTCTTGAAGGAGGTTTGTTTAGGTAAAGAGTATTGAGTGATGTATTTGCAAGTGCCGTTTTCAGTTCCCCAGGTAAAGTAGGTGCACGGTGAACAGCATCCTTTTGATTTTGCCTGAGTTCTGAGTGAGCCAGGAGTGGCAGATTGATGATGGATCACATGCCATCTTTGTAACTGACCAAGGGCACATGGGGACTAAGTCTCAGTGTGAGAAACTAGAACATCTGATTGGACCACCTGCTTAGACAGAGGGAACACTTGGTTGGAATATCCTTGTTTTCATGGGAGCTTTCCTGAAGGATCAGAGAAGTTCTGCATTCTCTGGACAGCTTGCTTTTGCTTTGGGGAGGACAAAGGACATTTTCTCTAAATTTGGTGGTTAGGAGAATCACTCTGCTTCCTTTGGGTGTGTAAGAAAAGGGTAGACAGAGGCAGAAGTATTTAGGATACTCAGTGTGAGTTGCCCTCGTGGAAGAGAAACTTAGTTGAGGAATAGGTTTTTCTCCTCTTACTGCTCAGAACACTGAGAAAACCTGTTAGCTAAAAACACACCGAAGCCGTTGCAAACCTAAAATCAGGGCACCACTCACATTGCATTGCTTCCCTTCCTTTCTCACTCCATCTTCTCCCATCTTCTCAGCTTGTGCACATTTTGTCACCTCAGTGAAGATTCTTCGCTTGAAGTATCTACAATGTAGGTGTCATGTGTCTACGCTTGCCCGTGTTGTGTGTACGTGGCTTCTCTGCTCTGTAGGTGGAAGAATTGCCTTGTCTTAGTTTTCTCTTGTTATGACTGAACACCCCCGAGTGTGTTCTTTTGAAGAGTAAAATTGTAGTAAGATCATCATTCTAGAAGATGGGAGGTCTGGGCTAGCAGGGCTATGTCTGGTGAAAAGTTTCTAGCTTTCAAGGCTGCTCTGAGGAGTGCCAAGGCAGTGCAGGGTATTACACAATGAGACAGAGTAAGCCCGATAGCTTACATTTATCTTCTTACATGAAAGCTGCTAAAGTCATAGGATAGCCTCATCTAATCCTGGTCACTTCTCAAGGCTACGCCTCTAAAACCGGATGAAATCTCTCATCTCCACTAGGAATTAAATTTCAACAAAGTTTAGTGGGACATTAAAACTACAGCCTTTTGTCTTCTCCCCTTCCAATAGAATTGGTTCTATAAATTTTGGACTGAAAATTATCCATTTCAGAAACAGATATAAAGTGAGTGAGGACACCCTTTCTGAATTGGTTTGTACATTGACATTATTAATTAAGTAAACATGAATGAGTGATATGCTCGCAGCAATGGAATATTCTAGCAACACAGGCTTTTGGGTTGGTTCCTCCTTAGGGGTACTTTGTGAAGTAACAGTGATACTCTGGATACACACGGTAGTAGGTCATGACACTGCACAGTTTGTCTTCTTGATGCCCCAGATTTGCATATCTGGTCCCTCAAACCCCTTCTCCGAGTCCATCTTTAATATTCAGTGAGAGGCTTGACCTTTATATGGAGAAATGTCAGTGTCAGGAGTGGCTCTTCTGATTCCTGTACATCTGCTCTTTTTTCCTCCTGGCATTAAACAACAAAATAATAATATAAAAAAAATCTGATGAGTTAAATCCCTCCTCTCTCCTCATCCCACCCTGATTGGTTTTGAACATTTTATGTAGGCCACATCATTGAGTTTCTCAATTGAAATTCTCCTGCCTACGCCTCCTGAGTGCTAGGACTACATATCGGCTTAGTAGTTTTCTTCTGTCTATTACTTTCAACCTCAGCCTGTCAACAAGGTCTGTCTTTTCTAGCTTTCAATACTCTAACAGAAATGGGGTTTCCTTTTTGGAAGCCTCCTAATACCCAGTTCAGCCTGCCTTCATCTCTTACCCAGAGTAGGGATGGCCTTCCCGATGGACTCCCATTCTCTGTTCCAATCCTTTGTTTATACAATGACATCTCTCCATAGATCAGTGTCTTGTGTAAACTATGACTCCTCATCCATTTTTAATAAAAGCTAAGCTCCATCCTGTGGCCTCCAGGACTCCAGCCAACCTGCCCCACATCTGTCCTTCTACTTCTCTTTCTCTTTCTGCCACCCTAGCAGCCCTGTGACCATTCTTCCTTCAGCCTTTGACGTTTCTGTGCTTTGGCTACCCTCGCCTTTGCCTTTATATGCCTAGCTGTGTTCCCCCTTTACGTTTTACTTCAAGAGAAGTACTCCCAAACTACCCATCAAAGATGACTCTCCTCCAGTTCACCTGTGGTGGTACATCCCTTGTTTACACTCTATTCACCTTGCGATTAAGTCTCATAAGGATGTGGGCTTTGTCTATCATGGTCATTGCTTTATCTCCATGAAAGAATTGTATCTGACACATAGTGGGTCTTCAGTGACATTTTGAGAAGTAATAACTCACAAATGAGATCATGGGTAGAGTATTAATGACTCTTTAGTGTATGTGTATATATATATATATTCATTCATTCATTCATTCATTCATTCATTCATTCCCATCCTAGGACTGCTAATCAATCACTTTAAAATGTTTCTTTAAAATGTTTCAGTCATAGCTCTTAGTTGTCAGGGTTAACTGTCATACTTTAAGACATCATGGCTAGAAGGCCTTGCTGTCACTTCACAGGAAAAGCTTGCATTGACAGGATCATCCATGAAAGTAAGATGCGATGGCCATTGGCACAGAGGGTCCCTGGGATGACTGAGCAGCCTGGGACCCCACTGGCTAACAGCATCCTCGAGTGTCATCCAGGAGTGTGTCAGCTCACTTTGATGGATCTGAAGAGTACACAATAGCTGAGACTTTATATCTCCCTGTAATTTTGCTGACTTTGCCGTTTTAGCAAGAAATAATTTATTCTAATGTGATTTGCATTGCATAAAATTATAATAAATGTTTTTAAGAACAAGGTGCTGTGTATTTATGAAATCCGTGTTTATGTGAGGACAAGGTTTAAAATGTATTGGCATGTATTTTCCACAAACACTTGCATGCAAAGCTATAGACTCTGCAGCCTTGGCATTACAATATATTATTTGCATAAACCATAAACAGTGGGCAATTTTTTTGTCAAACAAAAAGTACTGATTACCTTAGAAAGGATATTAATATCTTTTCTTTATCCATATTTTTAAAATGTGCAGACTGTGTTCTGATGATCATTCATCTTGTCTCCTAGCACAATTTGCAGCAAAGATGCTCTCTCTCCATAGCTCCCCAAACAGAAAATAAGATGCAGCCGAGGCAACACCCCTTGCATGTGAATGACCTGTGGTGCGGTGTTCCTGACTGGCTGTGGAAGGCCTCTGTTCAGTTAAAGTTCACAGCCATTAGATGCAGGCATACACCAAACAGACATCTGATTGACAGAGGGGAGCCAGAAAATATGTTTTCAAATTAAATTTCATGTTTATTTTCAGCCCTCCTTAACAGCCTTCCTGTTGAAGATTTGGGCCACTGAACCAAACTAGTTTCCTCTAGGAAATAAATATGTTGTTCAAATAATTCTCTGTATGTTTCTGCCTTCATAACGTGGGATCCTCGGGAATAATTTCAGCAGAATCAATAGAAACAATGCTGAGGTTGAATTTCCCCTAAAGTAGGAATCCTGCTGTGTGTGGAGAAAGAAAGCAGCAGCTATTGACTGGCTCTAAAAAAGAGAGGAAGGTTGGTCTTGGGAATTGGTCAGGCCTGGATTTCATTACCCATGGTATGAGTTCTATACCTTTTATCTGTTCAATGATGAGCGTCACAGCCATGACGTGAAACACAGTGACAGGTGAATAAGTGGTTCTGGGCTGAGTTCTTAGAAGGGCGCCCTAAGCCCTGGATGCTCTTCCTACCACCATTGTGACCATCAGTGTGTGAGCTGGAAGCAGTGATGCCTATAGTACAGACACTGAAAATGGAGCAAGATCCAGGCTCACAGTGGAAACACACCCTGGTAGGATTGCTGCTCTTGTCATGTGATGAGAGAGAGAGAGAGAGAGAGAGAGAGAGAGAGAGAGAGAGAGAGAGAGAGAGAGAGAGAGAGAGGAAAGGAGAGAACTACCTCCACTTTGGATGTCCAGAGAATGGCTGGGAGCAAAAGAGCTTATATTGTAAGAAATTAATAAGTAGGATCACCTAGCACATCCTGTTTATAAAAGGAATTTTAGTTCTTTGCTCACAGACCCAAATCTCTTCCATCCCTGGGGTCAGGATGCTTCAGAGGAACTCAGACACCCTGCCAAGCATCCACCCACTCATTATAGCCTTCCCAGGATGCTGTGTGCTGTGTCTGACGAGTGTGAAACAGCTTATTTCCTAGTGGGGAAGACTAAGTAGCAACTTTAAAAAATATGCTTTTGTAGGGTGGGTGACAATTTAGAGAACGGAGCTCCTAAAATTTTCCAGTTCAGCTGCCTGGCAAAATGATTCGATGGCATTTGGTAAAGCTCTGAGTGTTCGTCCTTTATGAAACACCCTTCCCCTCTAACAGGGGTCACCACAGAGTGGTCATCACAGAGTCGCTCCAGACAGCATCAACTGTATCTTGGTTTGTTTTCTGTTGCTATAAACAAAATGTCCAAGGCTGGATTATTTGTAAAGAAGAAGATTTAATTTTGGCTCATCCTCTCGAGCCAAAAGCATGGTTCTAGGAAGTGTCTGATCACATGGTGGAAGGCAGGAAAGGGGGAAGTATGTGAACACAGCAGACGGAACATGATGCTCAACCTCACAACAACCCATTCTTATGGTAACTCCAGTACAGAAAGAACAAGCTTGCCCTAACTATGAAGAGCACAAACCCAGTCCCCGCAGAGAGGTGTTAAGCCCTCAACAACCCAGTGCTCTTGTAAAACCCATGGCATACTTTGGATATGAAACAGCCTTCTAAGCCTCCCAAGACTTGGTCCCCAGCTGGTGGATATATTTTTATTTGAAGATACAGGATGCATCATAAAGTGGGGCTAGTTGGAAAAAGGAGGCCACAGACATAGGCCTTTAAAGGTTATACCTGGTTCCAGGTGTCATCTCCTCAATCCATTTCCTGTCTGCCTTGGGGTGAATAGCCTTTGCCTTATGCCCTTACCATCATGATATTACCCATCTCCTCAAATTCAGAATTAATGTAGCCACTGTGGTCCACTGAAACTTCTGAACATTTGGGACAAAGTGTGTCCTTCCTCCTCGTGGGCTGTTATGTCAAGCATTCTATCACAGAGACAGAAGGTCTGACTAGCAAACCTCATCTCTCAGCACACACCAGACGTCAGGTGAGTGTCTGAGTGGGCAATCATATCCAAACTGGAGCAACCGGGGACCTTGCTGTAAGTGCAAGTGCTTTGAATCCTCGTCTCAGACTTAATGAATCAGAAAGCTGTGGTGTTTATTGTCATCTTAGAAGGTCTTGTTTATTTCCAGAGACCCTGATAAGAACTACTAACCCAGAGAAACTCTTAATGTCAAAGCACTCAAAGATAATGAAAGGTGGTTAGATGGAGCCATCTTATGTCCATTATTGGTGAACTGTGGTGTTGTGTTCATCCAATGTCATCTTGTTTAGAACTAAACAAGACCTTATCCTGTCCTGGTTACATTTAAGAAACATCTCAAGAGGGGTCAAAACACATTAGATACATGTATGAAACTCTAAATTAAAGGAAAACAAAGCTGCTCAAATTCCATGCCATATAATACCATCAGTAGTATCATTTTCAAACATACAAGTGATACAGTTTTAGCTACTTTTGTTTATATGCTAACATACGCCCAAGAAAGCAACTTAAGGGAGAAATGGTTTGTTTTGGCTCACAGTCCAGGGTACATTCCATCATGGAAGGGAAGTCAAGGGTGGAGGAGCTTGGAGCAGCAGGGCATGTGGTGCCTGCAGTCAGGAAGCAGAGAGGATGGATGCATGTGATCGAATAGCCTTCCTTTTCTACACTCTAGGATCCCTCACTTGTCTTCCATCCATAAGATGGATCATCCCACGCCAATTAACGTAATCATGATAACGCCTACAAGCATATCTAGAGGCACATCTTCCAGGTAGTTCTAGATTCTGCCAGGTTGACAAGGCTAACCATCACAAGTGTAAGGGATGCATGTATTGTGACATATTGTTTAGAGACATCTGTATGTAGAGGAACTAGGAGGGGCAAGGATGTATCAGGAGAAGCTCCACCAAAGGCTTCATCACCATCACACGATTATGATTATTATTAGATAGATAGATTTTACTTAATTTTTTCATACAGTGTATTTTGGCCATGATTTTCCCCCTCCCAACTCCTCCCAGATCCTCCCTACCTACTCAGTTTTATGCACTTTCCTCTTCTTCAGCAGAGTGACTAGTATATTGGTTCAACTATATTAGCCTTGCATATGTAAAGTACACAATCATCTATTAATTTTTTAAAGAAGCTTTTCTTCTCCAGAGCCACTTTCCTTTCCCCATTGTTGTTTGAACATCAAGATTCCCAAATGCTTGCTAAGTATCACCTGCCAGTGGGACAGCTGGGCGAACATTACCTTGCAGTGTGAATCCGTTCAGTTCTCAACACAAGCTAGAAGACACCCGGGATGTTCTTTCCTGGTTTTGTATTTGTGCTCTTTATATATTTTGAAGTATTGTCTCCCACATGGTATCCTCAAAGTAACTCTATGAGTGAGTGTGGGTATTAATCCTTTTCAGTGATTGATGATGAACAAAAATCAAGTTGCCTACCATATACTCAACACCATACCCTGAGTCCTTAACAGGGGAAAGTATCTTGCACCCACTTTAGTGATCCCGTGGTGTCCCACGTGAGACATTAGAGAACTTGTTTATGTCCATGAGTCTAATGAGTAGGGCAATCAGAAGTCAAAAGAGGAAAGAAAGCTGGTGTCTTGTGTTTCGGGACGTAGACCCAGAATGACTTTCCTATAAAGTCTTGAAAGGGGAACAGAATAACATACCCTAATAAACAATACCAGGTGTTCGATAGGTCCTGTGACCCCCAAAGCATGATAAAATAAATTTCTCTTGTGCTTTTGTCCGTTTTTGGCCCTCTGCCCACGCGCTGGGTGCACTTGAATGCTGGAATCACATAAAGATGGATGATGTGGCCAGGCAGCCTGTGTCATCAACAGGCAGACAGGAGGCTCATATCCCTAAGCAGGCAGTCACATTATCCAAGCAAAGAAGGAAATGAATACATCTCTGCTGCCTGGCATCCCCCAATGGGTAATTAAAATGATGCCACTGCTGTTTCACTACATTCAAAAGTGTTTTAATTTGTGTTTAGCCAGAGGCTTTCTAGCAACAGGAACATTTGTACAAATCTAACAAATAATTATAAATAAATAAAGTCTCTGCTTCTGCTATTTGGGGGAACGTTTCCTTCAGGTAACACATTTATAAATCCACCTGTCTGACAATATGGCGCTAAAATATAACAGTAGACTTTGAACTGGGTGCTTAAGTGACAGTTGGGATGATATGTTTGTCAACACAGCAAAGAAAAACTGTTATGGGGGGAGGTGATCCAGGCCCAGAGGTGTCACAGACTGGAAATGCTGAATTACACTAGACCCAGAATAAAACAATGTATAATTCTTGACATCTGGATTCCTTCTTAGCTGACTTCATTTGAAGAACCAGGGATAGCAAAGATATTTCCCCTTCACAATATTGTTGGGTCCCAAAAGGTCATTGGATATCTTCCACTTTCCATCATGTTCAGGTAGCAGATACTGACCAACCCCACAGGTGAGTCTGTGAGCAGATGAACAGGTGAGCCTATGAGAAGGTGAGTCTGTGAACAGGCGAGACTCTGAACAGGTGAACTTGTGGGCAGTGAGCAGGTGGTCCTGTGAGCAGGTGAGTTTGTGAGCAGGTGAGACTGTGAACAGGTGAACTTGTAAGCAGGTGAGTCTGTGAGCAAGTGAGCAGGTGAGTCTGTGAGCAAGTGAGCAGGTGAGCAGGGGATCAGGTAAGTCTGTGAGCAGGTGACTCTGTGAACAGGTGAGCCTGTGAGCAGGTAAGTCTGTGAGCAGGTGAGTCTGTGAACAGGTGAGTCTGTGAACAGGTGAGCAGGTGAGTCTGTGAGCAAGTGAGCAGGTGAGTGGGTGAGTCTGTGAGCAGGTGAGTAGGTGAGTCTGTGAGCAGGTGAGTCTGTGAGCAGGTGAGTCTGTGAGCAGGTGAGCCTGTGAGCAGGTGAGCAGGTGAGTCTGTGAGCAGGTGAGCAGGTGAGTAGGTGAGTCTGTGAGTAGGTGAGTCTGTGAGCAGGTGAGTCTGTGAGCAGGTGAGTCTGTGAGCAGGTGAGCAGGTGAGTCTGTGAGCAGGTGAGCAGGTGAGTGTGAGCAGGTGAGCAGGTGAGTCTGTGAGCAGGTGAGCAGGTGAGTAGGTGAGTCTGTGAGTAGGTGAGTCTGTGAGCAGGTGAGTCTGTGAGCAGGTGAGCAGGTGAGTCTGTGAGCAGGTGAGCAGGTGAGTCTGAGCAGGTGAGCAGGTGAGTCTGTGAGCAGGTGAGCAGGTGAGTCTGTGAGCAGGTGAGCAGGTGAGTCTGTGAGCAGGTGAGCAGGTGAGTCTGTGAGCAGGTGAGCAAGTGAGTCTGAGTAGGTGAGTCTGTGAGTCTGTGAGCAGGTGAGTAGGTGAGTCTGAGTAGGTGAGTCTGTGAGCAGGTGAGCAGGTGAGTCTGTGAGCAGGTGAGTCTGTGAGCAGGGGAGCAGGTGAGTCTGTGAGCAGGTGAGCAGGTGAGTCTGTGAGCAGGTGAGCAAGTGAGTCTGAGTAGGTGAGTCTGTGAGTCTGTGAGCAGGTGAGTAGGTGAGTCTGAGTAGGTGAGTCTGTGAGCAGGTGAGTCTGTGAGCAGGTGAGTCTGTGAGCAGGTGAGCAGGTGAGTCTGTGAGCAGGTGAGCAGGTGAGTCTGTGAGCAGGGGAGCAGGTGAGTCTGTGAGCAGGGGAGCAGGTGAGTCTGTGAGCAGGTGAGCAGGTGAGTCTGTGAGCAGGTGAGCAAGTGAGTCTGAGTAGGTGAGTCTGTGAGTCTGTGAGCAGGTGAGTAGGTGAGTCTGAGTAGGTGAGTCTGTGAGCAGGTGAGTCTGTGAGCAGGTGAGTCTGTGAGCAGGTGAGCAGGTGAGTCTGTGAGCAGGGGAGCAGGTGAGTCTGTGAGCAGGGGAGCAGGTGAGTCTGTGAGCAGGGGAGCAGGTGAGTCTGTGAGCAGGGGAGCAGGTGAGTCTGTGAGCAGGTGAGCAGGTGAGTCTGTGAGCATGGGAGCAGGTGAGTCTGTGAGCAGGTGAGCAGGTGAGTCTGTGAGCAGGTGAGCCCGTGCTTCTCTTCTGCTGCTCTCTCATTTGGAATGAGCCAGAGACTAGGAAGGCCCTAGACTTCTTTACTGTTTTTAATTTATTATAAATGTTCATAGAAGAAATAATGATCATATTCTTTTCCCTCCCACAGCTCCTCATAGCTCCTTCCCATTTCTTTACCACCCAGCTTCATATTTTCTTTTTCTAAAATCATCAACTCCCCTGAACAAAAGAAAAAAAACAAATAAACAACCAGCAAGACAAAAAAGAAAAAAGAAAAGAAAAAAATCACAAATCTCTTACCTCCAGGGTATGAGGCCTGCCCGAGAATATGGTTAGTCTTAGATTTAAATTAATGGTGCTAAAGAGAGAATGTGTAAAAAGAAGTAATTAGTTCAGACAGCTCCCAGGAACTCTTAAAATATGAGAGACTCTTGTTCTTTAAAAGACCTGGACCTATTTATCAGTTTCTCATCACTTGAAGAATATTACATTATTTTTCTTCAGCCAGGCATACTGGCACACATCTTAATCCCAGAATTTGTAAAGATCAGGTAGGAGGGTCATAAGTTCCTGGTTAACCTGGGCTCCATAGCAAATTTGAAGCCTCCTTGGATGACAAAGCAATAACCTGTCTTTAAAAGTATAATTTATATTAAACCATAAGAGTCATGCATATTTATGGGAGATGGTGTGATAGTTCAATGTATACACACAAAATTGCTAGTGCTCTTGATTTGATTATCAAATTATATGTATCAGATTTTCTTTACTCTGAACCCTACAAATGTATATGTTTAGAATAATTAGTAAAAATAAACTTGTTATATTAAGAGACATAAAAAAGAATGGAGAGGAATGAGCAGAGGAAGAGAGCTTTGCCATGTAACACGCTAAATTTATAAGAATACAATGTCCTTAGGGAAGGCAAGAGCTTCAGCTTCATGCCTCCTTGCAACTATGTAAAGGGCCAGGTGACTTCTCAGGCACACCCACTGAAGGGGTCTTGTAAGGACAGGCTCCCTCTGTGTAACAGAATCATTGTAGGCTGATTCTGATTTGTCTCTCTGGTACAATGAAATCCTTCGCTCAGACTTAACCAACTTTTTACAAGGTAGAGCAAGGTGGGAAGGAGGAAGGTCCTGGAGCCTAAGTTCCTATCATTCTGCACTGTTACTGTTTCTCTGTACACTGTGCTTTGGCTTCACCCATTCTAAATGGCAGTGCTAATGGAGAAGTAACTTTGAATACTGGATAGCAATTGTGTTACTCCCATGGTTTACCTGTCTCCAGTTTGCTAAAGGCTGCCTTAGCTACATCTTATCTGATGTAGACTTCACAGAAGTACTCATCTGGCCTGATTCATATTCATTCATTCTCTCTCTCTCCTTCCATGCTCCCTCCCTCCCTCTTCTCTCTCTCTCTCTCTCTCTCTCTCTCTCTCTCTCTCTCTCTCTCTCTCCTCCCTCCCTCCCTCCCTCTCCCCCATCTCTCCTCTTTTGTCAGACACATGTAGTTGGCTCTAACAAAAGAGAAGGGTAACAGTTCTGAGCTCTCCATTCACAGCCTAAAGACAGTGCAGAGAGAGTATTTGATTGTGATTCATCTTTGCAGCTCATTTTCCATCTTTGTTATTCATACAACTTTCTCAGCATGCCACTTAGTGCACAGCCTTTGGACAGGTCTCAAGTGTTCTCAGTTGACTACTCAGAAGCTGTGCTGGTTCCATTCAGCTCCAGCTTCATCCTTAAGACACCAACACCTTCCACATTTTCTATGGATCCTCCCACCCTTGGTCAGGATTCTGGGTCTGCCTTTGTCCAGGGAATTTGGAGCAGTCTAGCTCACTGAGGTTATTCTTCAAGATATACCACTGGGTGCCTTATTGCTCATCCAAGAAGAGGGTTAAACCCCTTAAGGGGCTCTTTTTGTTCTAATCCCAGGGAAGGGAGGGTGTTGTCACTAGAAAATTCTGTTTTGTGATTTGGTTCCTGACCACTAGGTGTCACTGTTCTACATAAATAAAATAGGACCAAATTGGCCTTGGCACTGTGAAATTAGGCCTTTGGTGGAGTGGGGGGATCTAGCAGGTTAAGGGACCCACTCATTTTGAAGTGTCAGGTATCAGCCACCGCTGTGCTCTAAAGACTAGCTACAGTGTAGGAATCAACCTGACTTAGAAGGCTTTGAAATGCAAGTATCAAACATAAATCCAGCTTCTGTCTATATCTGCATGGGTATCGAACCTTTTAAATAGTCTTTAAAGATTAACCTCTCAGAAAAGACCTGATGTACTATGGAATTCAGGGAACATATAACTTCATTATTAATGTAGCTGTTGGGGAAGAAACATCTGATAGGATCAGGGCACCGTGTAAAACCACACAAAAGAAAACCACTTCCCTTTCTGCAGGTGACACTCTGCTTGATTGGCAAAGAAATCACACACTGTCACTCATAGGCAAAAAATAAAATTGTTACTTGATTCTCTCCATTTTTTAAAAAGAATTTTTTGCATAATTTTATTCCCTTAGAAAAATTAGCTGTGCTTTCTCGGCCGGTCATGATGAAGGGTTCTCAGGAAAAGGCAAACTCCTCTCCAGTTCTCTGACCAGCAGTGTTAGTGAGCACTGCTCCACCTCAGTTACAAAGGAGAAGGTGCTGGTGCATTGTGCTGCATCCCAGTGTATAGAGACATACGAGCCTCCTTGACCATGTGCACAGCCCTTCAATGTTTACTTTGAGATAAACTGTCAGAATGGGAGCTTAGTCAACCATAAGGGGGTTCAAGCAGAGAGTCCTGCCCTTAACATATTCCTCCTGGAAGCATATCTGATTTTGTCGGCAAGGGTCACAAAAGCCTTCGAGCATGTGGAACTTTATACGGTACCATACTTGGGCTTTAAAGGCCGGGTCAGTCCTCTGACTACAAAAGACCACCAATAATGGTTTTCAAGAAGAAAGTATAAGTGGAGAAGAGATTACAGGAGGCGTAATCCCACTATGCAGCGTCTCTCTGCTGTGACCGTGGATGAGTCCAAATTGATGGTGAAGTAACACCATGCATGCTGATCAATGGAAATCCACATTTCTGAGAAGCCAGGTGATGGCAATAGCTAAGAGAGAACTTGGATTATTGCTGCAGAGATTCCCTTGAGCCATCTCAGGAAGCTGTCAGTTGTAGTCCGTGAGCTTTACCACATAATGCGAACCCATGGAGTCAGGATAGAATCTTGACAGTTTGTAGGTTTTTTTTATAAATAAAAATAAAAAAATGCAGCAATAACAAATAGATGGTTGGTCACCATGTAACTTCCAAACTGCCCAGGGCTTCCATGTTAGCAGATTCTATCATATTATAATGGTAAAGATAACGTAATGTCAGTTTTGTAGAATAGAAAAGTGTTTTTTTTTTTCCATAAAGGGCATTTTTAAATGGGTCATTAACTCATTTTATGAGTACCTTAATGCTTTGAGTGCTGCAAAGAAATAATGTATCAACCTACTAGGGCCAAAATTGAGTCAGTAGAGAATAGTACCTAGTAAACATACGTCTGCAAACCGTCACTCATCTTTCCAGCTTGGTTTAAATAAATAACAGAAACGTTATGTTTGTAGGCTGCGCCCAAATATTTATACATGGTTGAACTTGTGCCGAATTCAGTTCATGAGCCATTTATGGTCAAGTCAGATTTGTGTGTGTGTTGGGGAGGGGGTTAGCAATCATAGTTAACCAAGTAAAATTTGTATTTAATTCTTTGTAATGTTTTAATCCCTCAGCTCTAATTCAAAGCTAGGATCAATGTCACGCCGGTCATTGTGTTCCTAACAGGGTCTAAGTCATCCGTTTGTCTGTGAGGTTCCTATGGAGGTGGAATAAAGGAGATTAAGACATGCATCAGTGGGTGGCATGGGGAATATTTATTCAATATGCTTGTCCCGGTTCTTAAAACCAAAACTGTGGTCCTCAGTTCAGAGCTGTAACGAAGGGGGCAGGATTATTGGTGGATAAGCATCCTAAAGGCATTCTGATGGAGGCTGGTAATCAGTACAAATTGTAACAGCCGTAGAAGGCATCATTCTGCAGATGGCTTTATTCTTGAGCACTCAGGACCATCTGGCACTTTGGGGCTGAGCCCAGCTCCACCACGGCAAGAACCCATATTTGCTCTGCATTGGCACAGACTTGGGAGTCAATGGCTCCTTGACATTTTGGACTCTCCGTCATATGGCAAGTCCAGCTGCAGAGTCTGCTCTTTCCACCGTGCAGGCAAGTGGCTCAGATGAGGTTGCCTTTTGTTGAGGAAAAGGTCACCTTAGGGAGTCTTGAAGCCTTGGCTTAGATTTGTAAATTACACATGGTGCTGTGGACCACTTCTTGTGGGTTCAGTGAAGCACTTGTAGTGCTAATATACAAATCTAATCATTTTGCATGGAAAGAGCCGAGCTTATGTTAAGATACAGGGTAATTACTGATACACTCGAACAGCAGAGGCTTTCTCCAACCTGTCCTTAAAACGCTTCTTTGTATAGATTTAGATGATCGGAAGAATCACACTCCACTGTGATTTTTCTCTTCCCTGCCATTGACTATGATATTTCTGAAGGCAGCAAGCTGTGCTTTCATTTTTCTTCCTGGGGCACATATCTTAGGTGCCCAGTAGATTAATTGATCAATTTGGAATCCTTTCTTTGGGTTTGTGCTATATTAATAGCCTCATAAGGAAGTCAATGAACTGTGATTTCAACACTAGAATTCTAGAAATCAGCATCTTTATTTATCCATATTTATTGCAACTCATGGAGATTAGCATCCTTTTATGAGTAGCTGATTATGATGATGCAGTCTTCTGGTTGCTCTTCCCCAGGTGAGTCAGTAACTTCAAAGCAACTTGGCTCCAGTGTTTACTAAGTCATGTGATCTTCAACTAGATGCTGTGATTCTCTGAAACCTCAATATCTTCACCCCTGAAATAAGGTAGTAATACCATCTTCTCTGAGGTAGTGCCTTTCAGGAAATTAGCATATAAAGAGAGAGCACTGTGTCTAGTCATCTGAGCCACTTATGGGTCTCCACAAGCAGGCTGGTACTTCCTTCCCTCTGGCTCCACAACACAGCTTCCATTAGTCCCTCCCTGGGACCAATTTCTTCTTGGAAATCAGGGTATTGTTCCAGTTATCAACTGCTGCATATGATTTACCCCAAACCTGGAGAGTTGAAATGACCCTTTATTATCTCCCAAAGCTCTGCACGTTGACTCAGAAGAACTGACTTCATTTGTGGCTTCTTAGGCAGTTCCTGTGTCAACCCTCCAGAGGCCTGGCACTTACTCATGCTGCTGGCAAGTAGACATTCTACTGGAAGGTGTCTTCTGGAGATCCCCCCATCCCCCGTGAGCTTTCTTCATATTCTCATAGTGAGGTGGTGGTCTTGGCCATTTGCTGTTTCCATAGGGCAGCTGATTTCAAAGGCAAAAGCTGCAATGTTTATGAACTGACCTTAAACCTGCACCACTTCCACATCATACTGTTGCTCAAAGCTGCGGTCTAGAGCTGGTACAGCGCCAAGAGCAAGGAGCTGATTGGGTGGGTGTGAATGTTGCAAGGTGTGGTTCATGGTGGGGAGACCTGGTAGAGACTGTGTTTGTGACATGCTACTCCACCAGCTCAGCTTCTTTGGTGGAGAGTTTGGAAATAGCATGTGGGGATCTGTCTAATGATTATCTGCATTTAATAACCCTGATCTGGTTCATTCTTGCGGTCATGGCTGTTAATGGATTCAGTTGCCCACATGGCAACCTGCAGCAGGGGCATGCGCAAGTACCTGATTAACATGCAAGGCTTGAACTACATTACCGTCCCGAGAAAGTGACTATTCGATGCAAGGTGATTGCCTTGACATGGCTTGAGCCTCACTTTAATGGGTCTTGAATAGCCCTTCTCAAGCTGGCCCAGGCTCCTGGAGTTTATAGCTGGCATTCTTGAAGCAGTCGACAGTAGTTTGCTTCTGTGTGAGCTTTCTGTCACTACAGATGAGTTTTATTAACAGCTCCCAGCTACCTAACATGTAAGGCAGATTTCCATGTATTTAGTTTTAAAATCGCCCAGTGAATACATGTTTATCAGAACATTCAAATGACACAGACATGTCAACACAGAAGAGGTCCATCGCATACCCGTCCTAGATCATCAACATTCTCCTGGGGCACCTGCATTTTTAACGCCTGAGTGTCCATCCTCTAATACTGTTGTCTATGCTTTCGAAAATTGTGTTTGTGGGTTTGCTATTTGTTAAACAAAATTGGGACCACTCATTCAGCTAGAAATTCATTTCTGTTCACTCACAGAAATTGTTTACTGAGAACCAATATGTCTAAAACCTTGCATTTCAAAAGCAGCATATCTTTTAAAAATTGTTTTTTTATTTTTGAGATTATAATGTAATTACATAATTTTCCCCTTCTCTTTCCTCTCTCCAAACCCTCCTAGACACCTCTCCTTGCCTTCTTTCAAATTATTAGATTCTTTTCCATTAATTATTGGTACATGCACATAAATTTATAGTGTATGCACACAAACACATAAACACACCCGGCTCAGTCTGTATAATATTACTTGTATGGAAGTTTTCAGGTATTGTTTAACCAATTGGTGTACTCTTCCCTGGAGGACCACATTTCCCAGTCTCAGCCTGTTTTAGTTGCCTGTAGTCCTTCATGTAGTGTTGAGGCCACATGGGGTGTCCCCATCCATCTTAGCATGTCTGTTGTTGTCCTTGTTCAGTTCGTGTTTAGGCAGTCATGTCAGTGAGTCATGTTGGTGAGACTTTATGGGTGTAGCTTCTGAAAATTTTCCTGATTCTCTGGCTCTTAAAAATATTTCTGTCCTCCCATTTTATTTTATTTTTTTTATTGAGAAAAGGAAAAAAAAGTTTCCGCCTCCTCCCAGCCTCCCATTTCCCTCCCCCTCCCCCACTCCTCTCCCCCTCCCTCTCCAGTCCAAAGAGCAGTCAGGGTTCCCTGTCCTGTGGAAAGTCCAAGGTCCTCCCCCCTCCGTCCATGTCTAGGAAGGTGAACGTCCAAACTGGCTAGGCTCCGACCAAGCCGGATAGGGGAGCAGGGAAGCACATATCTTAGTTAAGGGAGCCACCTTAGGGTTGGCAAGAGACTTGAACCTAGAGGGCTCCCAGGAGCCCAAGGCGATGTCCCCAGTTAGTCCCTTGGGAAGCTGAGGATAGGGAACCTGAAATGACCCTATCCTATAGCAATACTGACGAATATCTTTCATATCACCATAGAACCTTCATCTGGTGATGGATGGAGATAGAGACAGAGACCCACACTGGAGCACTGGACTGAGCTCCCAAGGTCCCAATGAGGAGTGGATGGAGGGAGAACACGAGCAAGAATGTCAGGACCATGAGGGGTGTCCTCCCTTTTATAATCTGATAATCTTATAGACATACATATACCTGTATGTATATATGTAAATCCAACACTGAGCATCTTTGAATATATATCTTTGGACACACACACATTTTAAAAATGAAGACAGGTTTGGCTTGTGAGATGAAGGCTTGGTGCCAAGCTGGTAGTTAATAAGTATTTTTTGGGGGGGGTGTGCAACAAAATGTCTCAATGGATACAGGTGCTTACCACCAAGGCTGAGTACCTGAATTTAATCTCCAGGACCAACATGGCTGATGGAGGGAACAGAGTTCTAAAAGTTGTCCTCTGACAACTTTTGTACAGTGACATGTGCATTCCCAAACATATACCGCTCTACACTAAACAAATAAAATGTAATACAAATTTTGCAAAGAAGTGAGGGTGTTAAGCTCAACCATTGCTAATGTATTGCTGTGTCCTGATCTGATCGGGTCATCAGGCATTGGGGGCTTGTTAGAAGATGCAGGTCACTGAGATTAAAGCTTCTATCTATCTTGCCCCCAGTCCTTTCCCCCACCTCTCCTTCCCTCTCCCCTTCTTCTGTCTTTCGTATCTGCTGGAAGGTGGGTAGCTCCATTTTGCCGTACCCTTCGGTTATAATTCTCTACTTTCTCTTGGCCACAGAGCAGTGGAGCCCGCCTTGAAGTGAAACCCTGAAATTGAGTTAAGCCTCTCCTCCCTCAACTGATTTCCCCAGGTATATTTATGAAAGTGAGGGGAAGTTGACTCATGAAGTCTAACAAGTGAATAAAACTGGGGGAAGGGAAAGACTCTCTTAAAGTGATGATTGATTGCTGCTGAAAAATAGATCTTGAAAATACGGGTGCTTAGGGATATCATATGATAATGGCAAGGGTTCCCTTTCTGCTGGCACAGGGCATTTGCTCTTTGTACTGCTGCCTAACTGAAGGCTGAAGAGGCTCCTCTTTACTGTGTGTCCTTTCTCAGCTTGTCCCCCACTATATGTGTATATGGTATATGCACATGCGTGTCTGTGGGCACACGTGCCCGGAGAGAGCCCAAGGTCCTGCTCTATCACTCTTCCTCATTCTCTTGAGACATGGTTCCTCACTTAGCCTGGCGCTTGATTGACAGCCAGCAGACCCCAGCCATCCTCCTTTCTCTACCCATCATAGTGCTGGGGTTACAAGTATGAGGCGACATGTCTGGATTTTTACGTGAGTGCTGGGCATTCAGATTCGGTCCCCACACTGGCACCACAGGTGTCTTTATCCATTGAGCCTCCAGCCCCTGTTGTTTTTGACGTTTGTTTGTTTAGGTCTCAAGAGCCCAAGCTGGTCTTGAACTTGTAATCCTGCCTCAGCCTCTTATGCTGGAGTTATATTATGCTCTTAAAAGTCTTGCTAGAGAGTGGATGTAGCCCCAGTCCAATCAAGGAACAGAAACAAGTTTAGCAGTGACTTAGCAAATAAGGTTTTAGTTTTCTTACACACAAGTCTGGAGTCAGGACACTATTGGCATTTGTTCATAGGCTCAGGCCAGTCAGCCTTGGGGCTTTCTAAGTCTCTCAGCTACTTCCTCTTGAACAGTGGATATCAGGGCTGGTGAGACATATGTCCTGGGTATGTTGGCTTTATAGCTTTTGTTTGATCAGAAACATAAAGCTTTTTTTTCAGAACCTGCAGGAAAGTTTTCAATGCATGCAGTAGGGCAGAAATGAAGTTGAAAGGTGTTAGAAGGCCTGGCCACGCCTGCTTACTGCTTTGTCATTAATACATGGTACTCTTCGCAACCTCATTTGCCTCCCCCCCTTTGCTATCAATATCTTTCACTCCCTGACATTTACAATTTTAGAGAGAATAGATTTAGAATATATTCTTTCTTAAGATTTATTTTTATTTTAAATTGTGTGTGTGTGTGTGTATGTGTGAGTGTCTGTGCACCTGAGTGCAGTGCCTCTGAAGGCCAAGGCATTAGACACCCTAGCAAGGCACCTGACGTTTGATGCTGATTCCCAGACTTGGCTCCTCTAAGAGCAGTATATTCTCTTAACTACAAAGACATCTCCAATCCCCTCAAATGTGTTCCTAGTTTTGATTTAAAAAAAAAATTAAAGTCAATCTGTATTTAATTCTACTTTGTCTCACCCTGGGACTTGCTTTTCATCCCCCTCCTCTGGATCATGACTATTCCTAGCATCATTCTCCTTGTGCCAGACTTGGGAGAGCTGAGCTACCCATCATTCTTCTTTCTGTCCACGCCACATTCTCTCAATGGCTGCAGCTCCTGGCAGCTTGTGACGCGAACCAGGAGGAAGGCAGACCTCCTGCCCACTCTTCCATCCCTCAGCTCCAGACTGTCTTGGAGGCCGGGGACATGGAGTATCTTACATCATGTTTGTTTTTCAGGGTTTAAATTTCACTAAAGCATTAAATTGAGAGTCTTAGTGGGTAGCCCTGAGGCCATAGGTAAAGACACTTGTTCACAAGTCAAGGAACATGGTGTGTCTTTTGGTTTGTTTGTGGACTTCTGAATGTTTCAGCTGTTCTTCTCACCCACTTTGTTCTGTTTATGACCAGACATTGCATGTATTTATTTATTCGCATTGCTGAAATTTCCCCTCATTATAAATTCTCGGCAGTGTTCAGAATAGATATTGATTTTTTTTCTCAGACAGTCAATTTAGTAACTTACTCATTTGTTAAAAGTAAGTTGATTTTACCAATTTTGGGGAGAGTAGAATATTACAACCTGTGCAAATAATGACAATTTGTGGGTTTCTTTATTATTTTACCAACTTGCAGTCTTTGAAACTATAGTGGTGAGAAGGGAGAGATGGCTTAGCAGTTAAAACCACTGGCTCCTTTCACAGAAGATTGAGGTTCAACTCCCAGCACCCCATAGTGTTTTACAACCATGTTTAGCTCCAGTCCCTGAGGATCTAGTGCCCTCTTCTGGCTTCTTCAGGCATTTTATATGTATACAGACATATGTGTGAGCAAGGCACTAATACACATTTTAAAATAATTCTACAATGTCTAGAATAGTCAAAATAATTTGAATATTAATAATAATAATCAAATTTTATTATAATTTGAGTGGTAATACTTTTACTGTATAATTGTTATTGAGATATTTATAGATTTGAGCTCCATATCCTTTATCAGAAATAAAATTGCTTGCTTAAAAATGACTTTAAAAAAACTTAACATGGGTTTTTTTTACTTTCTTTTCTTAGTGATTGAGGCAGGTATTTTCCAGAGCTTTCATAATTTAGTAAACATGTAGAGTTTTGTTTAAAGCTTCCCTTTTGTTTAATGAAGGTGGTGACTTTGAAAAGCAGCAACGGGCTGTAATTACGACATTACTAAGAAGACGTTTTTACTTTTTCTTGTATTGAGGGTGAAAATGCTTCTAAAATTAAATCACTGTTTTATTATTTCTCAATGTTGGTATTTGTGTTTAAGTTCTAAATTCCCGTGTTCTTTTGAAAATATATATTTGTGCTGAAACACACTTTAGTTTTGTGTCGGTTTTATTTTAGTCTTTGGTTTGCTTTTGGGAGTTTTGAACCATTTCCTAGTGTCCTGAAATAGTTTCATTGAGCTGTTCACCTGTGACAGGAAGACAGGTCTCCATTATTAAGCCCTCTGGGCTGGCCACTCGGGAGAGTTCCATGCCAGCTCCCTCCCCTCCCACTTTAAGCTTGCATTAGTAATTTAAGCACTCTTCATACTAATCTATTTAGGTTTTCAGATTTATCTCTGTAAATTTATATAGAGAGTAAAGCTTGGCACCTTTGTAGAGATGTTTCTTGATCATCTGTAACACTCTGATCTGGCTCTTTATCCCTTGATCTGCAGGCTCCGAAGTTTGTTGTGTTTTATTGCTCTTCTGACAAAGCTAACTTTTCACTTTATCTCTAGCAAGACCCATTTTCTTTTGTATTCCATTTTATTTATTTCTGCTCTTATCTTTATTTACTTTTTCTTCTTACTTTCTTTGGGTTTTTTTATTTTTTAAGTGTTCTTTTCCCAGGCTCCCTGGGTTGACTATTTAGGTCATGCATTTTCAGTTTTCTCTCTCTTTTCTAATACCACTATCTAACATTACAGCTCTGCTTCAGAGTATGGCTGCCCTGCATAATCCAGATGTGTGCCACTCTGCTCCCGTTCTTCCCTTCCAAACAAGTCATAACTTCACGTTTAAATTTCCATGTAGCCCACATGTTATTTAGAAGCCATTTAAAATCTCCAAGTGGGTAGTTTTGTGGTGTTTGTAGTGTCTACATTTACCACTTTATTTTCTTTATGTACCTTTAAACACTCTGTTCTCCTAGGAATTTACTAAGATTTTTCTTTATGACTTAATAAGCACGTTCCAGTTTTTGATGTATGGTATGGTTTGGATATGGTATAAATGCTCCCCAAGGGTTCATGTGTTGAATTTTACGATGCCCATTGTAAGACACTGAGAAGCTGGAAGCTTTATGTGATGGCATTGTTGGGAAGTGGAGCCTTGGGAGAGTGGTTAGAACTAGTAAGTGGGGACCTGCTGTGATAAAATGTTGACAGCTTTATCAGAAAAGAGAGACACGCCCCTCTGACCATGTGACTGGCTGCATCACATGAGGACTCTGTAAGTAAGGACATCTATAGACAGGTGGGTCCTTGACCCTGTTTCTCTAGAACTGGAACCAAAGTAAACCTTCCACCTTTAAAATTCACTTAGTTTGTAGCATTCTGTTATTGGCAAAAAACTGGACTAATATAATATCCATGCAGGTATAGATACACATATGTATATTGTGAAGAATGAAGTATTGATAAAGAGCAATCCAGTTGAGCTAAATTGTCGTTATTAAAACTGTTCTTTCTATAGGAGTTGTGATCTGTGAGTCTTGAGCAAGACACTTGTCACCTACTCCACGGAACTCTGAATTATTTGAGTGTGTGTGTGTGTGTGTTTACACATGTGTGAGTCTGTGTGAGTGTATACATGTCATGGCATAAGCTTGGGTGTTCTCCTCACAGGGCCACATGCCAGGCTAACTGTCCCTGCCTCCCATCTTGCAGAAGGCATGCAAGGGTTACAGAGGGTGCTAAAGCAGTCTGATTTAGATGGGTTCTGGGCATCTAAACTCTGGCACTCAGCACATCCACTGACCCATCTCCCTACAACTGCCATTCTTCAATCTGTGAGGACTCAGTGTCTGAGGTCATCCCTCCAGGATATGGAGACTTGCTGAGTGGAAAAGGGAAAGGACTTTTCATACCCAGTCACAAGGGTGGCAAGAAGGCGCTGTTGGTTTTGGGAACTTCCTTAGCTCCTTATCGTGTCTGAAAACCATTTAACATTGGAGGTCAAGGGGAGTAAGGCCGGGAAGGATGAACAAGAACAGATTTTCACAAGGAAACATTAGTTTTGTGCAGAGGGAGATGCTGTGTATTTGTCCATACTTGGGGAATCAACCCAGGCTTTTTCTTTCTTTCTCGAAATTTTCTATTTGTTTCCAAAGTTTAGTGGTTGGAGTTTCTAAAAGCTTAAGAAAAATTCACCCAAGGAAAAGTATTCCAAGGGAAATGAAAGATGGCTAAGAATTGAGCCGTTAATAAGCACTGCATTATATTTTTGTATGGGCTGTGGGTTCTGTTGGGGATTTAGACTATAGGCTTGCTTTTCTATACAGATGACTGGCAGGTTGGGCCCTGTGCCCAGGTTGTTGGCTTTGTGTTTATTGTTTGCTTTCCATCCTTGATCGCAGGGAGGAGGGCGTGTTTTATGGAGTCAGGGCTCTTTCCCATTGCTTGTCTCTGCGAGCATTCACACTTAGGAAGCGCTGCAGAGTAGGCTCCACCTACCACCATCCATGCTGCACACCCACTCTGTCTGCTGATACCTCCATCTGATGGGCTCTTCTTCTCTAAATGATTCCCCTTCTGTTCTCTATTCTAGATGCACTGGAGTCTGCCTTTGATCTCCCACCCCCACCCTTGCACACTCTAGTGACCAGAGCTGACCCCCCCACACATTCTCCCTTGAAAGAAAACCTGGCCAGAGCTAGCACCTAAGTAGGGGAGAGTGGGGTGAGGAAGTACCACTCTCAGGAACAAAAGGCATATGTGGGGCTCAGATGCATGAAACGTGATGCACCTTGTAAAGAGCCAG
Source organism: Alexandromys fortis (assembly GCF_014885135.2). Lineage (NCBI taxonomy): Eukaryota > Metazoa > Chordata > Mammalia > Rodentia > Cricetidae > Alexandromys > Alexandromys fortis. The sequence continues at coordinate 1,446,566 of NW_026067926.1, read as the reverse complement.
GAAGTGGCTATATGTGGATACACCTCCAAAAGTGGCCATTCTGCTGTGCTATTGATGGTAACTGGTGCTCTCTTAGTGATAAATACAGTGGGAATGTCTTTGCTGTATGTCTAAAAGCCACTTATGAGTGAGAACATATTACATTTTTCCTTCTGGGTCTGAGTTACCTCACTCAATATGGTTTTTTTTAGATCTATCCATTTCCCTGAAGTTTTCAAGATGTCATTATTTTTTTACTGCTAAGTAGTACTCCATTGTGTGAATGTACCACATTTTCTTTATCCATTCTTTGGTTAAGGGGCATCTAGGTTGTTTCTGTGTTCTGGTTATTATGAATAATGCTGCTATGAACATAGTTGAGCACATGTCCTTTGGTTGAGCATCCTTTGGTTATAATACCCCATAGTGTTATTGCTGGCCTTGAGGAAGGTTGTTTCCTAATTTTCTGAGAAATCGCCACACTGACATCCAAAGGGGCTGTACCAGCTTGCATTCCCACCACCAATGCAGAAGTGTTCATTTCCCTTACCCTACATCCTCTCCAGCGTAAGTGTCATCAGTGTTTTTGATCTTGGCCATTGTGACAAGTGTAATATGGAATCTCAGAGTTGTTTTTATTTGGATTTCTGTGATGGCTAACCTAGACAACGAAGAGAACCCTAAGAGAGACATACATGGATCGACATAGGAAGGAGAACAAGACAAGATCTTTTGAGTAAATTGGGAGCCTGGGGGTTATGGGTGAGGATAGAAGGGGGAGGGGAGTGGAGAAAAATATATAGCTCAATAAAAACAAGAAAAATTACAATAGGCGTTTTATTAAAATAGTAATAATGGGTTAGACTATGAGTTAGTTACAATGCTGGGTAGCTAAGGACTAGGTATTGGATACTCTTCTATTTTATACCTTCAACAATGGCACCATAAATGAGTTCTGTATTATCTAGTGTTTTAGAAGAGAGGGTTGACAATTAGGGATCTTAAAGGACTCATCATACAAAACTAGGGAAGTGGCTGGTAGAACTGGGATTTGAATCATGTCCTTTTAGTTCAGTAAGATAAGGCTAGGTTCTTAGAATTAGCCAAACAGCCAGTCTACATGACAAATGGAACCCATCGCCCACACCTTCTTTTACTGGCTTCTTCTTCCTCTTTGTTTCCTCTTGGACTTGCTTTTCTTTGAAATGCATGAATTGCTCCTGGAGCTCTTGCCTTCCTTTGCTCTCCCAACCCTCTCCAAAGACTGGCTTCTCTCTGTTCACCTTAATACAGGGAAGGCTTTGCATTGTCCAGAGCCTGGTTGTTTTTCCTAACCGCAGTGACACATTGCATGTTAGCACTTCTGTGTGTTTGACGCACAGAGCCTCAACATTTTCATTGTTAATTGTAATTGGTGAAGTCCTCTATGAATTAAGATTCATGCTACCTGCCACTCAACTTTTGATCACCCTGACACATACAGCTCATGATGAAGAGAAAATCCAGTCCTGCCCAGCATTCCTAGGACCGCCTCTTCCCCACTTTGCACAGCAAAGCAAGAACTTGGTTTCCTTTGTCTATTAAAATGGATTATGCCAGATTGCATTTAAACCCAAAATGGTCTGTCACCTTCAAAATGATGGCAGTGGCGTATGTATGTGTAGGTCTTCATTTGCTGAGCAGAGACATCAAGTCAAGCCAAAGCCATTACTGTTACTATACTCATTGTGCAGAGGAGGCAGTGGCGAGTCAGAGAGGTCAGTCATTTCTCCTGGATTCCAGAGACAGGAAATGGTGCTGCAGTTTATGAACCAGGCCCAGACAGTGGGCCCAGAGGCCATTCTTAGCCTTTGTAGCCCATCTCACCAGTGGCCTTGCCTCATCTGACCCTGCTCAAGATGACTAAGACTTTCTGAGGTATGCCTGTTTTATAAGAGCCTCTCAGTTTTTTTTAACCAACATAAATGTCACATTGGATCATGGGAGAGAGGTCCTAGCCATCTCATTTAAGCATAATGTGTTTATATTAAGAGTAAAAAATATACCTCAGGTAGTGTAGGTGTTTGTTATCATATTCATTATGGTTATTGTTTATATACAGCATACTGGCATTTTCTTAGAGCTTGAGGAATTTTTGTTATATAAAGGGCAGAAATTGTTCAGCGTCTGCAATTTGAGAACCCAAGAGAGAATTGCATCAAAATTATACATTGCCTTGGACAGACATTTCTTTCATGAACTGAATCAACAAGAAATACTCAGTGTTCCTATAAGCTGAGTGTTTTGCAATGCAAAGAGCACAATGATATGATCATGGGATGGTGCAAGCCGTGATCATCCTCACCGGAAAGGAAGGATTAGGGCATTACAGATGTGTCTGTAGCTATGGGACTGAGGTCTGAGCTAAGTTAGTCACACCAAAATTGCTCACTCTCACCGTTCCTCTAATCATTTTTTTCAAGATTCTATGACTTTGTAGGGTTGCCTGTATAATCACCAGCGGTGTGGCATGTGACGAGTGGCAATGCCGAATTTCAGTTCTCAACGGGGAGGGGCCATCCAATCAAGACAGCGCACACAAACTGGGAACATGCTAGTGTCTGCTTGGAATGATTTCCTTGAGGCAGAAATAACAACAGGGCAGAATTTTAGTCGAAATATTTGGTTTGCTTGCAGACATCAAAACTGTGACATCTGAGCACCTAAGAACGCTAGCCTATGATGTGCTTTATTTTATTTCTATTACCATGAGATTAAACTTCTTTTTTATATAAAAGTGTAGATTGAAATGGTTGAGACTGCAAATGTTGTGTATCTTAGCTTTTTTTGTTTCTGGAATATTTCAAATTCGTAATGGATATTTTGGTGGCAGGATTCAAGTCTAAGCTTGACGTTTATTTCTGTTTCATGTATGACTGTGCATATATCTTAAATGTAATCTCGTACAATATTGTTTAGTGCTTTTTTGGCTGAAACAAGGCTAGTGTGGGTGCACTGAGCCACTTGTAAGCATTGACAATGCTAGCTCAGGCATACACATCATCAGAATTTCTGCTTGTGTGTTACATTATCACTCAAAATCTCCCACTTTCCTTTAGTTCTTTGAGAATTTCATGCAGTGTATTTTGATTATTTTCACCCTCCTCCCAGGTCCACTCTCTTTTCTTTACCATCCCAAATTTGTGTCCTCTTAGAACAAAGCTAAAGGAACCAATAAAACAGCAACAACAGGAAAAGCAAGTGCAGTTTGTGCTGCCCGTTTCCTCTTGGATGTGTGGCCTTCTACTGGAGCTTTGTCAGCCTCCCAAGGGACACAACCTTAAAGAAAACCGACACTCCTTTTGCCCACAGCCATCAGTTGCCAATAGCTCTCCTTCTAGGGGCGGAACCTCATGCCTAGCTCCCTTCCTGGTTTGAGTTTACACAGGTCTCGCACCTTCTGTTCCAACTGCTATGAGTTTATATGCAGAGCTGCCTTGTTTTGTCTGGAAAGCACCATTTCCTTGTATTCATCCACTGTCTCTGACTCTGCCACCCCTTCCACAATGATCCCTGAGCCTTAAGATGAGGGGCTATCATATAGAGGTTCCATTTAGAGATTATCATTCCAAACTCTTAATTGCTTGCACTTTTACTAGTTATGGGTCTCTGTGTTAATCACAATATAATGTAAAAAGAAGCTTCTTTGATGAGGGTTGAGAGGTGTACTAATCTATATGTTTAATGATGAATCATTATGAGCTGGTTTAGAATATTGTCTGTTTTACAGGGTAATGGTAGTAGGTTTTCCCCTAGAATTTATGACGTGTCTAGCCATCGGTTCTTGGCCCCAGTAATGGTGCCAGGTATGGTTTTCAACTTATGTAGCAAGACTTAAATTCAATCAGAAAGAGGCTGGTTACTCCTATGACGTCCATGCCACTATGGCACTAGTGGGCATGTCTTGCAAGGATGGCCATTATTATTGCCCACACTGTTTATAGCTGGGTAAGACTAAAGATTATTTTGTTCCTCTGAGAGCTTGCATAGCTCCTTCCAGCACTTTTAAAGATAACAAGTAGGAATGAAATTCCAAATAAGTACCAGTTGGCATTCCCCACGATATGACTTGAATAAGTGGTGTCTTCAGCAACAGAGTCTTATCTTCAAGTTCTGTAAGGTAACCAGCATCATTGAAAGTAGCCTGTAATTTGGGGAACTTATGAGACTTCACTGGCCAACAGCTCCATGGCCAAATACTCCCATTCACAGTGCTGGGCTTTTTTTTTTTTTTCATTATCCCTACTAGATAGATAACACAGGTCAATAAATTTAGGACTTTCCCTTCCACAGTGATCTTTGAGACTTGAGATGAGGGGCTATCATATAGTAGATATGTAGATAACATATAGTAGATATGTAGATATCATATAGTAGATATGTAGATGTAGTAATGGTAGAACCATTGTTATTCTTCTGCTGAGGCAAAAGTTTTGGGGCAGCCTGTATTCATAGTGAGGCCATGATTTCCATTTAGTGTTAGAGTAGTTCAGATTTTAGGTCTTTTGAATTAGAGATGGCCAACCTATGCACAGCTTTATGAACTGAAGCACATATAGAGTCATGTGACCACTGCCTTATGAACCGAGCAATTCTCTGAGATCCACTCCTCCTCAAATAACCTATCTTTTGTGCTCTGTCTTTATGGTACACCTTCCAAATAGCCCTTGACAAATACTGTTTTCAGCCCGTGTAGTCCGGTCCTCTGAGAATGCCATATAAGTGGATTTATATTGTACAAAACCAACTTGAGGTTGGACCCTATACTCAACATTTCTCTAAGATTCACCCTAGTCCCTGTGTCTAAACTGTCTTTGGGGAGGTATTTATTGAAGTCCTTTCCTCTGGAATCCCAGAATATGCCCTCATCGGAAAAGAAGATCCGTGTAGCTGTAATTACTCCGGCTCATATGGGAACAAAGCAGGTAGCCTTCACGTCTGAGATCTTCATAAGGACAGAGTCACAGAGAACAGGGCCGTGTAGAGACAGAGAACACAGGGACACCAGGGGCTGTCTGAAGATGGAGGTACTGATTGAAATGATGTTGCCATAAGCCAAGAACTCTTGGGCCACCAGAGCCAGGAAGAAGCAGAGAGAGAGAGAGAGGAATTCCATCCCAGCACACTACAGGGAGCCTGGTCCTGCTGACACCTTGATTTATACCTTTAGCCTCCAGAACTGTGAGATAATAAATCGTTGTCACGTGAAGTCACTCAGTTTGTCGACTTTTAAATAGCAGCTGTAGGAATCTAGTACAAACACAAAAGCGGACATTTTACTTTTAGAATGTCTAAAAATTCCCCAAAATTTGTATGAATAAGGTTAGTAACAAAGACATCCTAGAAAACAAAGAACAAATATAGTAGAAAGGCATAAATGATTAAAGAATACTGAATCAAAACAATAGAGAAGATCTGTCCCTAGACCCTCTGGGACCTGGACAAAAAAAAAAAGAGATGGCAGCTCTCTCCCGTAACTAATACACTCAAGCAAACTTGCAAGTATCTGTTATTTACATTTTCGGGATTTCTTACTCATGTTTTCCGTTTTTAAAACATGTTATTCTTTCTCTTCTTTTAAAGGTCTTTGAAGGGTCACACAACTTCACTTATAAGGCTACCTACTTGACCTGTTGTGGGACTATCTTTACAGTATCTTTGTCGATTAGACAATGTCAAATCAGTCAGTATCTCCTCTGATTGAGTCTTCACATTGTTTCAAACTTCATATTGCCCCAACATTATAAAACTATAATTCGTGTAGTATTCTCTAATTGCTTTGAATTTTTAATACCAAAGTCCTGAATTTACCTGAAGTCAAATTTTGTGTGCAACAGGAAAAATGGTTATGTAGAGTTATCCAAATCTGTGTTTGGTGATGCCAACCCTAGTTTTTGTTAAGTCTGTTGAACCTGGCTTTTTTCATTTCTATTTCCATCTTTCCTTACAGCCGTGGCTTTGTTTCTAGATGGTTCTTTTTGATCTTCCTAATCTATTTATTTCTTTTCATCTTCCCACTTCATTCTTAGAGAGTAGCTATGCAAACCCCTTGGTTAAATTAATTTACAGTGAATCTTAAAGAGTGTGCTTGCAAAAGAGGTTGTCTTCTTAATTTCATGTCTCCTAAGTATAGAAACGAAACTGACTTTTGTGTTTATTTTATAACCCACAACTTCACTGAAGTTGCTTATTGATCTTAACAGAAATTTGGTAGGATCCTGAGTGTTTTCTATATATAAGATAATATTCTTTGCAAACAGAGAAAATTCAATTTCTTTTTTTCCATTTTGGATGCAGTTTGCTTATTTCATTTTCTTGCCTAGTTTCTCTGGAGATAATATTGAATATTATACTGAATAGAAGTGTCAATAATAAGAATCCTAGTTTTGTCCCAAATCTTAACGGTGAGTGTTTATTTTTTTATGTAGATCTTTTTTATTTGTTAGCTGTGGGTTTGCCATAGGGCCTTTAGTATATTGAAGGACATTACTGAGTACTTTTCAGGGTTTGGGAATGAACACATACTCATGCATACTAGGTAAGTGTTCTAACACTCAGTTATACACCGAGCCTCACGATTGCTGAATTGTGTTGAGTGGTTTTTCTGAGTCTTTTGAGACGCTCATATGGCATCTATTTTATATTCTGTTAATGTGATGAATCACCTTTATTGATTTGCGTATGTTGAACCATCTTTGCATTCTAGGACTAAATTATATTTGATCATGTTACAGGGTTTTTTCTCAGAATTTATTTTGCAAATATTTTGTTGAGTATTTTAGGCTATATTCTTTAATAATATTGGCCTCTAATTTTATTGTCATGATGATAGTTTGGTTTTGGTTTCAGAAACTTGCTCAACTCTGAGTAATCATCTTGGGAATTCCTCATAATATTGGATGAACTTGAAAAGGATTGTCATTAATTGATCTTCAGATGTTTGCTGTGGTACTGAGCCTCTCTCAGTTTTAGGTTTTTAATTACTGATTCAGTCTCCTTTTTTCATTATTGCTCTGTTCTGATTTTCTGTTTTCTTCATGGCAAAGGCTTAATGAATTATATGAAACTTTTGCTTAAAATTCATTTAGCCATTCTATATCTTTTGACTAAAGAATTTAATACATTTACATTTAAAAGATTGTTAGTAATTAAAGACTTAATGTTCCCTTTTGCTAGTTTTCTTTGATATTTTTTCTTATTTCTGAGCATCTCATCTATATGTAAATGAAATGTGATTATATCTTTTCCCCTTTCCCTGCCACATGCTTCTCAACACATTCTTCTTTCAAGTTGATCTTGTTTTTCTTTTCTGCTGTTGGGGAATCACTAAATCCAGTTAGTAAGTTCCATGTGTACAAGCGTGTGGTGCAATCCATTGGAGCATGGGAAACTTATCAGTGGTCACATCCTAAAGAAGGAAAGATGTTCTCTTCCCCAGCAACTGTCATCTGCCAGTAGCTACTTCAGTTTGCTTGATTTGGTCTCATGTAGGTCTTACGCAGTTAACTATGGCTAATGCGAGTTATAGTTGCAGTAGCTATGTTCTGTCCAGAAGATGTACTTCTCCCGATCTGCTGCCTCTTACATTCTTTCTGCCTCCTCTTTCACAGAATTTCCTGAGCCTTGGTTGGGAGGGTAGATGTGGGTGTCTGGTTTAGGGGTGAAATCCATTCTTATTCTTAGTACACTCAGCAGTCTTTACCTTGTAGTTGCTTTCTTCTGCCGTCTTCTCTTGTTGTTCTATTTAATAAGGTCATTTGTACCTGAATTCATTGTTTCTTCTCTGTCTTCAGTGTGTCTACTATTATTTTGTCTTCAATTTGATTACCATGAGGCTTGCGTACAGTATCTCAGAGTCTATTTTGAATCACTAACAGATAAGCTCATTTGTACATAGAAATTCTAAAGTTAATCCTTCTTTTTAAAATTTTAGATTCATATGCTAAACTTTCATATTATGTACTTATGAACAGGTCATATATATAGGTTTTAAAAACTATTTCTGTCTTTTAATACTTCTGTCAGACTTGAACGTGGTTGGCAACTCTAATTACAGCAGTGTTTTTCATTTGACCAAGGTCTTTGCTCCAGAGAAACTTTTTATATGTTCCAAAGTTTACATGTTCCCAGCATCCTGTCTTTTCACCTGAAGACCTGCCATCAGCATGTCTTTAAGACAAGTCTAAAGGTGATTGGATTCCTTCTGTTTCTGCTTGTCTATGGAATTGTCTTTCTTCATTCTTGAGTGACAGGTTTTCAGGGTAAACTGTTCTTAGATGGCAGTTTATTTTGTCCCTATGGCTATAGGCTCTAGATGTTGTTCTAGCTTTGGAGCTGTGCTCTCATTGTCTCTCTGTAGATGCTGTGTGTGTTCATGTGTTTGAGTGTGGATGTACATGACTGTGCTTACATAAAGAGAAGCCAGAGATTAATGTTGGGTGGTCTTCCTCTACAACTCTCCACTTTACTTTTTGAGACAATTTGTTTGCTACCCATCCCCCACCGGACCTGGAGCTCAAAAATTTGCTTTGACTTGCCAATCGCCAAGCTCTTAATAGCTCCTTGTGTCTCCCTATTGGAGTTGGGGTTATAGATGCACACAGCTTAACCTGGATTTTCTGTGAATATTGAAGACCATAGCGCAGGTGTTCATGCTAGCACAGTCGACACTTTATGCTCTGAGCCATATCCACAATCAGCTTTTCTTTTGTGAAGTCCATTAGTAGTCTGTTACATTTTTCTTACCCACTTATCCAGAGATGGGCACTATTGATTTTCTGTTTTAGTTATTGTGGGTAATTCTACTTTTCATGTAGACAACTGGAGATGTCTTCAAGAGGCCATTGAAAATTATTTTGGGTATATATTTAGTAATGACATTTCTGGATCATATGTTAAGCTATTTATTTTGTTTGTATCTATTTTGGGTTTTTAGTGTCTGTTATTTCTTGAGCTGTAGATAGCATATGCAGACTCTTTATGAAATATTGTTCTGTAGTCTGTTTGAATGAATACATGTTTGTTTGTTTCCTTTTTTTTTATTTTCGAAACAGGGTTTCTCCATAGCTTTTGGTTCCTGTCTTGGAACTAGGTCTTGTAGACCAGGTTGGCCTCGAACTCACAGAGATCCGCCTGCCTCTGCCTCCCGAGTGCTGGGATTAAAGGCGTGCACCACCACTGCCTGACATGCTTGTTTCTTGATCTATAATTTAGTAAATGCCACTGGCATCACTAAAGATAGTGAGTTCTCATATTCTTTGCATTTTAGCATGTCTTGTTGTTGAACACCAGGGCAAGTTATTGTACGATATAAACAGCCCTTCAGGTGTAAACCCTTGGTAGGGTTGTGATTCCCTTTATGGTGCTAGAAGCTTCATATATACCCAGTGTTTGTATTGCCCTATGCATTTCAGACTTCTGTGAACACTTCCCCTCAGAGAGAGGTGGTTCCTTTGGTCATCATACTGGAGTGTAGTTGTGGCAGCCATGGTGTTCAGAACTACTTCTCTTCCTTGAGGCAGGAAGGCAGCTGGAGGCCTGGGGTAAGGGACTGCCCTACCTTAGGTGAGACAAGGTGAAATGCTCTGGAGTATAGTCCTTCTTTTGTAGGTCCACTGGGCATTTCCAGGCTTATTGTGAAGTGGATGGCTCTTTTCTCTACGACTAATGTTGATAGAGGTTTCTGTCCTACCAGGTCCCACAGTCATTCAGTCCCAAAGAAACACAAGGAGGCCTACATTAATTATAAACTGGTTGGACTATTAGCTCAGACTTTTTTTTTATTAACTATCTCTTACATTGTACATTAACCCATTATTCTTGTCTGTGTTAGCCACTTGGCTTGGTACCTTTTATCAGTGAGGCATTCTCATCTTGCTTTCTCTGTGTTTGGGTGACGACTGCAGATGGTGCCTATTCTCTTCCCAGAATTCTCCTGTTCTTGTCATCCCACCTATACTTCCTGCCTGGCTACTGGCCAATCCGTTTTTTACTAAATTAATACAAGTGACAAATCTTTACAGGGCACAAGACCATTGTTCCACAGGACACTAAGATCCACAAGAGATTTTAACTCTACTCTTCACAGAACATACATACCCTGATGGTATTTCTAGAGATAAAATTTATGAAATAGTAGCGTATTCTGCAGTGTAACAGAAAATATGTATTCAGGGATGGGTTAGAGTGCAGGGGCCTCCAGCATGTGCAAGGAGAAACATGATAACAGAAAATATATATTCAGGGATGGGGTACAGTGCAGGGACCTCCAGCAAGCACAAGGCCCCAGGTTCCATGCACAGCACTGGCAATTTTTAAAAGAAAGGAAATAAAAACTATAACTAGTCTGTGTCCTTGGCTCTTGGCACAGAGCTTTAAATGCCCTTGGAATTTACAGTCATTTGTGTGCTCTCAAGATGACCCCTGAAGACAGGTCACTAGCAAGACCAAACTTAGTTTGAGTTTGTGATTTTTGTCTCCAGCTCCCACCTTAAGAGAAGAGAATAGCTGGATACTGAGCCATGTAACCAATTCACCTAATTAGTCAATTCTGCTTACGTGAAACATCCACAGGAAGTCCTGAAGGACCATGGAGGTTTGGGGTATTTTGGGCTGGTGACCATGATGCAACAGGCAGGTACAGGATACAAAGAAGGCACAGAGTTTTCCATTATCTGCCCACCGTGTACTTTGCCCTTCCCCAACTCTCTCTCTCTTCAGCTGCTATTCAGTTGTTTGTAAGCAAAACAGTAAGCAGAAACCACTGTCACAGTACTGTGGGTTGTTCTAGTGCGTTACCTGGATTCTTGAACCTGTGTGGCTCATGCTGAGTAGTTAGTGTCATAGTGGATTAGAACTCTGGATGCCTAATTGATATCAGACAATCATTTACCCTCTATGACAGGGACCCCTGGGCTTTCCAAACTCACAGTAGTCCAATCAGCCCAGTGATTCCTCAGGATTATCAGTTAAGTGTTCCCATCATTGGGGACTTCGGGGTGCTTCTCCAGGCAGCTCTTGACTCCAACCTACTGTGACACAGGCATCTCTGGCTTTCAAAGTGGTGGTGGCGTTACCTTGTGACCTTAGTTCTCGGATGGAAAACTCACTGATGTTCAGTTTGCTCCACACTTTCCTGTTGTAAGCATCTTAGTGAGGACTCTGAAGTGCTCTGTTTGCATCATTTATACAAGCCCTGCGTGGCTGTGGTTCTGTAATAACCCCTAGTTATGATTGGCAGGTGGTTTGCTTCCTGTTCATATGTGCAGCTAGGCAACAGCTTTTCTCTGGCATATGATATTTGTTTGTCTTTTGTACCAGCATTGATGGACTGAGCTGAAAAGCTTTCTACCTTTTTGATTTCAGGAATTTCTATGAATTTCTGTTGTATGCACAAGGCTAGCCAAGACTCTTTGCAAAGTCTAGGTTTGGCTCCTTTCCATTTATTTGTGTTTTTGGAAAGTTTTATCTGTAATCATAAAACAAATGTATGTACATGATATGTACATATATGATTCTACATCAAGAGAATCATAACATGGAAAGCATGTCATCATCTTTATCTTTTTTTATTGATTGAAAATTTTATTTGTACTTTTTTTTGATTATGTTCACTTCTCATTTCACCCTCATCACTGTTCCCTCCCAAATTTTTGTGTTCTCTTATTATTGTTATTTTTTAACACTTTGTGTCTACTTAGTGGTGTCTGCATGTGTGTGGATATATGGCCATTGTCTGGAACATAAATAACCTCTCAGGGGCCACATCACTGAAGATAACTTAGTCTCCTTCCCAGCAGCCATTGGTTGCCAATAGCTAGGTTTAATATTACTCAGGACATGTGTATGCTGCCAGCGCTGATGTCATTTCACATCTGTGATGTCTAGACAATACTGTCTTGCTGTAGTCATCTGTCCCTCTGGCTCATACGGTCTTTCCTCCTCTCTTCCTTGATGATCCATCCCTAAGCCCTGGGAGGAGGCATGTGCTATATGTGTCCCATTTAAGGCTGAGAACTTCACAGTCTTTTATTTTTTACAGTTGTGGGTCTCTCTCTTAATCACCACATATGTCATAAAAAATAGGTTTCTTTGATGGTAGTTGAGAGATGCAGTTATCTGTGGGTATAAGGATAAGTCACTAGGAGTGATTTAATACTATGTCTGTTGAGCAGAAGGATAGTGGTAGGTGCTCTCCTGCCACTTATGACCTATGGAGCCTTCTGTCCGTGGTTGTTAACAATGGCAGGCATGAGTTCTGTCTTGTGACCCAGACCTTAAATTCAAGCAGAAAGTGGTTAGTTACCCCTATAACAGTTGTGCCACTCTTGTACCAGTGTACATATGTCTCCAGGGTGGTTGTTACTACAGTTTGCAGGATTCACAGCCAGGACAAATTGATGATTACTTTTCACCTCTGGTGACATGCAGAGAGACTTCGAGCACCATGAAAGTTATGCAACAGGAACACAGTTCCCAGGTTAAGACCAGATTGATTTCATTCTTTTTTCTAAATGGCTTCCTCTCCTTTCTCTCCCAGCTCATGCCCAGTCCTCATTGCATATCTGAGCCTTACAGCTTTGTATGCAGCTTTCTGCAGCCTCTCTGTGTTCATGATATTATATAGGCACACACACATAGCAAAGGATTTATTTTGATTGTTGTTTGCAAAACTTAACTTTTGTTCACTGGTTCCTCTTGCTTGTTTTTAAGCAAGCTGGTGAAAATTCTAGCTCATTTGAATGACTCTAGAGCTTTCTATGGTTGGACATTTTCTTTACTCCTTTTTTTTTCTTCCCCAAGTGATTCTGCATTAATAACCTGAACTTACATCCTTTGGCACCAGCAATTTTATTTCTATTTGATAGACTTCCAGGAGTGGGATCTCTGAGTTGAAAGGTATATGTGTGTTTAATTTTGGTATCTATTTTCAAAATGCTTTCACTGGTACCTTGTCCTCAATATATGTATATATATCGACAGCATTTCTGATTTCCTCCACTCCAATTTTCTACCTCTTCTTGAGTCAGCTTCAGTAAATTATATTTTCTTAAGAACTCATTTATTTTGCATGGATTTTCCAACTTTGTGGCATAAATTTTACATAGAGTTTTCATTTTTAAACTTTTCCTTTTATTTGTACAGCTTTGAACATCATGTATCTTCACTGTGTATGTTGGGACTCTTGGAGTATAGCTCCTAAGTTTTTAACTCAACAATGCCCTAGAAGCCTGTGGCATTTCATCTTTTTATATTTTAGGCTTGGAGCTCAAGCTTAGTCTTTTGTCACCAGCAGTTGTTCCCGGCAATGTGAAGGTTACTCCACTGCCACGTAGCTCTGCATATTGCTGCAGAATTTTGTATATCTATTTTAAAAGTAATAATTTTGTGTATGTGTGCACAGGGTGTTGTTGGTGGTGGTGTGATGGTGGTGGTGATGGTGTGTGTATGTGTGTGTGTGTGTGTGTGTGTGTGTGTGTGAGTGTGCAGGCAGTGGCATGCCATTTCTCATGCCTGTTGAGGTTAGAGGATAACTTTTGGGAGTGGTTCTCTCCTTCTACCTTGATTTGACGTATTTCTGCCCCAGAGAGTGTTCCAGGCTAGCTGTCACGTGAGCTTCTCCCATCTCACCGTAGGAGTGGTCGGGTCACAGATGTGCACCACTGGCTTCATTTGTGGCTGTCACCTGGATCATCATCAGCTTGAGTGCTTTTAATCATTTCCATGTCATAGCCTTGAGAATTTTGCGAAATATTCTCTTGGCGTTTCTTGGAATTTTGGAAGAAGAAAATCACACATTCACACATTAATTCGACATTATCTGTATGTATTCCTAATAAGCTAGCTATTTTAAGAATAAGATATCCTACTTGACCAAAAATGCGCATAAAACAAACTTCCAGGAAAATCTTGGGGAGGGGACATTGGTAAGTAAAATAACAAGGGAACTCTGTAATGGTGCCCATTTTGAGTGAAGAAAACCAAGGCAAAGAAAGATAAGATGTCACTAACTATAGGATACATTTTTTTTCTGAGAGAAAGTGTGGTATTATCATCTAGTTATGTGAGGAAGCCTCTAGAGGAGTTGGGGTGGAGCCTGTGTTGTTTGCTGGTCCTGACAGAGCATGTGGACTTCACTATTCACTGTGACCACTCATGTTTTGGTGCATGTTCAGTATTTTTAATTTTAGTTCTATTTTCATATGTATTTGCCTATGTGATATGTTTGCCACACTATGCCATGTAGTGGCCACGAACTCTAAAAGAGAGCATCAGATAATTGTGCATCACCACATGGGTGCTGAGAGTCTAACCTTGGTCCTCTGAAAGAGTAGCCAATGTTCTTAGCCACTGAACAACCTCGTGAGCCCCATTTGGCATTTTTTTAAAGAAGAGTTTTACACACACACACACACACACACTTAATGAACACCATCAATTTAAGGCACGGGAAAGACAAGTCCAGACCCTTTATATATGTGTGAAGGCACAGCATCACAGGAACACTCCTGAGGCTGAGTCAGGAGGATTGCTACTTGGAGGCCTGCCTAGGCTTTGCAGTGAATACCCTGCCTTGGCAACCGCCCACCACCACCAAAGCTAAAATACAAAGCCTGGGATTCTCCTAGTATTGGTATTTTGTTGTGTATGAATAGAGAAAGAAATTAGGAAAAATATCTCAGTCACAATAGCTCAAATGAAAAGTACCTAGGAATAAACCACATTGAAGAAATGAAAGATCTCTATAATGAAAACTTCAAGACATTGAAAAAAAGAAAATTAAAGGAAAAAAGACGCTACAGGATGGAAGACCTTCCATGCTCCTGGGTTGGCAGAATTCATATCAAGAAATTGATTTTACTACTAAAACTAATCTACAGATTTAATGTGAAACCCATGAAAATTTCAATATTATATTTCATATGTTTAGAAAAACAGGCTAAGAATTCATTCTGGACCACGGAAGACCAGGGGAAGCTGAGCACTCCTAAGAGGAAAGAGCACAGCTGGGGTACCACTGTCGCCAACCTCAGTTTCCACTACAGAGCTATAGTGACAAAGACAGCCTGGCACTGGCACAAACCAGTTAGGCCAATGAAGCTGAATAGAGGGGCTTGGAAAGGATCAGACAAAGCGATGCCCACATAATTTTTGGTGAATGTAGAAGAGCACACAGTCATAAAAAGATAGCTATTCAACAAATGATGCTGGCAAAATGTTCATACACCTGCATGAAACTAGATACATATCTTTACTTTATACAAAAAATCAGAGACAGAAATAAAAACCTGAAATACATAAACTATTTGAAGAAACCACGGGGAATATTTTTTAAGACCTTGGGGTAGGCAATAACTTTCTGAAGAGACCACCACTAGCACAGGAACCAGCTCCAGGAATCAATAGGTGGGACCACATTAAAAGAAAAGATTTCTGCACAGAGAAAGATACAATCAGCAAAGCTAGCAGACAAGCCCACAGAATGGGAGAGAATCTTTATCAGCTACACTTCAGACGGGGGCCGATGCCCAGGATTTATAAAGAATTGCACAAGTTAAACACCAAGGAAATAAGAAAGTCTACACATGGGCTAACGAAATATGCTTTCTTCGAAAGAAGAAACACTAAGTGTCAATAGCTATTATTTTTTTTAAAAAAAAATGTTTAATACCCCCAGCCATCAGGGAAATGTAATTAAAGTACTTTGAGATCCCACCTCACCAGGTCAGCATGGTTATTATTAAGAAATATGACAGCAAATGTCAGAGAGCATGTGGGGAAAGAGGAACTCTTATTCATTGCCAGTGGCAATGCAAATTAATGCAGCCATTGTGTTAATCAGAGTGTGTGTGTGTGTGGGGGGGGTGTCCTCACAGAATTAGAAACTAGATCTATCATTTGAAGCAGCCATTCTGATCCCTAACACAGACCCAAGAACCCCACACCCTACTGTAATGATCCTTGCTCATTCATGTTTACTGCTGCTCTGTTCATACAACGAAATGGGCCAGCCTAGATATCTCTCCACAAAGGACTGGATAATAAAAATGTGGTACACATACAAAATGAAGTATTATCAAGTTGTACAAAAAACCTGAAATCATGAAATTTGCAAAAAATAGATGGACTTAAAAGTACAATATTAAGTGAAGTGGTCAAACAAAGATGAAACCAAATGGTCCTCCCTCATATATGAATTCCTAGCCTATTATGTTTAGGGAATATATATGTAACCTATATATAGGTATATATAACCTATATATAGGTATATATATATAATACATAGAGGCAAATATACAGCTATATAAACATGTATATAATATGAAGCTATGAGTGTGGGTATAATGTAATGTTAGAAAGGAAGCTGAGAAGGTAATATGGGTAATGAGGAAGGACAGAATGCAGGCAAAAGAATGCATAACTTAAAAGAGGATATTAAGATAATTTCTTGCTTTCGACTCCATCATGATGTTTTTTTTTTTCTTTTGTGGTGGCAAATGAATAAAAATGCAATTGATCGTGAACGTTTAAAACCCTAAGCACAGCTCTGTGGCTTGAGAATGGCTGTCCTGCCTGGGTAGAAGTTCCCCCAGATAGCAGCGGGGAGAGTTTGGGATGGGCAAGTGTCATTAGGCAGCTGTGTGATTTTTTATTTTTGAGTTCATTAGAATGAAGTGGTTTAATTTTAAGAAACAGATCCGACTGACACAGTGGCAGACAACGCAGGCGACAGGGACCAGGGCAACACCAAGAGCAGATCGCCCCAGGACAATTAAATCAAAGAGGTAGGCCTTTGGTTGGCGAGGTCCCGGGCAAACAGGGAACCTGGTTCTTTTCCTGAAGACCCGTCTGAGGGGTGAGAGGGATCTTGGCCCCTGGCAGGAGCCAGGAAACAGAACGAGGGAATTTTGCAAGAGGAGCCTCTGGCCAGCAGGGAAACCTGATCTGGTTTTAAAAGACCAATTAGAGATCGTCAATAGGAGGAGATGGGCAGGCGCCAAGGCAAAAATTCTCCCAATAAGCTGAAAAACAACATGAAAGCACCAGAACCCAATGATCTTACAACAGAAGGACTTGAACACCCTAACACAGAAGAAGTGGAAAAAATCGACTTTATGAAAGCAATAGAGTCCCTTAAACAATATGTAAAAAACACCTTTATAGAAATGGATGAGAAGTATAACAAAAAGTTTGAAGAATTGAGTAAATACGTACATGAGACCCTGGGAAACCAAGAAAAAACGAACAAACAGGTAATGGAAACAGTTCAAGAATTGAAAACTGAAATGGAAGCAAGGAAGAAAGCACAAACTGGGGACCAGCTGGATACGGAAAATCTAGGTCAACGAGCAGAGCCTACAGAAACAAGCATAATCAATAGAATACAAGAAATAGAAGAAAGAATCTCAGATTCTGAAGACACCATAGAGAAAATAAACGCACTGATCAAAGAAAACAGCAAAGCCAACAAATTCTCATCACAAAACATTCAGGAAATATGGGACACAATAAAAAGACCAAACCTGAGAATAATAGGAATAGAAGAAGGGGAAGAATTACAGCTCAAAGGCCCAGAAAATATATTTAACAAAATTATGGAAGAAAACTTTCCCAACATAAAGAAAGATATTCCTTTGAATATCCAAGAAGCATACAGAACACCAAACAGACTGGATCAAAGAAAAGCATCCCCTCGCCATATAATAATCAAAACACAAAATATACAGGTTAAAGAAAGAATATTAAGAGCTGCAAAGGAAAAAGGCCAAGTAACTTATAAAGGTAAACCGATCAGACTTACACCTGACTTCTCTATGGAAACCATGAAAGCCAGAAGGTCCTGGATAGAGGTTCTTCAAAAACTAAGAGACCATGGATGCAAACCCAAACTTCTATACCCAGCCAAGCTAGTATTCACTATCAATGGAGAAAACAAGACATTCCAGGATAAGAACAAATTTAAACAATACGTAGCCACAAATCCAGCGCTACAGAAAGTAATAGAAGGAAAATCGCAACCCAAGGAATCCAACATTGCCAACACTGACTACAATAACTCAGGAATCTAGCGAACCTTCACCAGTACAACTCAAAGAAGGGACACACACAAACTCTACTACCGAAAACAGTAAGAATAACCGGAGTAAACAACCACTGGTCACTAATATCACTTAATATTAATGGTCTCAATTCACCTATAAAAAGGCACAGGCTAAGGGATTGGATACGAAAACAGGATCCAACATTCTGCTGTTTGCAAGAAACACATCTCAACCACAAAGACAGGCATCTACTCAGAGTAAAAGGTTGGGAAAAGGTCTTTCAAGCAAATGGTCCTAACAAAAAAGCAGGTGTGGCCATACTAATTTCCAACAAAACTGACTTCAAACTAAAATCAATCAGAAGAGATCGAGATGGACACTTTATACTCATAACAGGAACAATTCATCAGGATGACATCTCAATCCTGAATATCTATGCCCCTAATATAAAAGCACCCACTTATGTAAAAGAAATATTTCTAAAACTCAAGGCAGACATAAAACCACACACACTAATAGTAGGAGACTTCAACACACCTCTCTCTCCAATGGACAGGTCAATCAGACAGAAACCTAATAGAGAATTAAGAGAATTATTGGAGGTAATGAAGCAAATGGACTTAACAGACATCTACAGAACACTCCACCCAAATAGGAAAGAATATACCTTCTTCTCTGCAGCTCATGGAACCTTCTCAAAAATTGACCATATACTCGGAAACAAAGGAAACCTCCACAGATACAAAAGAATATCAGTGTCCACCTGTGTCTTATCAGATCACCACGGATTAAAGTTAGATGGCAACAACTATGCTACCCCCAGAAAGCCGACAAACTCATGGAAACTGAACAGTCAACTACTGAACCACACCTGGGTCAAGGAAGAAATTAAGAAAGAAATTAAAGTCTTCCTTGAATTTAATGAAAATAAAGAGACAACATACTCAAACCTATGGGACACGATGAAAGCAGTGCTAAGAGGAAAGTTCATAGCACTAAGTGCCCACTTAAAGAAAACAGAGAAAGCATACATTGGGGACTTAATGGCACACCTGAAAGCTTTAGAAAAAAAAGAAGCAGAGGTGCCCAGAAGGAGTAGAAGACTGGAAATAATCAAACTGAGGGCAGAAATCAACAAAATAGAAACACAGAAAACAGTCCAAAGAATCAATGAAACAAAAAGTTGGTTCTTGGAGAAAATCAACAAGATCGACAAACCCCTATCCAAACTAACTAAACAACAGAGAGAGAACACGCAAATAAATAAAATCAGAAATGAAAGGGGGGACATAACCACAGACACAGAGGAAATCCAGAGAATCATTAGATCTTACTATAAAAGCCTGTATGCCACAAAACTGGAAAATGCAAAAGAAATGGACATTTTTTTAGATAAGTACCATATACCAAAGCTAAACCAAGACCAGGTGAATGATCTAAATAGACCTGTTAGTCGCGAAGAACTAGAAACTGTTATCAAAAATCTCCCTTCCAAAAAAAGCCCAGGACCAGATGGGTTCAACGCAGAATTCTACCAGAACTTCCAAGAAGAGCTAATACCTATACTCCTTAACGTATTTCACAATATAGAAACAGAAAAGTCATTGCCAAATTCCTTTTATGAAGCTACAGTTACCCTGATACCAAAACCACACAAAGACCCAACCAAGAAAGAGAATTACAGGCCTATCTCACTCATGAATATCGACGCAAAAATTCTCAATAAAATACTGGCAAACCGAATTCAAGAACACATCAGAAAAATTATCCATTATGATCAAGTAGGCTTCATCCCAGAGATGCAGGGCTGGTTCAACATACGCAAATCTATCAATGTAATCCACCATATAAATAGACTGAAAGAAAAAAACCATATGATCATTTCATTAGATGCGGAAAAAGCATTCGACAAAATTCAACACCCCTTTATGATAAAGGTCTTGGAGAGAATAGGGATACAAGGGTCATACCTAAATATAATAAAAGCTATCTACAGCAAACCGACAGCTAACATTAAATTAAATGGAGAAAAACTCAAAGCCATCCCACTAAAATCAGGAACAAGACAAGGATGTCCACTCTCTCCATACCTCTTCAATATAGTGCTTGAAGTTCTAGCAATAGCAATAAGACAACATAAGGGGATCAAGGGGATTCGTATT
The DNA here is from genome assembly GCF_014885135.2 of Alexandromys fortis. Classification (NCBI taxonomy): domain Eukaryota; kingdom Metazoa; phylum Chordata; class Mammalia; order Rodentia; family Cricetidae; genus Alexandromys; species Alexandromys fortis. The sequence continues at coordinate 1,426,345 of NW_026067926.1, read as the reverse complement.
GGAAAGGAAGAAGTTAAGCTTTCGTTATTTGCAGATGACATGATAGTATACATAAGCGACCCCAAAAATTCTACCAAAGAACTCCTACAGCTGATAAACACCTTTAGTAGCGTGGCTGGATACAAGATCAACTCCAAAAAATCAGTTGCCTTCCTATACACTAAGGATAAGGAAACAGAGAGGGAAATCACAGAAGCATCACCTTTCACGATAGCCACAAAGAGCATAAAATATCTTGGGGTAACCCTGACCAAGGAAGTGAAAGATCTATTTGACAAGAACTTCAAGTCTTTGAAGAAAGAAATAGAGGAGGACACCAGAAAATGGAAGGACCTCCCTTGCTCTTGGATTGGGAGGATCAACATAGTAAAAATGGCAATTCTACCAAAAGCAATCTATAGATTCAATGCAATCCCCATCAAAATCCCATCAAAATTCTTCACAGATCTGGAGAAGACAATAATCAACTTTATATGGAAAAACAAAAAACCCAGGATAGCCAAAACAATCTTATACAATAAAGGAACGTCTGGAGGCATTACCATCCCTGACTTCAAACTCTATTACAGAGCTACAGTATTGAAAACAGCTTGGTATTGGCATAAAAACAGAGAAGTCGACCAATGGAATCGAATAGAAGACCCTGACTTTAACCCACAAACATATGAACACCTGATTTTCGATAAAGGAGCTAAAAGTATACAATGGAAAAAAGAGAGCATCTTCAACAAATTGTGCTGGCAAAACTGGATGTCAATCTGTAGAAGAATGAAAATAGACCCATATCTATCACCATGCACAAAACTCAAGTCCAAGTGGGTGAAAGACCTCAATATCAGTCCAAACACACTGAACCTGATTGAAGAGAAAGTGGGAAGTACTCTAGAACACGTGGGCACAGGAGACCACTTCCTACGTATAACCCCAGCAGCACAGACAGTAAGGGCCTCATTGAATAAATGGGACCTCCTGAGACTGAGAAGCTTCTGTAAAGCAAAGGACACTGTCGCTAAGACAGAAAGGCAACCCACTGACTGGGAGAAGATCTTCACCAACCCCACAACTGACAAAGGTCTGATCTCCAAAATATATAAAGAACTCAAGAAACTAGACCGTAAAAGGCTAATCAACCCAATTATAAAATGGGGCACTGAGTTGAACAGAGATCTCTCAACAGAAGAAGTTCAAATGGCCAAAAGACACCTAAGGTCATGCTCAACTTCCTTAGCGATCAGGGAAATGCAAATCAAGACAACTTTAAGATACCATCTTACACCTGTCAGAATGGCAAAAATCAAAAACACCAATGATAGCCTTTGCTGGAGAGGTTGTGGAGAAAGGGGTACACTCATCCATTGCTGGTGGGAATGCAAACTTGTGCAACCACTCTGGAAAGCAGTGTGGAGGTTTCTCAGGAAATTTGGGATCAACCTACCCATGGACCCAGCAATACCACTCTTGGGAATATACCCAAGAGAGGCCTTATCACACAACAAAAGTATATGCTCTACTATGTTTATAGCAGCATTGTTTGTAATAGCCAGAACCTGGAAACAACCTAGATGCCCTTCAATTGAAGAATGGATGAAGAAAGTATGGAATATATACATATTAGAGTACTACTCAGCAGTAAAAAACAAGGACTTCTTGAAGTTTGCAGGCAAATGGATGGAAATAGAAAACACCATCCTGAGTGAGGTAAGCCAGACCCAAAAAGAGGAACATGGAATGTTCTCACTCATATTTGGTTTCTAGCCATAAATAAAGGACATTGAACCTATAAGTTGGGTTCTTAGAGAAGCTAAATAAGAAGGAGAACCCAAAGAAAATCCTGAATATTTCTCCTGAATATTAAACTTCATCAGGCGATGAAAGGAGACAGAGACAGAGAACCACATTGGAGCACCGGACTGAAATCTCAAGGTCCAAATCAGGAGCAGAAGGAGAGAGAGCACAAGCAAGGAACTTAGGACTGGGAGGGGTGCACCCATACACTGAGACAATGGGGATCGGGAACTCACCAAGGCCAGCTGGCCTGGGTCTGAAAAAGCCTGGGTCAAAACTGGTCTCGCTGAACATAGCGGACAAGGAGGACTACTGAGACCTCAAGAACAATGGCAACGGGTTTTTGATTCTACTGGACCTAGTGGTTTTGTGGGAGCCTAGGCAGTTTCGTGGATGCTCACCTTACTAGACCTGGATGGAGGTGGGTGGTCCTTGGACTTCCCACAGGGCAGAGAACCCTGATTGCTTTTTGGGCTGACGAGGGAGGGGGGCTTTGTTGGGGGAGGGGGAGGGAAAGGGGAGGCGGCGGTGGGGAAGAGACAGAAATGTTTAATAAATAAATAAATAAATTAAAAAAAAAAAAAAAGAAACAGATCCATTGGAGGGTGTGGCAGCACAAAGGAATTCTCTTTGGTACACAGCTCATAGAGCCGCCCAAACAATGGGAAAAGTAGATTCTAAGCAGAGCCAGTCAAAAGGAGGCCCCGCAGAGAGCCCACTAGGAACTCTTCTGCCAGTCTTCGTTGCATCTGGGTTACCAAGCTGTGGCTGTTCCTTAGCTGCTCTATACTCCCAAAATGGATGCAGTCAGTTCTGCTCAAATCAACAGGTCGCACAGGGTCATCTGAGCAACACAGTAGTTATATCTGCTCTCCCAGTGAGTCTGGCTGGAAATATTGGTTTTTCCTTTTATCATTTGTTTCTTCGAGGTTTTTTTTTTTCTAATGTAGCTATAGCTTCACAGAGAAATCTCACATACTCCCTGACCCACCTGTTGATGCCCAGCATCCTGCATTATCAGTATCACCAATCAGGATGGTACATTGTTCATTGATGAACTTGAAGTAGCACGTTGCAGTCACCCAAAGTTCATCATTTGCGTGAGTTTCCCTCCTGTTGTAGTACATTCTGTGAGTTTGGACACATAAGTAATGGCATAGCTCTGGCTTTACATTAACACGCAAAGCCCTGAACTGCTCAAGGTTCCACCCTCCCTACTCCTTTACTTTTGACAGCTACAGGATTTTTCTTGTCTATACCTCCTGTTTTCTCAGACTGTCTTATGGTTGAAATGGTTTAGCATGGATCCTTTTCAGCTGGCTTCTTTGGCATGTATTAGGCATTAAATTCTTCCATGTCTTCTTAAGCTTAGAAGCCCGTTTCCTTTACCTGTACTGGGTGAGCACCTGAGAAGAACTGATGTCGGATCTGATTTGGGGTTCTGGTTCTCCTCTTGTGAAGTGACCTTTCAACTGTTGCCTTGGCTTTCTCAACTCAGTCATATCCCATTACCTGGGTGCAGCATTCTGTGTCTGTCTGTTTACTCACCGGTGGGCATCTTGGTTTCTTCCACATCTTGTTGGTTCAGAATAAAGGCTGTTAGAAACATCCACATACTGACTTCTGTGTGGGTATGAGTTGTGAGTGTCCATGGGTAAATCCCGAGGAGCATGATTACCAGGTTACCCGACTAGACAGTATTTCCTAATCTGTGGAATGGGAGAAAGCATTTGCAAGTTGTACATCTCAGAAGGGTTTAACACCAAAATACATAAAGAGCCCAATTACACCCTCAAAGACCCTATCTCCAAGTGTATTTTACTTGGACACGGGGATTAGGGTTCCAATGAAGAATTTTGGGGACACAAGCCAACCCATACAAATGACAGATGCTCAATACATGTATCATTTATGGGTGTAAGCTCATTTGGAACTTTTAAATCACATACACATCTTCCTAAAAATTCTTTGTGCTTTGAAGACATACCCTTCTATATTAAAATAGCATTTATTTTTAAGAGTGGCTGATTCTTCCACATCCTTGCAGCAGAATTTTCATAGATGACATTTCCCTTGAGTTGGCCTCTCTGAATCTTATATTCATCACTTTTAAGATGGCTAAGGCAGACTGAAGGCTCACCCTTTCCATCACATAAAGGAGAAATGGGGCTGAATCTTATCAGACTGTATAAAAAGTATCCAACCCAGGCTGTCTTTTTCTTTACATATTTAAAACAAACCTTAAAGTAAAATCTCGCCTTAAAATCATTCCATCAGCCTTACGGTGGTGGCACATGCCTTTAATCCCAGCATTCGGGAGGCTGAGGCAAGTGGATCTCTGAGTTCGAGGCCAGCCTGGTATACAGAGCAATGTCCAGGACAGCCAGAGTTTCAAAGAAAACCTGCCTTGTAAAACAAAATAAACAAGCAAAAAAAATCATTCCAGTAACTGCAATTTAGGAAGACCTCTTATGGCTCTGAATCCTATGGCCTGACTTCCAGAGCAGTGGTATTGTCTTGAAAGGAATTCCTTAAAGGCTTCAGGAGAATCCACAGAGCACAACTTTGAAAAGGGAATGGGAGAAGAAGGGTAGAGGTGGAATTAACACCCTTCTGGGAAACGCAAATAGAGCAGTTCTCCTGGGTTGCCTACCTTGAAGAGGAGAAATGAGGCCAGGTAGTACTCTTGAGACTCTCCCCCAGGAGAGTGTCTGTTGCCTCTGGGATGACCCAGAGGTGACTTCAGGATCCTCTGCTATCATGACCAGTTTTATTTAATGTAGTCCGACATGCGACACAATGGTGCTTTGTAAATTTGCTTATCCTAAGTCTTGGCTTTCTATAAACAGGTACATATGAGCACGTGCATGCCTGCACACACTCAAGAGGGCTAAATGAATATAGGGCTCCCAAGGCGTTTTTACTGGGATGCTATTCCTGGGTATTCATCTTGCACCAACCATAGTGTCTCCACTTAATAAATGCTTAATAAATGTAGGCTGAATGAATGTTGACCTTCTTTATTATAAAGATTAAGAATCACTGACTCGCTGAGATCCTGATTAAGAGTTTTGGGAATGAAGTGCAGAGCTCTGAGTCAGGCTCCACTCACCCTGCTACAAACAAGTCGTTCAGCCATATAGCCTGATGTGCCACAGGAGCTGAGGAAGAATTTGATGTACTTCAGTTTACCTGTTATAATACCAAGGTAAGTGTATAGATAGATAGATAGATAGATAGATAGATAGATAGATAGATAGACAGACAGACAGGTAGATACACAGATCTATAGATGTTTATCATCTCCTCCAAGTTTTTTTTTTAAACAGTAGGGAAATTGATTGAGGCAAAAAAATGATGTGAGAATCGTTCTCTCCGGATGCATCTGTCTGTCTGTCTGCTGGCTTGCTGTGTGCCCGCTTTGCTTGTCTTGTTTCTCATGCTTCTTCTACTCCTTCCTACCTCCCACCCTAAGTAAGGAGAAGCGTGCCAACACGCTGAAGTCTAGAGCCAAGGCTCTACAAAGAACAGAACAGACTTAGAACTTTGCAGAATAAAGCAAATTCTATGTAGAAAAGCCGGTTTCTTTGGAAACATTGGAACATCTTTCTATGATGCTAATCGAATCTGGGCTGAGCAGCAGGCTGCTTTTCTCTGCTGCTTCTCCTCCTTTTAGAAGGTGTGCCTACAACAGAAATCCTTCCCCTCTAGCCTCCCTGCAGCAGAGTCTTGTCTGGGGATACTTTGATCCAGAACAATGGTCTGCTAAATTTTGGGTCTTCCAAAAATAAATAAACACAAAGAAAGGAGGGTGAAGAGGAGAAGAGGTAGGAAGACGAGGAGGAGGAATGCAAGCACTACTTAAGTTGGAGAAGAAAATGCTTTTGTAAACAGAGAGCATTTAAACAAACCTCCACTGCGCAAGGTTCAAGCTTCAAACAAACAGGAGGGAAAAAAAAATCAAACAATTCTTCCTAGTGAGTTAGTTCTTTAAGGAGCAAATGTTGTAATTCAGATCATAAACTTTAAAAACTGGTGAGGAATCAAGAAAATCAGGGATGGTCCTTGTCAGCGTAGACTTTGCATACACCCTGCCAGGCAAACAGGGCAAGAAAGCCTGAAACAAGACTGTCTGCCTTGCAGGCAAAACAGGGGCAAGAAAGCCTGAAACAAGACTGTCTGCCTGTAAGGGAGAGGCAGATTAGAGGAGTTGTGTGCATGCGGGTTTCTGGCGCTGTAATGCCCCAGAGTCTCTTCTCATGTCTCAGCCTTTAAAGCACCTTGTGGCGTCTAAGTTCCTGCCTGGATGTTTCTTTGCGCTTGTATCTGTGTTTGTGTGTGTGCCTATGCCTGGGTTTATTTTTTAATTTTTGATTTTTTTTCACTGCACCTTTGGAGTCTTGATTTTGTTCAGTCTTATTTAATGTAAGAATGATAGCAGTAATTACCGAAGGTTCCCGGGGTATGAGGAAGGAGCTCAGAGAAAGATGGCCTGGAAGGCAGCCATCTGCTCTTGGGGGCGCAGGGCGGGGCTGGCTGCCAAGTCACAGCCCCAGGGACCAGGCTGCTGATTGGCTCTCCATGGAGAAACAGTACTGGTTGTGTGGGTTCACAGCCTTTTCTTGAGCAAAAGGAAGTCTGCCCTGTGAAATAACACTACTCTCTTTGGAAACAGAGCAGGGCTGGCTATGGCATTCTTCCCTGTGAAAGGTTATGGCCTAGGACTGGGGAAGTGATGGATGGATGCTGAAGACAGATACTCCCTCATTCAGACTTGTTTTTTGTTTCTCTTGTAAATTTTGTAGCTTTAAGCAGTTATTTGCCATGGTCTTGACTTTCAGGGTGTGTGTAAAGGGGTAACTGCTCCTGTTTTGTATGTAGCTACAGAGAGGCTGGGAATGTGATAACTCCCCAGGCCAGCTGTGGGGTCCTGACCACACATCAAATATCTGCAAAACCTTTCTCAGTAACAGTAGGCAAGGAAATGCTGATTGAACCCTATCCATTTCAAATCTACCATCGATGCATGATCTATACAGAAACTCTGTTATCCATTTTATTATATGAATGAGGAAACTAAGATACAAAATAATGAATCTCTTACTACTTATTAAATTCTAGTCTCTGCACGAGGCCTTTAATATGTGTGATTTACTAGTTTATTTTTAATTTTTGAGGTAGGATCTCATTCTGTAGCCCAGGCTAGCCTGGAACACACTATGTAGCCCAGAATAGCTTTGAACTTGTGATCTTCCTCCTTGGTCTTCCCAGGTGCTGAGCCTATATGTATTTATTGTCCATCTGTTGGTATAGTTCTTTAATCCTCAAATTTCTCTGTTGATCTTATAATATGAATATGCCGCTGTCTTAGTTTTACAGAGGAAAAGAGTTCCGTATCATTAGCAGAGAGTACTGTAGCTGGAGTAAGAACAAGGAAACTGGATAGTGGCGTACACGGCTTTTGTCACCGCCAGCCATGTATTTGTATGCACGTGCCTCTTCTCATTAAGTCCTTACACCATAGCACAGCAGAGTGGTGACTTCTACTCATTTCAGTTAGAGTTAGAAAGAAACTAGAGAGAAGTTAATCAACATAAACCGTTAAGTCTTGGATTCGAATGCAAGTGGAGTCCGGAATCTGTCTTCCCAACCACTGTGATTCGAACTCAGAGTTCCCTCCTTCCTGGGTGCTGACAAGTAGTGTGTAGGAAGGTAGACATTTTGTTAAAGATCAGGATAGGACCAAACCCTTGTCGTAATGCCACTTCCTGTTCCAGCTGTCCAGTGCAAGGATGTACGCGGCATGGCTGTTTACCCTCCTATGTAAGAATGAGAGACTAAAGGGTATTCCAATATAAGATAAAGCTAGAGACCCTGCCTGTCGGGGCTCAAAGCACAACAGTAATGGGAGGTGGTGATCTGGGGTAGGCCAGCTGGATCTGACTAAATGACAGTCCTTGATATACTCACTTAGTCACATAGTCAGGACACGTGTCCATCCTATCTTCTGCTCTGATGAGACGTCCGAGCCCATACTGGTGTTCAACTAGTGTTTGTGGAGCAACTGCTTTAAACGTGATTGCACATGTGCAGACTGTCGCTTACATTTCAGAGAGTGGGCTGCTCATGTGTTTCTACTGATGAGAAGAAATTCTGCAGAAAGGATCTTTCTGTTTGAAGAACAGGGAACAGAAGAGAAGGGCATCACCCACAATAGCATGTTCACTCATCTGCCAGAGGTCACGGGTACCCAGAGGTCTTGTTTTGTCTTTATTTGTTTTTCTTTCTAAGTGTTTTTGTATGTATATCTATTTCTGTGTACAATTGAGTGCATCTGGATAACGACTGACATCAGGTGTTATTCTCAACACTCTCCACTTTATGTTTTCAGACAGCCTCTCTTGCTCTACCTGGAGCTCACCTATTCAGCTAGATTGGCTTGCTGGCAAGTGCTGAGGTGTGTGCTTCTGTGGCAGCCTGTTTAAATGGGTGTTGGGAATCTGAGCTAATATGCTCATACAGCGAACATTTAACTGACTTAGTGGTCTTCTTAGCACAGGTCTGTTCCATTAGTGGACATAAGAGCACAGTACATCATGTGAAACTTTCAGTTTTAAATCTTAAAGACTTGATTATTTCTCAGAATTTTTGTGGTTGATCAGATGGTGCTTCTGGTTGAGGGTACACCCATCTGATCTCTGAAGTCAGATGGCAGCCTGGCAGGGGCTGTTTTTTATAGAATGGCTGCCTTTGGGCCTGGCAGTTGGTTCAGTGTCAGCGGGGGCAGTTGGCATGACTCAGCCATGTGTCTTTCATTCGCTAGCAAGCTTAGCTGGCTTGGAAGTTCGAGTGAGAGAGGGCAAACTTTTGAAATGTCAAGGAGGCACAGCCCAGAGTGCAAAACCCTTCACTGCTTCTACCGAGTTTGCTACTTTTAACATCCCATTGACCATGCCATGTGGGCAAGGGCAAGTTCAAAGGATGGATGAGCTCAGTTCATGGGCTGATGGGAAAACTTCAGAGTCATGTGATGAGGGACACAGCCCTAAGACTGGGAAACATTCATGAGCATTTTCCAATGTTCTTCAGTTGTCCCTCTGGGTCTAGGGATCCAAGGTGTGTTACCACCAGCATCTCCTGTTGCTAAAGTCTGTTAATCATCTTTATGCTGTTTCAATTGAAATGTTTGGATTTGTACAGTTCCTATCAGGTGATCATATTCCGTTCAGTTATTAAACATGCGGACATCACTTCACAACAGACTGAGTGTGCCCCTGGATTTAGTTTCTGTGAAGAAGTCCCAGCTAATTATTGCCACGAATAAGTAGAGTGCCCCAACGGTTTCACTGATGGATTTCCCCCTCATTTATTTCTTCCTCACTCCTATCCTTTTAAATCTATTTTTAAAGTTATTTCTTATATTCCATTCTTGTAGACCCCACTTTAAAAGTCCTCTTTGATTGTGGAGACAAACACATACTGAGCAGGGTGGCGCCATCTAGGAAGCTAATTCTGTTCCCACCACGTGTCCTCTGCATCTCAACCCCCATCTTGCAGCTCTTCTTGTTTGTTTTTCCCTGTGTTTTCCTTCCTGGCTTAACTAATATATCTTCTAACACAAAGGTTGTGTTTCTCTAATTTGCTGTCCTGTCCTTGCCCCTAGCACAGACTCTGAAAAAAGGGCACAATTCATAAATAGTTGTTGTATTGAATTGAGTCAAAAGCTACATCAGGAAGGTGACATTTGAACTGGGCTCTAAACAATAGCAACTAGTATTCAGGTCGCAACTGCGGGAGTAGTTGGGGTTATTCTCATTTTACAATTGAGGAAAAGGGTCTTGGGGGGGTTAAGTGATCTGTTCCAGATAACACAGATGGTAAAAGGATGGAGCCAGGCTTCTAGGCAAGGGCTCTACCTTCAAGCTGTGTGCTTTAACTGTAGGGCCAGAATTCTAATCATGGTGTTTGTGTGCATTCTGCAGACAAATTATCTTTGAAATACGAGAATAAAACTCAGGAAGAGAGGCCCGAAGCCTCATCTACTAATCCAGGGGTTCTTTCTACATATTTGAGACTTTCTTTCCTATTTGCTGATTCTCCAAGTATTCTGTTGATAAGCTTATTTATTAACACATCTGCCTGTCCCTCAGTTTACTCACGTTTACATCCATGCATCCATCTATCCACTTACCTACATATTTCCATCTGTTCATGCATTCATCCTCTCAGATTTTTGTTTTCTGTTACTCATAGTCAAATCCCCAGAATCTGGAAACAAGACTGCTGTATAGTATACTTCACAGTTATTGTCAAATGGAAGACAGTTGGAAGGTCACATGCATACAGTGATAATGAAAGCATGAACTATGGAACCACTAGTGCTGGGTTCAAACCCCCGCTACAGATATCATTTATGTGCACATGTATAACTTATTTAGTCTGCACCTCAGGTTACTCACCTATTCATGGGCTTGGTGACAGGAGATTATGGGAAGGGCCAAATATCCCCCCCCACACACATACACACACACATACACACACACATACACACACACATACACACACACACACGAGACGGGGGAGGAAAGGAGGAAGACAGGGAGGGATAAAGAGAGAGAGGGCTGGAGAGAAAAAGAGAGAGAATTAATATTGCATGACCTGTAGCCATATTGTAGTGCTCTTGACTTGCTGTCATTAAATAAAAGGGACACAGTGCTGATTCAAAGCGACAAGGTTACTGCTCTCATTGGGTCTATAATTTAGAGGATCAGGCAGATAATTAATAGCCAGACAAGCAGATGACCAAGATCATCAAACTTTTCTGGCGCTCTTGTTTGACCTGAGATTGTTCCCTTATCTTTGCTGCTTGGCTGTGTAGCTGTGAGCCCATTTGGACAGAGCTGTTACTCTTTTACTTGGTCCTGTTCCAACAACAAGCGACACTGCCTTTTGTGTGTGGCGCTGGTGAGAATGTTAGCTGGTGTGCCTCGTCCAGCTTGCAGAACGGCAGAATGAATTCCTGGTAGTCCAAGGACAAGCTTTCTTGTCTGTATGACAGGAGCTAAACTCAGTACGAGACTCAGTGACCACATACACTGAACTGTGACTTCAGGCTTCAGTTATGTTTGCTAGTCTTATGAATTATCTGAGGCCCAAAAATGGAGTTCTCTGGCAGCCTTGTCCATGACAAAATGTCAAGTACCAGATGATGGAGAGACTTGGCCATAGGTCATGTGATACGATAGGTTTTTTTTTTTTGCTAGGCATGTGATTAGTATGACCAAGGATCATGGCTTCCAAAGCCTAGGGTGATAATTCCTACCCCTGACTTCTGCCCAGCAGATTGATGGACCCAGATGATGGACCCAGATTGATGGACCCACAGCAGACACATTAGGAGCCTAGGCTGTAACTCAGGCAAGGCTGCTGCTCTCGGGCTAATGCTCGCTGTCTCGTGAAGATTTCTGCACACAGGTTGAGAAAACTAGGGGATTTCAGAATAGGGAGGGATATTATCTTCACCACGAAGCTCAAATTGAATTTGACCTAAGTCCCTTCCAGTGAGACCTTCAGCAGCCTCTGCATTTCTCCTTCTTTTGCCAGCCATACTGCACTCCCAGAAGGCACTCTGCTCGCAGGCTCTGTGACTTTTGACATGCCATTTGTGCAGCGTGACTGCTATTTCAATTAAGTGTCGCACGGCTATAGTTTCTAGGAAGCCAATCCATACTGGCCTAAGAAAAATAAAACGCAAAATAAAATTTAATTATTAACTCACATAACAACAGACCATGGGTGGGTTGGCTCCAGGCAGGGCTTGTCCGGGACATAGATCACGTCATGGGATACAGCCTTTGGTGCACATCTTATGAATGGCTTCATTCCCAAGTTCTACCGTTTCTCTTGGCAGCTTCATGGCTCCCCACTTATGGTTTCAAGATGGTTTTAGCAGCTGTGCAGCCTCACACTCTTACAACACTCAGCATGGTAAAATCTGTACTTCTCTACTGATAGCCTCAACAACTGGCTTAGTTCCTCATTGGCTAAGATTCTTGCCAAAGGGGGTCCTGAACTCAACAGGGCTGTGGGTGGAGCTATTCCAGTCAAGAGTGCCAGTAATGGAGGAGGGCTGGACTCTGGGCTGGGGACGAAGGTTTTTCATCTGGAGAGTTTCACTCATCACTGAGTCGTATTCTCTCTCTCTCTCTCTCTCTCTCTCTCTCTCTCTCTCTCTCTCTCTCTGTGTGTGTGTGTGTGTTTCGCTCTCTTATAGGGAGCTAATTTACTTAGTCTATGGGTTTCCATAGCTCTTCAGAGCCAGCTTTATTCTATCACATTTACTTGTTCCATTGCAGTTTTGTCCCCCAGCTCAGCTCAGAGAGTCTTTTTGTTACCATCCTACCTGGCTCATGTTGGGAAATCCCAAGTTGATGGCTTGTGCTCTGTATTTAGTTAGCATTAGCATTAATTGAATAGAAGACCTTTATTTACTTAGTTTTACTGCCATGGAATTGGTGTCTTACCATTGAACTTTTGCCCCGTCTCCCAAATACTCCCTGGTAAACTGTGCCCTCCTACTAATATTGGCTCATATTTTGAACTGATGGCCTTGGACTAGTGAGTGAGTTTTCTTCTTTGAAATTATTCTGCCTACGACCCATGCATGTGAACTTATTTGGAAACGGGATCTCTGCAGTGGTAATCAAGTTAAGAGGAAGTTGTCATGAGTGAGGATGACTCCTAAATCCAATGGCTGTAATGGTGTACTTATGAGGAGAGTGGTTTAGAGACAAGCAGGTAGTTAGATATACAGAGGCCATGTTCTGGCGGAGACCCAAACTGGACGGGTATGGCTATAAGCCAAGCATGTCAACAACTACCCACAGGGAAGAGTCTTCTTAGGGTCTCGGGGAGTGTGGCCTTACTTGACACCTGATTTCTGACTTCCAACTTTCTGCTCTAAAGGAAAATAAACTATCCTGCCTATGGCACTTTCTGTAGGAACTCAGGCAGCAAACACGGCAATGTGTCTTTCTGTGGAGTTACTGTGCTCTGCGGCAGCTGTCCTTGCTCATCCCTTTATTCACAGGAGCTTTCTAGGTGTTTCTGTGCACCAGGCACGAGACACATGATGAATGGGACAGTGTCATGTCCCCCAAGACCCTTCAATCTGGTAGAAAGCATCCAGGTCAGCATACATTCTGTCCAATTGCTTTAAATCTAAAGCGTGGCCCATGGAGTGAGTCTGCCTTTCCTACTGCATGGAAGTTGTGGTCAGAGTGTTAACTGTGGTACCAAGACCCATCTACCTGCATATCCCAGGCCAGCCACTCACCAGCGCTCCCTGTTTCTCTCTGTCTTATTATTTTTCCATCTATGTCAATTTCAGTTTCTTCATTTTAAAGTAGAAACAGCAAGGGGCCTGTGGTGAGGGCTGAGCAAGTCTATATACGCTAAGTGTTTAGCTCATTCTCAGGTCCAAATCAGCTAAGATTTTATAGTTTATTAAAAATTTGCAATGGAAAATTTTGTCAGGTTTCATAGGCTAATGTCATTAGCATATACAGACATATCTTATGAGGAAATGGAATTTAAGTTAGAATTTAAGGTTGGACTTGGGAATTAAGTTAACTCAGACATGCACAACAGACACGCGTGTACACTTAAATACATAAATAGTCTTTCTTTAAAAAGAGCACTTGTTAACACACACCCCTGCAGATCTTCTCCTGTGTTAACCATTCTTAATTTCTTCAACCACCAAGGGTGTGATTTTGAGTCCTAACCACTTCTGCAGTTGTCTTTACTCCAGAATGCCTGCCTGCCTCTCTGTCTGTCTGTCTGTCTGTCTATCTATCTATCTATCTATCTATCTATCTATCTATCTATCTATCGTCTATTTATCTATCTGAACTGCACCTAAGCCTATAACAAAAAATGGACAGAAATGTCACCTCTCAGGCAGGCATGGAGGTACACTCCTCTTATACCAGCACCTGGGAGGTTAAGACAAGAGGTTTGTGAATTTGGGGTCAGCTGCCTGCAATCTATGGAAAGATTTCAAAATATTGAAACCATAAAAATAGAAAGGGAGTGAGCGAGTAAAGGAAAGAAGAAATGAGTGAATAAGGAATAAAGAATCTTTCCTTTGCTCTAGAACTCTGGTTCGAATAATGCCGCTGAAATAGTCTGCCTGACTTTGACTACTATTGAGCTTACAGGCAATGCAATCGAATCACGCACATTCACACCCGATTCCCCATAAAGGACTTGTCCAGATGGCTGTTGGGCCCCAAAGGGCAGGACCTTGTGTTCATCTCTGTTAAATTTCATGTTGTGTAATTCAGCCTTCCACACCAGCTGGTAGAATTCTTCTGGGATCCCGTTCTATTACATTGCATGCTGGCTACAAGGTAAATGCTGGGCTTTCTATAGCACACGGATTTTTGTCAGTCTTTATTCCAACTCTTGATGAGAGTTCTGAGAATCAGGTCAAGGGCTGAGACTGCCCTGTCTCCTTGCTAATGGACAATGCCTTGAGGGTTCTGATAGCAGCCCTGAAAAGAAAGCCATGTCATTTACTTGTTACAGGAAAAGCAAACATGAAGCATCTCCCAGCCCTGTGTCCCAGCTGGTAATTTTAGGAAAACCCTGGTGATCAGGAAGAAATAAGTGTATCACTGATTCTCCAGGGAATTCTAAATTCCCTGGGTTAGCTCTTGGCAAAGGTTCACTCTGCTGACCTTTTGTGGCCCATTTAATCTTGAAAGTTTCTTGTAGGCTTAACTGAAATGTGTTTGGCTGAGAGCTAGCTCATGGTTCAGTGTCAGGGAGTGACTATGACTGTTAGGTTCACTAAGATCTCACTGTGGGCTAGATGCATGCATTGTCTCAGTCCTTTCACTGACCTGTTAAACACTGGTTTTTGTGTGCACATGTGTGTGTGGTGTGAGTGTGTCCATGCCCTGGCATGCGTTTTGTCAGAGGACAATTTTGGGGGGCTGATTCTCATCTTCCAACTTGTTTTCAGGCAGGGGCTTTCTTTCTCTTTACTATTGCTGTGTAGCATGCCCCATGCTAGTTGGCCTACCATCTTCTGGCCTTATTTTCTGCTTCCCCCTCCCATCTTGCTGTAAAAGTGCTGAGATTACAGAGGCATAGCTGGCTTTTTTGTGTGTTCTGGGAATGAAACTGAAGTCTCAAGGAAGTGTCCACCACTGAGCTGCGGGTCCCCAGCACTTACACAGGATTTCTTTAGGAGGCCATGGAATAGAAGACGCTGAAGCTCTGGAAGGTATCTAAGAGCAGGTAGTTGTAGTTATGTGTACTCAAACCCTGGCCAATCTTTCTGGAGGCTCAACATGATATCCGGCTCCCCTTTTAGTAACAAACAACAATGGTGTATATTTGTAAACAGTTCTGTGTGGCTAACGATTTTGTGACGTATGTTTGATCCGTGGTTACTTCATTCCAGAAACTCTAAGTCCCACGGGGCTAGGAACTGTGGTGCATCATGTCTGCTTTTCTCAGAGCCCCACACCGTGCCTGGGACATGATTAATCCTCAGTATTTGTTGAATGAACCAAGAGCGTCAAATGCAAACGTGCTTCCAACCAGGTCCATAACACGTCAGGTGAATTTGATTTAGGGTATTTGTATTTTGACATGCAACCATCTCACGGCAGGTCTCAGAATCCCGAGTAGGAGTAAATACTTTCTTCCCAATGTGCTGAGAATTAATTTGGGTTGTGACACCTTTTAAAATTCACTAGGATATACAGCCACCTTCATTTGGCTAAGTGGATGGCAACATTATGGGGCCATTACTGGGTCCGGTGCTAATGGGCATTTGTCAGGCTCTCTCCTCGCTGCCATGTGTGTCCCTGGTAATTGCTAAATAACTCAGCGAGTGCTGGGGTTGCTAAATTAGGAAATGAAATAATAGAGTGAAAATAGAAATAGGCATGTGGGCTGAATAGAGACATCCCCACACAGAAGGCTCCCTGTGTCTAGCTTCTGTACACAGAGGACTGCTGAAGCTGGGATTGAAGTAATGGACTTTTATAGACTTGGGGATGATCTAAACAGTTTCGTGGGAGGATGTGGTGGCTGTTTTTGCTGGGTGGTCTCTTCTAGGTCTGTCTAAAACCCTGTGACATGAAGGAGCTGAGGCTTTGTATACAGAGAGGTGAGTGACAACAGCAGCCATTTTTTTTGAATAGCAGCGGATGCTCTTTTGGCAGCCAAGTGGAAGTAGGTTGAAAATTCAGAACAGTGGCTGGCCTTTTCTGGAGGAAGATCATCTCCTGGGTTGATGTTAAGCTGCCCAGAGTGAGTAGGCCAGGAGTCAGAGATGAAATGGCCCCCAGAGGTAACTTATATTGAGAATAAGGCCTACAGTGTATGTGCCTTATTTTATTAATTAAACCTTTGTTTTCGTAGTCTGAGTTCTATGACTTGCTTTGGAGGGAGACTCTTAATGGAAAACGTTCTTGACTGAGGCAGCTTCCACTTCATATAGCTTTGCACTTGAGGTCTTCACAGGCCAGAGACCAGTGTTTCCTCTGGGGAATGGAGGATGTTACACAGTGTATTTGTTACTTTCGTGTCTCTGGGACCAAATGACCTCTAGAAGAGAGGAAATGGAAGGAAGGTTTATGTGGCTCTTGGTTTCAGAAGGTTCAGTAGTCATGGTGGAGAAGTTAGGTGGAGTTACTCAGGACAGGAGCATGAAGGACAGATCAGCAGGCTGGAAGCTACCATGGATATGACCTTGCCAGCTCCACCCTCAGAGAGCTCCTTCCAGCACCTGGACCCTGCCTCCTAGAGGTCCCCCAGTCTTACATAACACCCCAACTGGGGAACAGGTGTTCGAAACGTGAACTTGTGGGGCTATCACAGAATCAGACCATCACAGTTTCTGTCTATCGATCCAAACGTGAATGGGGCCATTATAAACTCACGAAAGCTAACACTGTGTGGCTTCTGTCTTCTAGAGAGCTCAGAGTGCATCCCTAAGACTAACTGAACTGTGTCCATCTTCAGAGAAGCCATCTCCATGCCTTCCTTGTCAAGGCTGCACTTGGCTGCTCCTGTGAAAGGTGTCTGCAGTGTGGTATCCAAAAAATAGCATAAGCTTGGGGCTCTCAAATCATCATGCTATTGGTCTAGCACCACAATACTGTATATGAATTTCATGTCTGATCTAAGAGAGAGCGAGACAGAGTCTGGGGAACATGGGGGCCATATTGTTTTTATGTAAGTCAGTTTTAACTGCATTTTCTCTGGTCTATTACTTTGTTGATAAAGGTTTGTCTTGTTGGACAGTAAGTATATAATGAGCTCAAAGATTTTGTTCACTTCCTTAGTGCCCGCTTGTAGAGTCAGAAGATGTTCTCTGTATCTTTATCTCTGTTTGATTCTTAACTCTTACAGTTTGCTGAACTTGGTCTTGCCAGAGAACCTGACAGGGTCCACGCATCGCGTTTCTCTTCCTGTCTTCCTGACCTGGGTGATTTTCTTTTTCTTATTCTCGCAGATCAGTGAACATATTCTTCTATGCCTATTACTTAGCTCTGAATTTTGGTTTTTTGAAACTCAAAAGATATAGTCTCTCATAATTCAAAATGCCTTTTTGCTCAAGTCTGAAATTCCTGTGTTGAGTATCAAAGCCCTGTTTTGAACTTCAAAGGCCAAATCCTGACTCTTTTTCTCTTTGGATCCATCACTCTTGGAAAAGAAGAAGAAGAAGCCCTAAACTGCATGGAGGACCATAGATATACAATACTCAAGCTATTGAGTGTGGGTGACAGGAAATGCCTGGAACCACACCTGTCTTGGTTTTACAGTAATCAATACCAGTCTTATGCCAGTAAGAAGAGACTCAGAATTCTCACTTTTTTTTTTTTTCTGACAAGGGCTAGGGACTAGTCGGTTTTAGCTCACATGTCTTAAGACTTTGTCCAGAGAAATATCAGTAGCTATCTAGTACCTGTTGCTCTGTGTTTCCCTAGAAAGAAACTGGGCATTTTCAATATTCACTGCCTCTGTTTCCCTAGCAGCCCTCTGAAAGAAACATGCATTGTTCTTGTTACCCTTTCTCAGATAGAGACACTGAGACTAAATCTGGTTAGTCGCTCTTAGTCTGTGTTGAGACTAGAAAATAGACTCTGTTCAGAGGCACATCCTTCAGCCACTGTGAGAAGTGTAGGGTGTGTGGAAAAGATGTCTATGGAAGGCAGACACATTGGGGATAGACTGAAGGAGCCCAGTTTCATGGCCGTCACAAGTGCTGTGCCCTTGACCAGGAATGCCGTCACATCTTAAAAGGCTGCTTCATTCATTATCTGTGTCTTAGACCAAAATAATTTGGAGCCATCACTTTTGGCAAATCTTATTTTCTTCTACACTTCTTCTGAAGTTATCTTTTCATTTATTCACATCCTTATATACTTCTGTTCCTAGTGTCCATAAAATCTTTGGCTTTTGAGATCATATCATTTACAGACTCTGGTCTCTTGCTTGTTCCCTGGTGTTTGGAACAGTGCCCTGGTCCCTTAAATATATTTGAATGATTTTGGATTCACGAGAAGGTGCCATTAGAAAGGTCAGAGGACAAGCGCCTGCCTTGCCTACCTCTAAACCCGTGTCAGAACAGATACAGCATGCTTCACCTCACTGCCTTCCAGTGTTGATGTGGAAGGCTGCTAAGGCAGGCTGGACTCATCTCCTCTGGGCCTGCTCCCTAAATGAGGATCAGAAACACCTTTAATGTGGAGCTTCATTTGTTTATCAAAGACAGAAGAGCCTTTGTCCTACTTCACAGCCCAGATTCCCCAGGATGGAAACTTCTTCCACCTTGTTCTTCAGAAGAGCTGAGTGCAGCCAAAATGGTGGGGTTTCAGCCCTGCAGGAATGTGGTTCTCCAGCTTAGCTACTCCCAGAGGAAGGGACAGAAAGGAAGGCTCAGTTGGCCCTTCGTTTCTGTAGTCCCACAGAAGCCGGGATGTTGTCCTATTCAAGGCAGGGGACATGGAGAGCTTGGGGACTTCCTCCCTTCAGGTTTACTAAACAGACACTGCAGATGCTCATGGGATAGCAAAAAAGGGAGGACTCATCCCCTGCCCCCCTTAAAACAGTGTTTCTCTATGCTTGATGTTTTTGTGAAGATGGCATATGTTTATTGTATATAATGATATATGTGTGTGTATATATGTATGTGTGTGTGTATGTATGTATGTATGTATGTTTCATAAATACATTTTCTACATAAGCAAGGTTAGTTACTCTGTTTGTTATTCCAGGTTCCCAACACAAATTTTAGCTGTGTTACGTTCACAATTTTTGTAATTTCCAAGCACTGTCAGTGCTTAGGTTATGTAATATATGTATGCACTGTCTCACACACATATATGTGGATCTGTGTAAATATTTATTGCTGCTTTTGACTCTTCTGCTTAAGTAAAAATTTCATGTCATCAATATAAAGGTTGGAAACAAAAGGTGCCATCTTCTGTAAATAGAAAGGGGATTGTTTAAGTTAGTGCAAGAAGTAAAACCAATGTTATTCGCAGGTTTGCTTTCCTATAAAATGAGAAAAAAGCAAGACAAGAGAAAGGGGTAGCAGAAATTTTACTTTCTTATTTACTTATAATAAAAATTGGCTGACAGTATCCATCCCACTTGTTTATAATGTGCCGTGACCACATTCACCCTCACGCCCCTTTCTTATCCCCCTTCTACTTTCTAGACTTCCTTTTTCTTCCCAGTTGGGCCCTTCTTACCCCACGTCTCCTTTCCCCCCTTTTCTCTCTTTCCCTTCCCCTCCCCCCTCTTCTTTCCTCCTGTCCCCTTCCCTCCTCTCATTTGCCATGCAGACAATTGGCAAACATGTAAGGAAAAGATTGGAGCCAGGAGTGCCTTCCTCACCTTGTGTTTTCCTGGCCTCTTGAACCTCAAAGTCACCTTGCAAAACACTTGAAGGGTGATTATGTTTTCCCTGACCCCTGGGAATGATGCCCTTACCCATTCTTATAACTTCATCTGTCACAGCTGGCCAGGTTAGCCCAAGGCTGGCTTGATTATTTATTTTGAGAGGTGACTTCATCTTCTGAACCAATCTATCCCAAGTTCATTCTCTCTCTCTCTCTCTCTCTCTCTCTCTCTCTCTCTCTCTCTCTCTCTCTCTGTAAGTGTATGTCTTGTAAGAAAGTTCTGGAACACAAGAATCTGGGTGGAGTGAGAAGGAAACTTGTTTTAAGAACCTCTGAGTAGACCAGACATTGTAGGCAGATGGAAACAGCATCTAAAAAGGCAGAAGGAAGAAGGTATGGCAGCCTATTTTAGGAGACTCCAAGTGGTTCATTCAGGAAGGCTAGCTTTGCATCAAATGCCAGAAGGCAGGCAGAGAGGGTGAGACAAGAGGTGAGAGAGGAAGTAGGTGGGAGCCTGTGCATATCCATGCTCTGCTTTGCTATTTATGGGTAAAACATATTTGGGTGTTAATGCCATACACTTCTGGGGGAAATCTATTTTTGCTGCCTGACTACATTGATAAGATTTTGGGGGTGGAATGGAAGGGTTGTGAGAGCTTCTAGGAGTTTGTTGCTCTTCATGGGATATGCAGACAGAGAGGGGGTGCCTTCCTTGGGGTCATGAAGGGAGATTTGTGAAAGGTAGGGCTGCCTAGGAAAGTGGAGGAACCACCACTGGGTCATAGCAGAGATGTCCAGAGGGGAAGTTGACGGCACTTCTTGCTTTCTATACAACACCGGAACTAGGTCAAGATTGAGCATATGTCATTCATTTAGAAGGTGCAAGACCACCATCAGGGAATGTGGAGGTGACACTGGAAAGGGAGGCTGATGAAGGATGCATTCTCTCCATCACAGCGGGTACCTGCAACTCAGCCTGTTTAAAAATAGGTCTCCGAAGAGTTCTTGTTAAATGGCTGACCAGTGGGCTATCTCATATTTTTCTTAGCCAACGGCAAAACTCTGTCCACGGGGATATTTTATTCGTTTGATTTTTATTTAAATATAATGTGATTATGCAGTTCCATCTTCTCATCTCACGTCTGTCTTCCCCAAAATTCATAGCCTCCTCTTTTTTAGCCATTGTTACATATGCATATGAATGAATCAAGCTGTAAATATAACTGGCTTAGTCCTTTCTGTATTGCCTGCATTTATATGTTTCTGGGACCTGATCACCTGGTATTGGATAACCAATCAGAGGACTCATTTCTGGGGAAGACTAATTCTCCCTTTCTTAGTATTGGGAATTGCCTATAGCTCTTCATCTAGGGCTTGGGGCTCCATGAGATTTCTTCCACTGCTTTGGGATGTTCCGGTAGCCATATTGCTGAGATTTCATGAGAGTAACTTTCTTACCATAGCTAGAAGGCATGATCTCATGACACTTCCTGAACCTCTGGCTCTTATATTTTTTTCTTCTTCTTTTCTTTACTTTTCTTTTTTTTCTTTCTTTTTTGCCTCC
Organism: Alexandromys fortis; assembly: GCF_014885135.2. NCBI lineage: Eukaryota > Metazoa > Chordata > Mammalia > Rodentia > Cricetidae > Alexandromys > Alexandromys fortis. The sequence goes on along the minus strand of NW_026067926.1, from coordinate 1,405,063 downwards.
TCTTAGCTGATGTTTCCTCAGTGCTTGGGGGAGTCCCATGTGGATGTTTTAATTTCTGGATACCAATGATCTGTCAAAGGGAGGAAAAACAAGATTCTCTAGCTTGGGCAGCCTTCCTATAAACAGAGACTCTTGATTATTTTCAGCAGAACAGTGAGCATGGAAATGGAGTGTAGTGGTTTTGGGTGCAGCATCTAGATGGAGCACTGACTGCATTAGGTAAGTATCTGAGGAGCACCATCCCCAGAATCTGCTGCATTAGGTGTGTGAGGATGCGAGGGGCACCCAGGATGTGAGGAGCACCCATCCCAGCACCTGCTGCATTAGGTGTGTGGGGATGTGAGGAGCACCCATCCCAGCACCTGCTGTATTAGGTGTGAGGATGTGAGGACCACTATCCCCAGAATCTGCTGCAGCTGGTCTTGAAGTTGCATCTCTCCAAACATTTGGTTTGAGGCACGTGTCTGTTTCCCTTCTGTCATGTGAAATATACAGTGTTTGCCTCCATGTGTTTGTGCACTTGAATAATGGGTTTGGCTGGAAAGTTAACTAATGGCCTCGAGTGGCTGTGACCTCACTTGCCTGCCATAGGCAGCTGGCACTGTGTGTTGTCAGCTGCATCAGGGTTATGGTGGGGAAACCACTGAAGAGATAAACCCAGTTCACACAAAACCAGCAAAAGGGAAATGACTAGATCCAGGAGCTGAAAGTCTCCAGGAGTGTCATCAGGTAAAACTTGATTATGGAGCAGAAAGGATATAAATCATATTTTACATCATCCTACTTGATTTATTTTTATGTGCATGGGTGGTTTTGCTTGCATGTGTGTCTGTGAATCAAATACGTGCAATACCGCAGAGGTCAGAAGAGGATATCAAATCCTCTGGAAGTGGAGTTACAGATAGTTGTGAGCCACTGTGGGGTGCTAGGAACTGAACCTGGGTCCTCTAGAGGATCAGCCAGTGCTCTGAACTTCTGAGCCAACCTTCTAACCTCTCTCTCTTGATCCTTTATCTGTCTTTTCCCCTGAATGGATTCCATTCTCCTCCTGCTTTTAGAAAGTGGTCCTGGGAGCCTTGAACTTGCAGCCTGTCTTTCTGTCCGCCCTACTAAAGAGATGACTTAACTAATAATTACAGTGCTAGGAATGTAGTTCTGGGGAAGATCATGTGTCTAGGATGTGTGAGGCCCCAGGTTTGATTCTCAGAACTGAAGGAAGAGAGATAATGGCAGTAAAACAAATGAATAAAAAAAAAAAAACCTAGCCTGGCAATGGTGGCGCACACCTTTAGTACCAGCATTTCAGGAGGCAAAGGCAGGTGGATCTCTGTGAGTTGGAGGCCAGCCTGGTCTACAAGAGCTAGTTCCAGGACAAGCTCAATAGCTACAGTGAAACCCTGTCATGAAATACAAACAAAATAAAACAAACAAAAAACAAAACGAAACAAAAACTAATTACAGTACATTCAAGATTGAACTGAATTAGCTCCGTTTTCCCTTCCTGTCACATCGTGGAAGCTCTTACTTAGCCCAGAATCTTGCATTCCTCTAACTGAACAGGCGGAAGTCACAAGTACCTACATTTAAAGATGCAGGTGAGCTAAACTTCAGCTAAATCTCCGTAGACTGAAAAGTAGAAGATAAGGTGAGTAATGTAGATGGGTGAACCAATTACGGAGAGACCGAGCAACAGCAGATGCTTGAAACAAACAAAAATAGACAACAGCAACAACAACAACAATATCAATAATAATAATAATAACAAAAGACCAACAGATACTCAACATTGTGCTTGCAAGCTTGGGAACTCAAACCCACATCAAGGGCTTCTTATGAAACCAACACCTAGAGTTACTGTGACCCCAAAACCCAATCTTGATAATGTCCCTTCCTAAGCCAGATCCACTCCCTCCTTCCTAAGGTGCTGCCCCAGCTGTTAGCTGAGGGTCCTAGGGTATCCAAGGCACTGGATTACCACCGAATGCTGTAACCTGGAACCATGACCTTCACTGGCAGTATTCAACAGAAAGCTGCTTTCCACCCTTGTCAGACCCCACTTCACTCTACAGCCTGGTAGGAGTAATTGGATGCTGAATGGAGTCCCTCAGTGGGAAGTGCTCTGTGGCAGGCAGCTGCCCTTCTGGGGATGCATTGGCTGGATTACAGTTGGATCTTTGCTCACTCACTTTTATGGAATCTCTTCTTTGTCATATCCTTCAGAGCCTGTGTATTCTGCCTGTGTCTGCCTCCCTATTCCTTCCCTTTGTTCGTCTCTTAATGGAGACCAAGAAAGTTGGGGCTGTTCCACCTAGCCCCTCAGTTCAACCAGGGTCCTTCAATCACTACAATGTCCAGAGAAAAATGCAATGAAGATATTAGCATTTTACAATAGCTGAGAATCAGTGTCTCGATATTTTTTTTTCTTTTTGCAACTTCGAAGAAGCAAACAGCTGGAATCAAGTAAACAAACAATTCTTTGGGAGCGCCATGGCTGGCACTTCTGCCTTTTAGTGGGATTTTAGAGAATATTTATACTGCAGTTTGAGATATTTTGGTGGACTTCTTTAGAATTTAATGTGACCCTACTTACTTCTATGTGGCAAGAATCTAGTTCATTGCCACGAGTAATAACAATATTGATAGTAAATAGTATTATGTTCTAGATGCTACGTCATCTCACAGTAACCCCACAAGACGCGTTCTGTTTATTCTAGCAATATCCTGATGAGGACAGATAGCTCCATGGAGGTTTGCATCCCACCCAGACCACACCATAGAGTAAGCAGTGCCTGTGTTTATAACTATATCTACTCAAACAAAGTCCTCTGAGCCCCATAAGGCAATACCCAGAAATTATTATAGTATTCGATTCTCTAAGGTGAAGACAATACATGTCTTTTTTGCTATAACAACCATATGTATGTCTGAGAAAAGGCCACCTGTGTTCTTTAGCTGTATCTGATTACAAGAGGAGTATCTTCAAGAGAGAAGAAAACTGGACCAGGGCTGCAGTCTTATTGTAGCATCTGGTAGATTTCCTGCCTTAAAAGAAAGCAATTGTTTTTTCAATTTTGTAAGCTGTGATCTGTCTAGTCTTCAGCTTTCCAAGGTTTGACATGTCTGGGGACACTGGTAACTTAACAAAAACTCCGAGAGCAAAATTGGTTTATTGTCTCTGAGTGTCAACTCTGCCTCTGTATGCTGGGATAGCGTGTAAGGGTTGAAGATTGTATCTCACATTAGATTTGAGAGATCTCACTTGGTACTGTTTTATTTATTTTGCTAGATCTCCATCTTCATATCTCTCAATTGGGTCATCTAAAAAGCACAGGGATGGCTAGGACTGAAGTGACCCATGAAACTGAGTTCTAGAGAGACAGTATGGGGGGGGGCGGGAGTAGTCAGACCAACTTCAGAAAGGAAAGCGAGTGCAGTCTAGTTGGTGGCATTTGGTGTCAAGACTATCTGAGTATAGACAGGAGTGCTGAGGTTCACTGCTGGCACTAGAGAAATCCAATAAAAACCATGTGCTAAGTAGGCTAGCCAACTACGATGGACCTGTCAACGGGCATTAAGGGTTAAGCCAAATGCTGCTTAGTTAGAGTTCTGGAGACTGTGTGTAGGCGCTGCCATTCTGTCCTCTTCTTCTATATAACAAGGCATTTCAGGACCCAGCTGCTTAACAACATTCTATGGATCAGAAATTAGAAGGGTTTCTTTATGCTGCCTTATGTCTAAGGTCTTAGCTGGGACGACCTGAAGACTCAGGTTGGCCCACTGACTGGAAATAGAAGCCATCTGGAGGCATCTCTACTTGTTTGTAGAGTGGTGGTGTGACCCTTGCTGACATGAACTGGTTGCTAGTCAAAGCACCCAAGGTCTTTCTCTGTGGCTTTTCCACATGGTCTAGTGTGAGCTTTCTCCAGCATGGTGCTAGTCATTGACACCGAGTGTCCGTGGGAACTAGACAAAAAAAAAAAGTGTATTTGATTGTCACATAGTAATACATATTCTTTGTACAAGTGGAGGGGACACGTGCTCACTTTTTTATCCATTTCCTGGAAATCCAGTCTCTGTTGGCCCTTACAGTAAAGGTGAGAGTGGAAGTGAGTGTTAACAGCGTGGGTATAGACTCAGCCTCAGCTCCACATCCTGACTCTACTTCTTGCTCTTGTGTTATGCTGGGCAGGTCTCTCTGCCAGCCTTAACTTCTTCAAAAGGGAACACCAATGATATCCCTCTGGTTGGATTACTGCTACTGAACTGAACCCCTGTGAATCAGGGCCTGGTACCCCTTAAACAAGCAAAGGCAAGTGTCTCCTACCTTTGTAACTTAGAAGGTTCTCAAGATAATTCTGGTAAATAAGATAAGCCGGGAATCTAGTGACCTCATTCAGAATATTTTAACAGTAGACATTGTGATCTACTGCTAAGAGGTAGAATCTGAGACCAGAGCAGAGTAGCTGTTCCTCCTCTCGCTCAGAAGTGATTTTAGGGATGGGGCGTCCACCTTAGTGACCCACAAAGAACAGGGTGATATGTGACATGGTTCTTGCAGAAATGAGACGGCATGGGGGGGTGGAGACTGAATTCTTTCACAGCTAACATGTCCTGGCCAACCAGTCTGCCTTTCACTTTTCTCCTTGTAAGTCACTCTGTGTCTCATTGAGCCTCTTATTTGTCAGGTAAAAGGCTGGAGACAAAATCATGTCAAGTCAACAGTGAGTGACAGAGGAAAGAGGCTCCCCCATTGTGATAGAAGCTTCTTTATACATGATTAGATTCCAGAAATTGAGATAGGCTGGCATCAGCTAGCTGGGTTCCAACACATACCTATGAACTCCCTGGTATAAGTCAGAGTTCTTTGTTTGCAGGTGATGGAAAATCAAATTATCAGAAGAAAAAAGAAAATTTATTCCCTCACTTTAAACAGGCCAAGAGGAGATAGCCTCAGCTGTTAGGAATTTTGTCTCAATCATGGAGAGCCATTGCTTCTTCCTTGTCTCTACTCTCAGGATAGACCCATTCATTCTTTAGTTCAACCATCAAGTACTTCATGGGAGCTTGCTACACTTGAGCCATGATTTAGGCACTAGGGAAAAAAATAGTGAGCAGGCAATTCTTCCTGGACAGGAAACAGTGAATGAGTATGACATATTAAAAAATATATATGGGCTCATTAATGATATAGCAGAAACGATCAGGTTAATCCAGGAAACACAGAGTGAAAGAGAAGAATTCCAGAAGGTCCCTGGGCTGACAGCATGTAAGATGGTGCATGTGCAGTGTGTGTGTGTGTGTGTGTGTGTGTGTGTGTGTGTGTGTGTGTGTGTTATCATGAATACTCTGGTAAGGGGAAGAGTATTCTAGGCATAGACAGCAACATCTGTAGAGTCTAGGGCACATAGATGAATTTGCTGTGTTGGAATAAATCATAGGAGGTCAGTACAGCTGGGTCCTGGAGTGTGGTGTTGGGATGGTGGCCATGATACTGGGCTTTTAATTTAAATTTACATATCAAGGGAAATTATTAGATTTTTAATAATGAGACCAATATGTTTTTGTCTTCCTGCTTCAAAGATCATTTGACTTTGTAGAGAATGTTGATGGGAAGGTAGATAGTCTTAGGTCAAAACTGATGTTCTCCCCAATGAATTGTTTCTTCATATTGAGTCCCAGGGAAGGATCTCATTGGTCATCCTTGTGACATGTGAAAATACCAGATTAGTAACTGATGTATTATTTTGGGTGGCACAAGGAGAATCTGGGAATGTGGTCAGCCCACTATAATCTACTGATAAAAACATTTAAGTGAGGGGGATGGATATAAGGCAGGCAGGAGAGATAATTTTTACACTAAAGTTCTATAATATATATTTCTTTGTCATGAAAGACCTAAACTATATGCAATTGAATCTCCAAGTAATCTGAGAGTTAAGTCATGTGCTCTGTGGTTCTGTGGGATTATACTTTTGTATGCTGTAAAGATTTGTCACTCATATTGGTTTAATAAAACACTGAATAGCCAGTAACCAGGCAGGAAGTATAGGTGGGGCACCAGACTCGAGAATTCTGGGAAGAAGAAAGGCCATTGTAGTCACCAGCCAGAAGCAGAGGAAGCAAGATAAGACTGATTCATTCATAAAAGGTACCAAGCCACATGGCTAAACATAAACAAGAATTATGGGTTAAGTTGTAAGAGCTAGCTAATAATAAGCCTGAGACAATTGACCTAACAATTTATAATTAATATAACTCACTGTGTGTTTCTTTGGGACCCAACAGCTGTGAGATCATGTGGGACAGAAACTTCTGTTTACACTACAGGATGTTGCCCCTGGACTTTCAGCTTTCTTCACTGCTCCTCAGCCAGCCACTCAGGGGCTGCTCCAATGCTGAGGGATTTCTTTCAGGTTTAGATCCAGGGTGTGTTCTACCTTTGTTGTCGTCTTCTTCCCTCTGAAACCTACCTGGGAGCCCATGGATGGAATCCCTGAAGACCTTTCAAAGAGAACAGTAACATATCACCTCAAGTAATTAGTTCGTTCCCTAGATAATGTTGGTAAATCCCTGTTCATTTCCAGAATTCTACTACGATTCCAGACTCCTCCCTTGGGACACTGGAGTTTCAAATGCTTTGTTGGTTATTCCTAGTTTAACAGGCAACTTCTTTTTAAGTTTAAGGCTTATGTGTCTGAAAACAGCATAGTATGCAAATGAAGTTGTATCTGTGCCCAAATTTGGCAAAGAAATCACTAGATAGTAACTCATGGATATTGGGGGTGCAGGTGGGGAGAAAGAAAAGAGGCTGTGTGTGGGGTGAACAATTCTGGGCCTCTGGTTTTCTGGAAAACTGTGACATCCTTTAGTTTTACTTAAAGGAGCAGAGTTGGTAAGAAAAGCCCTTCCCAGCCAGGTGGTAGTGGCACATGCTTTTAATTGCAGAACTCTGGAAACAGAGGCAGGCCTACCTCTCTGTGAATCTGAGGCCAGCCTGGTCTACAGAGAGTTCCAGGACTGGCTCCAAAGCTACACAGAGAAACCCTGAAACCTTGTCTCTTAAAACAAAAACAAAAAATAAACAAACAAAAAAACAAGAAAGAAAAGGACAAAGCCCTTCCCATATAGAATTAATCATGCTCCGTAGGCCCTTTCATTGGTCCATCATTTATTTACTACCTTCTGTGTACCAAACATTGGACAATAGGGATATAGATATCAGTCGATAAGTGCTTGAGATGAAGTCTACTTTGGGAGACAGTTTGTCATGCCAGCAATGTCAAGGGAAGTGATGAGGGTTATAATGGAGTAGGTCTAGGGGTGAGAAGTGGTGGACGGATAAGGTAGTGTGTATGTGTATGCACATGGCCTGTGTGCTGGGAAACAGGATCAGTAGAATAGAACGGTGCTAGAGCCAAGGGGAATTGAGTATTATGCGCCAGTTCTTGTCAGGAGGCAGGACACATGGGAGATTTATCTTGGGTGGTAGACAAAGACCAGACAATGTTTGTCTGGGGCTGGCAAGTGCTAGCTGTGGGAAATGACAGGTTTCAGCCTTGGACAATGACAGGATCAGCCCTTTGATAAATCTGAGGAGGTTATATGGAGAATGGAGTTATCAGAGATCAGGCGACAGGTCAGAGAGCAGCCGTGAGGTGGGGGTGAATGAAAACCAGAGCTGAGATGGTGTGGGGAATGATCTATCATTTTTTGCCATTGTAAGAGAATGCCGTGGATCAGACACTTTCAATCACAGGCATTTATCTCTCATTCTGGTGGCTGGAGAGACCAAGATCAAGATGTTGGCAGCTTTGGGGCTTGGTGAGGACCTGTTTCTGCTTTCCAGATGGCTGCCCTATTTCTGTGCCATCACATGGTGGCAGGCTTAGAAGGAGGCCTACTCTCCTAGATATCTCTTCTGTGGGAAGAGAACTCAGCCATCATCACCATTTCACGTGCCAAAGGCAATGCCCACCATCTGATCCCACTGCATGGGAATCAGGTGCCGCACATGCATTCGAGTGAATATGTCGGCTTTCTAGTAGTGGCGGAGGAGATGGCGGCATGGAGGTGGAAGAGACACTCAGTAGATGGGTGGGAAGGGGTAGTGGCTTGTTTCAGGGAGTGGGAGGTCACACGCATTGTAAGCATTGTACCTTGTGTCCCTCAACTTTTATGTTTTTAAAATTTCTTTTAATAATAATAATGTTGAGGTTTTTATATATGAGCTTCTTATTTATATTGTTTTTTTCTTCCCTCCAGTGCCTCCATGTTTTTCCTCCTCCTTCTCAAATGGATAGCCTCTTAGTCTTGAAATGATATGAGTCCTATTCTTTTGTTAAAAGTAAATAAAACAACTTTTTAAAAAATTGAAAATAGCTGGGCAGTGGTGGCACACGCCTTTAATCCCAGAACTTGAGAGGCAGAGACACGTGGATCTCTGTGAGTTTGAGACCAGCCTGGTCTACCAAGTGAGTTCCAGGACAGACTCCAAAGCTACAGAGAAACCTTGTCAATAAAACAAGCAAACAAACAAAAAATTGAAAATAGATTCTTTTCACATACAATATATCCTGATTATACTTTCCCCTCTCTCTGCTTCTCCCTGATCCTCCTTACCTCCCAAGGTCAGCCCATGGGCTTCCCCTCCTCTCTGAATCCATTCCCTTTCTGTCTCTCAGTAGAAAAGAGTAATCCTCTAAGAGGTAGCAACCAAACATGACAAAATACAATATAATAAGATGAAGAAAAAATATCATATTAAAGTTAGATCTGACAGTCCTCCAGGAGAAAAAAATCTGAAGAGCAGAAAAAAAGAGTCAGAGACCCTCTTGTTCTCATAGTCATGAGTCCCCTAAAAATACTAAGCAATACCTATTACACACACACACACACACACACAGAGAGAGAGAGAGAGAGAGAGAGAGAGAGAGAGAGAGAGAGAGAGAGAGAGAGATATTCTGGTGTAGACCCATGTAGGCCCTGTCCTCTCCTTGTTGGTTCAGTCTCTGCGAGCTCATATGCCTTGCTTAGTTGATCAGAGGGCCTTGCCCTCTTGATCTAGTCCATCCACTCTCTTACAGTCTTTCTCCCTCCCCTCTCATGGGGTTCTTTGAGCTCTGAGGGGAGAAGTTTGATGGAGACCTCTAATTTAAACTCTCTCTCTGCATAATGTCTGGCTGTGGGTCTCTGAATCTGTTCCCAGCTGCTGCTAGAGGAAGCCTCTCTGATGATGACCGGATAAGGCACTGATCTATGAGTACAGCAGAATACTATTAGGAATCATTTTTTGACTTTTAATATCAGTTATGTTTGATTTTTACTCTAGGTCTCTGGGCTGTCTAGTCTCTGAGTTTTGATCACCCACTCAGTGTCAGGTATGGGTTCTTTCTCATTCAAATCACATTGGTTGGCTATTTCTACAAGTTCTGTGCCATCATTACCCTAGCATATTTTGCAAGCAGGACAGATTGTAGGTCAAGGGTTTTGTGTCTCGGTTGGTGTCTGCATTTCTCATTCAGTAGGCTACAGAGTAACTTCCCACACCAAAGAGACTTGCACACGGGATGAAGGCTCCATGTAGGCACCAGCTCAGTTTCTCCACATTCAGTGAGTTATGTGGGTGTTGTCCTCAGCAGTGGGGCCCCATTGTCGGTTTGTGGAGAGCAATTCTTTGTCTTAGCATCAGCATGGGTTGTTTGGGGATTTCCATGGGGCCCCATTGGCCAACAACTCAATTGAATGCAACCCATTCCAGCTACTGGAAGCCTAACCTGGCTACAAGAGATGGCCAGTTGAGACTCTGCATCCCCCATTACCAGAAGTCCTCATCAGGATCACTTCCACAGATTCCAGGAAGCTTCCACTGCTCTGGGTTTTCACATCAGTCCCCAAATGCCCCCCCCCCCACATTCCAAATGTCTCATCATGCACTCTCTTCCTTTATCCCAAATCCCCGGCACCTGATTCTTTCTTCTTCCATCCCCACCCACCATCAATCTCCCCATAGGATCTATTCTATTTCCCTTTCTCAGGAAGATATGTGCATCCCCCTAAAACCTTCCTCTTCACATTTTCTCTCTAGGTTCAAATTCCAGTGTGAATGTGTGTGTGTGTGTGTGTGAGAGAGAGAGAGACAGAGACAGAGACAGAGACAGAGACAGAGACTCTGGTCATTCTGAGGTCTGGCCTCTTTGAAGGATCTCCATGAAGACTGAAACAGGCTGGACCTGAGGAGTGGGTGGGTGAGGAACTCTGTGATTTAGGACCTTCTTTCTCTTTTCTTCTCTGCCTTGGTGGTGTACTGAAAAGGACCGTTTGCTGGTAAGCAGGTCTTCAGCACACACACACACACACACACACAGTGTTGTTCTGTTGTTTAGGTTCTTTTCCTTTTCTTTTATTTTTATCCTTTCTACTCTTTTCTCATTTGAGTAAATGAAGACTCTTGTTCTGGGTGACAGCTGATACTCATAAAATGACAGGAGTCTCATTTGGGTCAAAGTATGCTTTGGGTAATTTTCATCTGTGTTTGCAGTATTCTCTGAGTGAACCTCCTTGTGTGGCACACCAGGAACCTGCGCAGCTCTAAGTTCCCACAGGGAGAAGTGATGTTCTCCCAGGCTTCTGATAGCACAGGGACCTGCAGGCTTTACTGTCTGGTTGTTTCCCCATCTCTGTCCCTGTCTGCACTTCTGAGTATTCTTTGGCTGGTTTCAGAACTATTCACTTCTTAACCCATCTCCCAAAGCTGGACTCACAATCTCATCTTTTGCCTCCCAACTGATAATGACAATTTTTAGTCCAAGTACCACTCAGCTACCCATATTTTTTTAACCAAATGGGTATGACTCTGTACCCTGGGAAAGCATGAACTCATTTGTTCTTCAAAGCAAGTCTTCCTGAGATAGATTTGATCATTTCCTTTTGTTTCTGCACAAATATGATTGGTTCACTGGACTCAGAAACAAGGTGTCCCATGCTGCACTCTCTTGTGTGTCACCTTTATGGTTCTCGAGTGTCAGATAGTGGCTGCGATGATCTTCATGCATTCTGCCATCTACCATCAAGGCAATAGGACTCAGGAGATCTCTGAAAATTAGTTTACCTTTGAAATCTTTGCATGCACCAAAATAAATCACAACTCTCATTCAAGTACACAGTGTCAGTTACCATCCTAAAAGGTAACCATGGGCTTCCATATAAAGAAAGCAGAAGGAAATCAAATAGTATCATTGAGTCTCAGTCGGGAAGAATTGACAAGGCTGTCTGCCTGAAGTTTGCACTCTTGGTGCTGAAATGGATAGGAGTAATCTAGAAGATGTTAAAAACACAGCAGCAGCAGATGGAGTGTCCTTAATGCAACAGTAAGTCAGAACTCATAAGGAAATTCATAATTTCTCATGTGACATGACTTTCAAAAAAGTATGTACATGTGGGAGTGTTTAGGGGGACACATGTACATGTCCCTGCAGGTGTGTATCCTTGTGCACAGGTGGGTAGGCCAAAGGAGGAAGTGAGGCATCTTTATCACATTCCACTCCTGAGAAGGGGTACCCCACTGAACCTGGAGCCCTATAGGTATGCAACCAACAATCCCCAGCAGTAGATCCTCTTGTCTCTGCCCCTAAACTGAACTGGGGTGACAGGGCCATATGACCACATCTGGCTTTTATGTTTGTGCCAAAGATTCAAACTCAGACCTTACCTGCTGAGTAATAAAACAAGATGCTCTCTGGTTTTATTTTCCTCTGTCTCTTGAAAGTGCAAGAGTATAAACTTTCATGAGTTAGGCTAAGAAAAGCAAAAATAATAAAGTCAAAATGAAGGACAAATAATGCAACTTTTTCTAATACAAATCCCAGTAAAGTTACTAAATAAAATTGGCATAAAAACCAATTTCAGCAAACCTCACTGCTGGTGAGTTATTCTTTCATTTATTAACTCATTTCACTGTGATCAATAACAAGGATCAGACAATAGTGATTAAGGATCCAAGTTCTGGAATTAGACAGTTGTGGGGCTTGAATAAATATAAGTCATCCATTGCTATTAAAATAGTAATGATGCAAATAAACACCAAGCATTCTAGGTCCTGTGTGAAACAGGCTCAGAAAGAAACACATGTAACTCCATCTAAGGTTTTCTCCAAATCCAGGAAGGACTGCAGACCTGGAGAATCTCTTAGGAATGCTTCCAAGGCATGCAACAGACAGACCTGGTTAGTAGTGGCTAAAGCCAAGGGCACTGATTATCTATTGAGGAAGTCTGAAAGATGATGGATTGGGAGTTGGTTGGCATGACCTTGTAAGCAGACATGTACATCTTTCCGCCCCTTCTTCCTTACTGTATGGACTATCATTTCTACACTTGTTACTATTTCCCCACAAAGTTGCTGCTGAAAGAGGTATCTTGCTTACCTTTGAGAAAGAGAGAGAAGGGGTGTTTCGTAGTCAGGTTTTCTTCCCAAACGTGTCTCAACACACCAAAACCAAAATACCTTTTAAGAGTTATTGAGGCTGATTCAGTGCCTCTCATTTTTAAAATTTTTTTTCTCCTCCAGAGGGAAGGCAATGAAAAGAAAATATGAATGGGAGCATCTCATGGTTAAACTACAAATTAGATACAGTCTGAAATATTTGAAAAACAACTCAACTGCATGCATACTGAACATATCCAGAACCTTTCTTGTCATTATTCCCTAAACAATACAGCATAACAACACTTTGCACAATTTTTACACTGCAACGGAGACCATAGGTCATAAAAATGACCTATATAGTATGTAGGAGGATTGTGTGTGTGTAACATATAAATATCATCCTATTTTGTAGGAAAGACTGAGTCTATACAGACTTTGGTATTCTCAAGGGTGTTCCAGAGTTAATTCCTATAGATACCACATACAACTGGTTTGTAATGCAGTCCTTCAGTGAATCTGGCTACTACAATCTTGCTGTGTCATTGGAGTAACATCTACTTGAGAAGCCTCAGTGACACTTCCCTTGACATTTGATATAGTTCTGAGAAATCGGGACAAGGGGCCCAATCAGTGCATACTTGCAGTCAATGGGTTGAGTCCCAGTTTATGTTGATTTAAGGGTGGAACTAAGTTTTATCCAAACTCCTTGGCATTGATACTAGCAGTTTCTTCAACTTTGATACATTCCCTGGGAAGATAGCCTAAGAAAACTAACTTTTCCTGTTTTTGGTTCCAATGTTTTCTTATTATCTGTGACTTTCTGGGTTTCCAGGGCAGTAGGAAAGTCTGAGTAGAGCTTGCACTATCTGCAGAAACTTACCTGACTGGCACGAGAGGGGGCTGTGAATCCAGTTGTTCTCTTCTATGGAGTAATACAAAGCACTCAATAGCCATTCTTAAGATGCTTTCATGTCTTTCCTTTTCCATTCCCTGTTGCTTTGCTGAAAAGCTGATTCTGCACCTCTACCCATAAACTTCATACCAATATTATTTAGCTCTAGCTTCCCTCACATTCTTTCCTCCTTTCATTTCTTCCCATTACAAAATTCTGTCCCAAGCTACTTGGCAAGGTTAGACCATTAACTGAGTTTTGGGAAACAGAAAACAATGAGTTTAGCTGGTAGGGATTATAGAAACGTAGGAAACACAGGTTGATTAATGTTATTTTATCTTATCATATGCCTATGCCCACCTCTACTAGATCTGCCTCTATGTGTCTGTGTTATCTATAACATGTTAGCTTTATTAGCTTGTTTCTCTGACTTGTTCTCCTTTTGCATTCACCTATCTTCTGGTTTTATTGGAATTAGAGGCTCAGAACGCTGTCCATTGTGTTAAGGGAGATACTAGGGAGGAGGAACACTAATGTCATCTCCCCAGACTTTCCTCTTGACTTTTGTAATCAAAAGTTGTTGCCTTTGATTGGGGCAAGAATTTTGTATATGAAATAGTGTCATGAGAATTTGTAGAGTGTCTTTACAACCCTAGGGAGAGATTTCTTCAACCTATCCCTTTGGATAAGGAATAAAGAAGACTGAGAGAGAGCTCTCTGGAGAGAACGAAAGGAACATGGATGCAACTCCTAGGTGAACACATGGGACCCAGAAGAGCACAAGGGACTGTCAGTAAGGTGGCTCTAGCCAAACAGGGTTCCAAGTGTCATCAGTAATATTCAGGAAATAGGTGAAGTAGGCTATAGAAGCAACAGAGAGCTGTTGAGACAGTCTGCAAAAACATGATGTCTATGCTGGTTGTATGTGCCACTGAACTGATGTGGGATTTCCCTCTGTATGCTGTGAATATGTTTTATTACCATTGGTTAATGAATAAAGCTGTTTCATTCGATGGTTTAACAGAGCAAGGTCAGGCAGGAAATCCTAACAGAGATAAGAGAGAAAGTAAGCAGGATAGAGGAGATGCCATGTAGTTGACCAAGGAGACAGATGCTGGATCCTTACCAGTAAGCCACAGCCTCATGACGATACATAGATTAATAGAAATGGGTTAATTCAAGATGTGAAAGCTAGCTAGAAATATGTCTGAATCATTGACCAAACAGTGTTGTAATTAATATAGTTTCTGTGTGATTATTTGGGTCTGAGCAGTCAGGAAGTGAAAGTGCAGTCTCTGCCTACACTGAACCTCAAGAAGAACTTGGCACCACTGTTTCCCTGACACTCTTGTCTTCACAGGAGATACTTAGGGTCAGAAGTTAAGTTACTTTGCAGGAAGATAAAATGCATACATACACACATGCATATATACATATGTATATAAATATATGTACAGATACAAATATATTCACAAATATGTGGGTTGGATATGAGGCTATATATTATGTACTCACTCCTTATAATCAACTCATCATTTCATCATTACCTGGAAAGACGTAGATATAGATACGTACATGCTTATATCAAGTCTGCTCCACTTGGCACAAGTGGGATCCCTTAATGACTAGGAGTAGAGGGAGGATAGAGGATTTCCCCCATGTATTTCTTCTTACTCTTGCTTCTTTGTTCTCTAATATCTGCTCAGCCACCCTGAACTTGCTCCAGTGCCTCAAATATGCTACGCTCTCTCTCATTTGGTTTGCACATGTGCTGTTGTTGCTCATGTCTAGCGCTACCTTCCTACCCTCCTCCCACACCCACTATGTGATAGATAATACAGATCCACACACTTTTTGCTAGATTAATTTTTATATAAACTCCAAGGAAGCCTTCAAAGGTGATTTATTATATTTTAGGAAAATTCCTTTGACCATTCTCTTCCTAACGGCATATTTCCAGCATTTTAATAATTCCTAAAATGTACCAAGGCTTAATGAATATTTGGTGAATGAGAGAAAAGTGGAATGAATCAATGAATAAAATATGAATACACGGGTGGATAGATGAGCAGCAGAAGGATGGATGGGCACATAAATGAGGGGTTGGCATTTGGCATTTCTGCCCTTTCCGGCCACATAAGTCAGAAGGACTCCTTTCCCTCGCTGCTTTGAGTCCAGTATGCTGGTCAAGCATCTTCATGTCCTTCATCTCATGTCAAGGAGACACATTTGCCTTTTAAAATCAAATCTTATTTTGAGCTGCCAGAGGTCAGAGCCAGTAAGGCAGCAGCATAAATCACCCCTTTTGTTTTTATAGATTAGAAGAACTTGGTCATCTGAATAGGGTACTTTCATTGACTTGTGCGGACAGGTTGCCCAGGTTTACATGTCCCCAAGGACAACAGAAGTCACTCATTCATTCCTCTATTCATTCATTTATTCGTGTCTCAATTTATATTTTCAGTCTTTCACATAGTTTGAGGAATAATTTCTCAAATAATAATGAAGAGAAATTATCTTGGATTTTAATAAAATTGAGTTCTCATTAGGTTTATCACTTTGGGCAATGAATATCTGCAACACATGTGTCTTCTCTGAGCCCCGTTTCACTCCTGTAGGAAGAAAGGCTCGTCAGTTTAACTCCGAGTGCTGTTCTGAGGATTAAATGAGTTAATAAATGAAAAATATTTTGAACAGCCACTGGTATGAAGTTGATGCTAAATAAATGTTAGCTCCTATTATAAGCTCGCTAAAATATGAATCCCTTCTCTCATCAAATATAGATTGCGCTCCTCTGAAGTAGGAGACCCTGAGTTGGGTAAAATATGCTTCCTACCTCTTAATATCTCACAGTCAGTTGAGTTTGACAGAGACATGGGTCAATAATTAGAAAACTTTCTGACAGATTTGGTGGTGGAGTAGAGAAAGTGGCAAGACCAGGGGAAGGACTCATCCTGTCTGTGGTGAGATAGTGAGTGACTGGGAAAGGCGGGAGAATGTGGTCTAATTGGGACAGGGGAAGCTGGGATTATCAAAGTGTCTCCGCTGCCACAGAGGATGAGATGCAGACAGGTGGGACTGGGGATAACGCAGAAGATGATGGATCGGAGTGAGAGCCGGGCAGTATTAAATAGGCCAGGTGTGAATAGAACGGGTCTGGATTCAGGAAGGGTGTAGATACGGAGGAGTCGGGGCTTTGGGGGACTCTCTAGTTATTTGTTTCTCACAGTATGGTTTGTGGGGCATCTTGGGAGACAGTTAATTGTTTCTCACAGTATGGTTTGTGGGGCATCTTGGGAGACAGTTAAAAATAGAAATGCCCACACTTCCCTTCATGCTCTGATGCTTCCTGTGCCTGCCCATCAGCAAGACCCTGGATGATTTCAGGGACACTGAGTCACAGAAAGAACTACAAGCAGATGGTAGGAGTTGGTGAGCACTTGGATATTCATAAAAAAAAGAAGGAGTCCTTTTTATCAAACACGTATCAGAGTTCACTTCTTGGGACGCGAGAAGGCTTGTATTCCTTGTAAATGCTTTTCTTTCCCACGTCAATATTAATTTAGAGTTAGCATTGTAAAGGAGGGCAGACTTTTGATTTCTCCTTGAGCCCTTTCGGGTGATAGTGCGACAGTGTTCCCGGATATATCTTCAGTCATCAGAGCAAGTCTTGCGGCTTTATTGCCAAAGCCATAGCCGAGAGTTTATGGCTGAGTGATAAATCCCTAGAACATGGATTTCTTACTGGAAGTGCTGACTCAATCTTAACTCTCACGCTGCAAATGGTGCCACAATAAAATGTATATATCAAAGTTGTGGTGACTACAAAGGTCTTCGAGAATCGAGTTGACATTGCAGTATGTTTCCTTGAGATAAGGTGAGGATTTACGTTCATAAATAGAATTGTGAAGGCTGAGGAGCATAATTGGTGATGTGGGGCGTTGAGATTTGGGCAGCTTTTGTCCTTGAGCCTCGGCAAAAATCCCTTCTCCTTCAATGGGAGAAAGTCTCACTTTTCACCTCTCGGCCTGTCGTGCAGAGATAGAGATGTGACCTGAAGATCCCTTCGGAGGTTCCCCTGCAAAGTGTTTTCCAAGGCAGTTCAATCCAACAAGCCATGGTGGGGTTTGTTTTAGTTCATTTTTTTTTTCTTTAACTCGGTGTCAGGCACCTCACTCTGTGACCAGAATACAAGCTCAACAAGAATCTCTTCAGTTAACTTACGATCTAGCTTTGAGGAATTTTCACTCATTCGCTGTTTATGGAATGTTTACTCCATGCCTGGACATAATGCCAGGGTGCTCAGAGGGAGCAATGGAAATGTATCATGGAAAAAAAAAAAAAAAACACCGAAACAGGTATTCCGACACGATTGTATCGAGAAGCATTTCTTTCTTCCTGAGAAAATCAGGAAGTGCGAACGGAGGGAAGATTTGCCTGCTGGGAGCGATGGTAGCAACCCCAGCGATGGTTTTGCCTCCCATAGTGTTAGCTGTTTGCGGTAAGCAATGATGTGAAAATCTTAAACAGGAAACTCCAGAAGTAAACAGGTGATCTCTTCAAATTCTACATTTCTCTAAGTGCGTGACAAAATTTTGTGTCACCTCAGTTCATCCTGCTTCCATGCGAATCATTCAGTTGTCCAAGTGTCTGACATGTATTATCCTTCTGTCAGTCACTCAAGTATTGGTCCTCTCCACAGTTTGGGAGATCAGCTGTGGATAAGTAGAAAACTACTGTTATATGCTCAGAAAATCCTTGGAGATGTAAAACTACAAGGCCCATTGAGGGTTATTGTGGCTGGCATATAGGCAACGTGTCGGAAATAGCTCCAAAATTAAGTGCATCACTAATGAACGGCCAGATCCCAAATCGTAGAGAGAATGTAGGCGGCCGGCCTTAATGAATGTTTATGCTAAAATTGGGGAGCTGGGCATGGTCAGGTCCATAGTAGTGGCTGGAAAGATTGAGACTCGGGGCCTGATTCTAGAGGGGCTCAGAAAGGAGGCTGGTGAGCGGTGATGGAGACATGGAATACAAATAGCGAGGTGCAAGGTGGCGCCAGATGTTTTCCCAGATGGGAATTCACATTGTCTTTGGCATTGCAGCCATTTCTTTCGGGACTTACAATTATCTCTCTGACCTGTATTTTGAAAGGTATCATCACCGGGAGAGTGTAAGTATCCCCGCAGCATCCTCAGTGACCCAAAGCCTTGGCCACCTGCTGGAGCTGAGCAGCACAATGCACACAGAAGTCAGCAGAGCATCCTGGAGAAGGACCCGGAGATGGCCTTATCCCAACAGTCAATATTTACACTCCTCAAAGTGCTTGATTAAGATGGCTCCGCTGGCACACAGCCCCTCGCAGCACACACACTAGGTGCATGCTCTGCATTGCAAAGCGCGCATTTTTAATATCGATCTCGCAAAAATTCAACAGGCCTCATTGATTTCTGCGGAACCTGGAAGAAAGGCTGTGATAAACCAAAGACTCTTACAGCTTCATCAGCCAGAGAACATGACTTATTTTCCTCTTCCTTGAACTTTCGTGGCTTTCTGGGAAGATAACTTATTTTTATTTCTCTCTTTATTTCTTTATTTTTGAATCAGCCTGCATTAAAGTCCTATAAATAACCCTTGAGACACACGAAACAGATTCATTTAATTTTCCTTTAGTTATCCTAAGTCGGAACAGATGTGTGTCTGTGATAGGAAAGGGGAGGGAGGATGAATCATAGGTGTGGGGAGGGGGATGAGCCGCCTGCTGGCATCCAAGGCAGAATATTTGATTTTTGGAGGTTGGCAGACAGTGCGAGCGAGCTCATCCTGGCAGCATCAGCTTGGACCTAATGACATCAGCCACAGCTCGGTCCCCAAAGAAGCTAAGATTCCAACTAAGCAGCCAAGTTTATAGAATGATGTGTTTTTAAGCATCTCCTGTCCATGGTGCTAAACAGTTGCTCAGCCATTTAATGATGGTTACGTTCTTACATTGCTAAAAGATGTGGTGATGGAACAGGTAGATGAGAGTTCGGGATTGTAGCTGTGAGAATTTGACTTCACATCTGTGCTCTGTCCCGGCCTTCCTCAGAACCTTGGGCTGTGAGAGACATACTGCAGATCTTCATGGCCGAGACAGCTCTTTCTAGCTTTAGGGCAGGTGCTGTCACACTGCAGGATTTGGCATCACTAGGCTGCCTGGGACATCAAGAATCAGTCGGCTTGGGGACAAGCCTTCAAGTTTAAGTGTAGGGGGCAAGGGGAGCTATAAGTGTCCAGGAGCTTCATCTCGCCTGGCATGATACAGGACGCTATTTAATGGAAAGAACCATCCAGCGAGCAGAATGAGACAGCAGGTTTGTCAGTGGTAATGACAAACCTTCTGAGATCCCAGCAGGACTTGCCAGAGCCCATAGAACCCAGGAAGTTGTCAGAGTCCAGCCACCTGCTCCTGGAGATGCAATGGAGTGTCTCCTCAGAATGGGTTAAGGAGAGCCGCCTGACAGATATCCAGGTAGCTGAGGTGACAGAGGTGTGACAGTACCCCTGGTGGCCAGAACTGCTGTGATTTTCGGCCTGATGGCCTGCATGGGCTTTCTTTCCTCCTGTCTTGCCTGAGGCTGAGGATGTCGCTTTGTGTAGTCAGGACTTTACCTCTCAAACCACATCATGCACAAGAGTCACAAGAGTAAACTAAGACATATTTATAACATGCAGATTTGAATTTAATTGGTCTGAATTAGGGCTGGAGATTCTGCATTTCTAAAAAGTTCCCAAAGTGTTTGTAAACAGACTTTGAGATGTGATGTAAAGGAGTTTCCTGAAAGTAGACTCTCAGGGAGCAAAGCCCCGTATGGACAGATTGGCATACATCATTTACCAATTGAATAATCACTGGGAAATTCCTAAAGGAGACTTAGTGTATTGGGGGTTTTAGCCCCCATATCTTATCTAATGCTCTCAACAACACTCCTGGCTAGCCTACAGTAAAACTCATTTGAATGCAGGCATAGAATTAGCCAAGGTGCCTTGTCTACTTTGGCAGGACCAAGTAACTTACCGATGATCAGTGTGGTTCAGATAGCAAGATTAGGGATAATCACTGCTGTGGAAGCTTCAGTGGGTCATAGCTGGTGCAACAACAGACTTTTCCTTCATTATCATACAGCACTAAGATGCTGGGTCATCACTGAAGAACTCTGAATCTTCACAGTCCCATCCGTGAAGTGAGATTTCATGTGGGGAAAGGCACAAAAATCATGTAAAGTTTATGCATGTAGCTTATTTTCTAGAACTGTGGACTGTTATGTAGGAGTTGGCAAGTTCTGTAAAGGGTCAGATAATAGATAATTTAGTCTTTGAGGGTCATAAGGTCCCTGTGCAGCTTCTGAGTTCAGCTATTTGACCACGGGTTAGACCAGGAAGGCATGAATGGGGGTGGGTTGTTTACCAGGGAAGTCCCATTTGCAAAAGCAGGCAACAGATTAGGATTGACCCATAGGCTGTAGCCTGCTATGCTGTTGAGCAGTGTTGTATGGAGACTCGTACCAAGAGGTCCCAAATCCAAGGGAGAAGGCAGGCACATTCCATGCCATGGATGCAGCTTTGTTTATCTGCAAATGGCCAACCGTGCCCAGTCTGAATAGAGAATAAAGCAAAAATAATTACAGGGAGCTTAATGCCTGGCAATATTGGCCTCTTTGGTAATGAAGTTGTTAGGGCCAGTTGATAAAACCATGGCTGTGACTTAGTATTGAGAAATATGAAGACGTTCCTTGAGAGGCTTAGCAATCACAGACTCAATCTCTCTGAGGCAGAGTCCCCAAGATAAATGCTACCAGTTAAAGAAGGCTGTCCATTCCCCAACGATCCTTATGCCTGATTAGACCATGAAGAATCAGAAAAGCAGCCCTTGAAAGAATGCCTGCCTTTTCCTGTTCACGAAGAGCGGCATGTAGAGGGAGGGCAGGGTGGGGGGAGTTCTCCATGGTGATGTTAAAGGAGTGGGGAGGGAGACTGACATCTCAGCGTGCGGTCCTCTTGGCTGACACAGGTCAACATGTTGGAGAGCTCTTGGAGATTTCACCTTCTTGTCCTCACCTCAGTCCTCTCAGGCTCTGGCAGAATGCAGAGAGAGGTGGCTTTTACTTCTCTTTAGTTTCGCCAACATCACCAACTTCCATGTCCTCGGGACTTGGCTCATAAGAAGGAAGCAGTAAATATACCAAGTGAGAGATGAATAAATGATGTGAGGTCTGACCCCGGAGGAGTGGGAGCAGTAAAGGTGGGGCCTTGGAAATGCCTTCTAGAGAAACTGGCTAGAGAGGGTTTATTATGGCTGCTGATTGTGAATGCTTCAAGTTCATTCGGGAAAGAAAGAGTCAGATGGACAAAGAGGGCAAGCCTCATCCTTGTTCCTTGGTTCAGGAAGGGTCTGGCATGGATAGAGATAGTCATGTCCATGACCCCTGGTGGAACCCTGCTTGCTCTGACCTTGTCAATAGCTTTGTGTCCTATCTCACTGGTCCCTTGTTCTCTCTGACTCATCTGTGAAGTTGTTACATTCTCTCTTTGGATTTTCAGTGAGGGCATCTCTCATCCTTTGCCATGTTTCTTTGGGCTCATTTCTTATTTATTTTAATCCTAAGCTAAAAAGAAGCCTTAGCTGGCACTCTATCCCCAGTCCATTGGTCACATCTGCTGCTAGAGCCTCTCAGGCTCCCCTGTCCACTTAACAATCCCCTCCTTAGAATGCCAGCACCAGCAGAGGGCGAGGCCAGGTCTGCCTTTGTTCAGTGCTGTGCCCACACATCTGGTTAATTTGAGCAGCTGTGGCTGATGGTGAAGATGCAATCCTATATGCCATTGGATGCTTCTAGCCTGGAGTTGATGCTAACTATCTAGAGAAAGGCAACATTGATATCAGGCAAAGGCTGGAGAACATGGATGGACGATACATTTGTTTAGGCATGATACATTGACTTCTACAACAAAGTGGCAGTTCTGTTTCCACACCAGCAATACAAAAAAGAATCAAAATACTGTCCTCCCACAGGTCAACATCACAAGGTGGGGAGAAAGAAAGACTCACTAAGAGACAATTGCTTGACAGTGAATAATCTGAGCTGGCCGGTCTATGTAGGATGTTTTAGGATAAGGTGGGGGATACAGTTGTAAGGTTCAGTGTGCAAATAAGGCACTTGGAGTCTTCTAGAATGCAGATTCTGATCAGACAGGCTCAGAGAATTCACCTAAGATTCCAGTGTTTTGATAATGCCCAGGCAATGCTGCTTCTAGTACCACTGGACCATGGTGGGAGATGAATGTATCTCTCCAAAATTCATATTTTGAAATTGAACCTCTGAAGGGATAGCTTTAGGAGTATGGGGCTTTGGGGTGATTATTTCATGGTGGAACCTCATGAATGGGATTGGTACACCTTTAGGGAAAGGGCATGTTTTTGTCTTCCACCAGTGAGAAAGAGCCACAGCTGAAGCCAAGAGCTCTCTCACCCAGCACTGAGTAGCCCTGTCCTTTGATTTTGGCTAAGTTTGTTACTTGAAAGAGGCATTTTGTTAGAGCAGCTGGGGTGGATTACAACATCCCACGAGCCATGCTTTGAGTAGTAAATCTTTTATTTTTATGTTTTTAATTTTGACACAGTAATTCGGAGGGTAGACATTAACATTGCAGTAACATGCATACAATACGTCAGATAAGGAAAACTGGTTTATCACCCAGACATTTTCATTTCTTCATGTTAGACATGTTCAACATCCTCTCTACTGGGAATTCTAAAATAATGTTACTTTTATCAATCATACATGTCAACTCTGCCATCAAATTCTAGGCGTCCTTCCTTCTATCCAATAGCATCCGTATGTCCTTTAACCATTCTTTCTCCAACATGCTTCGCTCATACCCTCCTTAGGCTGATAGCTACTATTCTCTTCTTAGCTTCTTTTGGTTGATTTCTGTTCTTTTTATATAATTGCATTGAGTAACGGCATGCACGTGTGTGTGTGTGTGTGTGTGTGTGTGTGTGCATGTGTGTGTGTATGTGTAAATGTCCCTGTGTGTGCAGGTGCATCTTTGTGTGTATACATGTTGTCTTAGTTTGGGCTTTTATTGCTGTGAAGAGATACCCTGTCCACGGTAACTCTTATAAAGAAACCATTTAATTGATAGAGCTCACTTACAGCTCCAGAGGTTCAGTCAATTATCATCATGGCAGGGAGCATGGTAGCATGCAGGCAGAGGTGGTGCTGGAGCTGAGTTTTCTACATCTTGCAGGCAAGAAGAAATCAACTGACTCACTGGGTGGTATCCTAAGTATAGGAAACCTCAAAGCCTGCCTCCATAGTGACACACTTCCTCCAACACGGTGATACCCACTCCAGCAAAGCCACACCTATTAGCGCCATCCCTATGAGATTATAGGGGCCAATTACATCTAAACTATCACATATGTGCATATAGATGTCAGAGGTTGTTGATGGGTGTCTTCCTCTCTCCCCCTCTTGAGATAGAATTTCTCACTAAAGCTGGAGCTCGCCTCATCCATCAAAACTAGCTGGCCAGTAAATTCCAAGGATTTGCCTGTCTTTTCCTCCCAGTGATGGGATTACAGATGTGTCTCATTGTGCCTGGCTCTTTACATGTAAACTCAGGTCTTCATGCTTGCATTGCAAACGCATTACAAGCTGATTCATCCCCTAAGTCCAGAGATTAACTTTCAGCCTCCATGTATGAGTGACAACGTACATCCCTGATTTCTTCCACTCGATTTGATGTCATTCAATCTCATTCATGGGCTTGCATATAATGGAATTTAATCCTTTTATTGAGTGATTAAATAGTAAACATTTAAAAAAGGGTTAAAGAAGTGATATGGATAAACTTTGAGAAAGAAATAGTTTTATAAGGCATCTTAGTCAGTGTTCTATTGCTGTGAAGAGACAGTGACCATGGCAACTCTTAAAAAGGACAACATTTAACTGGGGCTGGCTTACAGTTCAGAGGTTTAGTCCATTGTCATAGTAGGAAGTATGGCGGCACATGGGCAGACATGGTGCTGAAGAGGAGGTGGGAGTTCTATATCTGGATCCATAGGTTGGAGGAAGAGAGACACTAGGCCTGACTTGAGTTTCTAAAACCTCAAAGCACCCCCAGTGGCACACTTCCTCCAACAAGGCCACACATCCTAACCCTTGTCAAGTAGCACCATCCTCAATGACCAAGCATTCAAATGTATGAGCCCATGGGGGTAATTCCTATTCAAACCACCAGACAAGGGATAAGGGAAAGGAGCAAGTTAACAGGGTAAAAGAGAATAGAATATTAAGGCATTGTGTGTGTATGTTATATGTGTGTGTGGTGTGCATATGTGCCTACGGTATGAATATATATATGTGTATCTGAGATGTATGTATGTGTGTGGTGTGTCTGTTTGTAGGTGTAGTGTTTCCATGTGGGAAGGTAGTGTATGTGTGTGTGAGTGTATTATTGTATGAGGTTATGTATGCATGTATGATATATTTGTGTGTAGTGTATGTGTATTTACTGTGTGTGCATTTGTATTGTGAAAGTAGGTTTAATACAAACACACACACACATGTACAATGTTGTGCAATACAATGTGTACATATGTTGAATTATGTGCATGTGTGGTACTTATAGCTTATGTGTGCCACGTCTGTATGTATCCAAGTGTGTTCCTGGGAGGTGTGTGCTGGAGGACTGCAGGCTTCTCACTGACTCCCTAGGTCTGGTGTGATGGGCAGTCAGGGTTGGAAGCAGGCAGGCTGGTTAGGAGAACATCTAAAGGATTTGGCTTGAGGAAGAGCATATTATTGACAGGCTGACGGCTGTTTGCTTTTCAAAAAAAAAATAGAGGTTCTTCAAACCAATTGCCCTCCCCTAAATCAGGGTTTCTCAGTCGAGGCCATTGACAAGTCAGTCAGGAGAGTGTGTGGTGGCTGCCTGTGGCTGTCTGGGGCACCATGACACCTTATTATAACCCTCCCCTCCCTGGGTACTGCAACAGCCCCCCCCCCAGTCCTATCCACTGCACCCTATAAGACTACAGACATGATCAACCTCCTCTGGTGCAAGAAATAGCCAGTGGCTGAGAATGACTGTTCTTCAGCTTGAAATTCTTCATTCTTTGTATTCACGTCATGGATGCCCAGGCCCTTCAAATATTCACTAGACTGCAAGACTCCTGGAGTAGCTTCAGCTAGGAGCCTCATCGATCTGTTTGCTGCCTCTCTGAAGCAGCGGAGGAGCAGGGCCTGTCTGGAGCAGGAAACACAGACATATCTGCTTAGGAATTCTGTTTTAAAATTAAGAAAACTACTTGCCTTTTCCTTCATTTCTTGGCCCCTTTCCTCCCGATGCACAAGGAGTTGTAGAGGAAAATACAGGCATATCATGAAAATCTTAAGGCTTCCATATCCGTGGATGTGTTTGGATTTCAAACCAATAGAAATTCCCACGGCTGATGGTGGACCTCTAGTAATTTCCTGTCCACCATTATATCAGATCAGAGGGACTGAGATTTACATGGCTTGAGCTGATGTTTCAGAGGTGTTCTAGTCTTCAACACTGCTGTTGCTTTTGCTGAAGAGAGTACTGGGTAGGCAACATCCCAGTGAACGATAAAGCTTATACTTTTGCAATTCTTTTGACTCAGACTATGAGCAGAGCTGCAGGATATGCTGTGCTAGAATAACCTGGGCTTCAGCTTACGAAAGACTCGGTTCCCTGCACTTGGGAGGTTGAGGCAGGAGGATCGTGAGTTCAAGACCAGCCTAGGCTACAGAGTCAGACTCTGTTTTTAAATCAGCAACAAAGGATGATAGAGACACTGATTTTAGCCCTGGTGCCACTATAACTTAGAGAAAGTTATTGAGCTTCCCTGATCCTCGGTTGTGTGAGCTGTTGAAGGGAGCCAGTTGTGGAGAGGGCTAGGTGCTGGACTCAACTAGGTGACTTGGCATGTCGCAATCCCTCAGGAAAGGAAATTGATCAGGATCGTCAGCTTTTCTGGCACGCCATTGTAGTATTTATTACTTCCTTAGTCAGAGAGGAGGAAAACAGAAAACTGTGCTCTGTGACAAGCCAGACAGTCCTATGGCATGTGACCCACTGACCATCACCACAGAGATACTTGGCATATCTCTGCCACTATATAGCTCATGAACACAGAGAATTCGAACCGACCTCTACCTGCCTCTGAAGCCCATGTCCGTTTGCCATTATGGTGTAACAGCTTAGGGTGAGGCACAAAGCTTCCAAACAAGCTACCGGTAGTTTGCTTGGTGTTTCACAGCTGACTGCTTTCTTTGTTGTGCCTTGCTCTAGCCTTTGACTATTTTCTTAAAATGTCTGTCACTGTTTTCCACCCACCAGTTGTTAGTGACCTTGGTGAGCATGTTTAACTGGTGCTAGCCTCATTCTCAACGTCTCCGAGAAGCGGCATTCTTCCTATGTGAGCATCACTCCTGTTGCCGTAAGTGGGGGCTCCCCACCCTTGTTCTGGCATCTACTCAAGTCTCAATGAGACTTCACACCAGCACCACTCTTCCCTAACAGACCTGGTATGGATTGCATGGGGAGGCTGAGCAGTGGTGTTGTTCCGAGCCCCTTTGGACAAACTGGAGCTTCCTCCCATTGACCACATTGACCGGCAGACCTGCCGTGTGTCTCCCCATCGCTGCACACCCTCACTTTGATCTTTGCTGGAACCTGAAGTCGATATGTGAAATTGTTAGGCTTTCGGGGGAGAAGGTGCAGTTCTGTAATCTGCAGCTGTTTCCTTTTGCTGATCAAACCTTCAAGCAATAAACTTCACCTTTATTGACACACTTCAGATGGCTTTCAAAAAAAAATAAAACAAACAGGTAAGAAGTAGAAAGTTGTTCAGGGTGAAACATCTATTGCCCTCAGTCGTATATTTATTGATTCATCCCCAACTACATTTACCTTAAGATCTCCGAGGCTTATTATTATCAGGGTAAAGCCTGTTTTTGAGATAGTCTAGGGAAGAGCATTGATGCTAACCCTGGTGCTGACATGGACTTTTGTGTTTGTCTTTCTGCAAACATATAACATAGCAATTCAACTTGACACACAGTTATTTCATGGGAAGTCTACACAAAAGATGTAGAATTAAATGTCTAATAAAATTCTGTATCATAATTTATGTAAACAAGACATAAACAAAAAGAGTGGATCCTATTTTTCTCTGTGTTCCTGATGGTGAAACTGAATTTCCAGATAGAATAGAACAGATGTCATTCCTTTGGCCACTAAATTTGGTTTCACCGATGCTTGCTGAATATTTGATGTATGCTAGGTACTAGGCATGCAACAATGAAGTCCATAGATGATAGGCATGTGGAGTTAAGGGGCTACATGAGGACAAATGGCCTTACACTGCTCAGCACATGTGCACACAGACCTTGGAGGATGTGTGGAGGGATATATAGCATGGACAGTGCAGTGGGAGCAGGCAGTAGAGTCGACGGGAAATAAAGACTGATAGATACCTAAAAAAAATAAATGTTTTGTAAAGAATGGGACAACTGAGAGACAGAGGGGATGAGAGCCAGTGGGGATCAACTACAGAGAGCTTTAGGATGAGAAGCGTGCAGGTGTAGGCTGGACTAGAAGTTGCTCTTCCAAATCCACAGGTGTCAGGCTGGCATTATATATGTGGGAACTAAGCCAGCCAGCAGGTAATGGCTGCACCTACGGGCCTTCTATTACAAACTATCCCCTTGCAAGAGTGAGGCAGAATGGTGTTAAGTATCACCCACAGGTTTTTGTTTTGAGTGGCTGGTCCCCAACTCGTATCCTATTTTGAAGACTGTGAAGTGTGTGTGAGGCAAAGCTTGGTTGCAGAAATAGGATCAGTAGAAGTGGGTGGTGGGAGGCACAAACTGCCTGGCTTTTTGCCTGGGTTCTGTCTCCTGCCCACACCAAGTGAGCAACCTTCTTGCCTTTCTTGCACCATGGTCATAACCATCCCACTGTCAGGATTGCTGAAACCTGTGAGCCGAAATAAACTCTTTCCATCAGATGTTTTGTTACCTTGGTGTGAAAAGTAACTGAGAAATGTGTTCTCAGATCTTTTTGAGTTTTTCAGGAATTTCGCTTATTGTTAAAAGTCTGCAGTGAATCTTGGAAGGGACTAAGTGGAGAGGGCAGAGTGGGTTGGGGTGGGGGAAGACAGAAGCACATGTTTGGTTAAATGCTGGTTGGGCTTAAGTAGAGTAGATGGTAAAGTATGTAGTATATTGACTAGAGAGTAGGGTAACCTAAGGAGTCACTGGCATTAGGTGAAATTTTAGGTCATAATAGTTGGTGGCATCACTTAGGAAGATGCTATGGGATGACAAGAAGCCAAGAAGTGAGTCTTGAAAAATTACAGGATGGCATCAGGAAAGGGAGGACCCGTATTCTAAGGATGAGACAGAACAGCAAGATGATATGGAGGATGGGTTAGGATGGCTAAAGCCAAGAGACTGACTGTGTTAAGACAGATGGGGTAGCCCCAGGTGAAGGGTGCTGCCAGGAAGTACGATACATGGGGTTATAAATGTGTCCTGAGTTTTGGAGATCTGAGATAAAAAGGATCCATATTTGAGAAGATGCTAAGAAAGATATGAAGGCACATTCAGAGACATGTAAGCAAGTAATCCAGAAACATGTGCTTTCTGTGTAAGCATGAGGGCTCAAGTTAGAATGTCCAGCACTCACATAAAGGACTGGACATGGTGGCTCATGCCGATGATACTCGTGTTAGGTAAGGGACAGATTGATGGATCCTTAGTCCTCAGTGTCTATCTTATCAGACTGAACTACTGAGCTCAGGGTTCAGTGAGAGACACTGGCTCAGAAAATAAGGTTGTGGTGGTGAGGAGAATGAGAGAAAGGGCTCATGGTTAAGAACC
The DNA here is from genome assembly GCF_014885135.2 of Alexandromys fortis. Lineage (NCBI taxonomy): Eukaryota > Metazoa > Chordata > Mammalia > Rodentia > Cricetidae > Alexandromys > Alexandromys fortis. The sequence goes on along the minus strand of NW_026067926.1, from coordinate 1,375,791 downwards.
CTTGCTTCTCTTCTGGAGGACCAGAGTTCCATTTCTTGCACCCACCCCAGACAGCTTACAACTGCCTATGACTTCAGTAGTTGGGAATTTGACTCTCTGTTCTAGTGAAGGCAGGTGCTGCCCAGACTCACACATGTGCACATATGCATAAAATTTAAAATAAATAAGGTGGATAATGATTGAAAAAAGACACTTGATATGGATCTATGGCACGTGCATGCACACAGAGAAGCGAGTCCACAGGGCATGAGGGAGAAGCCTAGTTCCACATCTCTGAGCTTCCACAGAAGCCCTAGGAAGCATAGCCGTAAAAAGGAGCATTAGATCTGAGGCGGCTAGGACACGTGCCTTTCATTTTCTGCTCTGCTATCTCTGAGTTCCCATAACGGCCCTTGTTTTTTTTTTTAATTTATTTATTTCTTTATTAATTAATTAAACATTTCTGTCTCTTCCCCACCGCCGCCCCCCCCTTCCCCCCCCCCTCCCCCAATCAAGTCCCCCTCCCTCGTCAGCCCAAAGAGCAATCAGGGTTCCCTGCCCTGTGGGAAGTCCAAGGACCACCCACCTCCATCCAGGTCTAGTAAGGTGAGCATCCAAACTGCCTAGGCTCCCACAAAACCAATAGGTGCAGTAGGATCAAAAACCCATTGCCATTGTTCTTGGGGTCTCAGTAGTCCTCATTGTCCGCTATTTAAGTGCTGCAAAGGAAAAAGGCCAAATCAAAAACACCAATGAAGGCCCTTGTTTTTCATGCTAATGTTTCAGGTTTTAGTCATCTTTATTGTCTTATATCCCTGCAAAATCTTGTTTTGACTCTTGTCATACTCTCAGGTGTTCTCCTTGGCTCTCTCTTGCCTCTCCCCTCCCTCTCTTAGCACAAGACTTCTGCCGAGTAGCTGCACCAGCCCCTCATGAATTCCACTATGCTGTGTTTTCCTCAAACTAAACTATGGCTTCCCATTTGGCTCCCGATAAGCTAAACATATACTCTTCTAAATGTATATAATTAATGTGTTTGTGTGTGCATTATGTGCATATAGGTGCCTACAGAAGCCACAAAGGGGAATCAGATCCCCTGGAATTGGAGTTACAGGAGGTTGTAAGCCACCCTCTGAAAGCTGGGAACTGAACTCAGGTCCTTGGAAAGAGCAGCAAACACTCTTAACTTCAGAGCCTACTCTCCAACCCCCAATATGTTATTGTCTTATTACACACACTTATAGATCCAAAACTCAACTCTGAAGCCTGATCTGCTTTTGCTTCACCTCATACTGAACTTGCTTTATTCATTCTTTGTGTCCGACTTTCCAGTTACTCCTCAAGCACTTCAACCCCCCTAATCCCATGAACTCCTCTGCTCCTGCGCTTCCCTCGAGAATTTATTTTGTTTTGTGTTGTTGTTTCTTATGTATAGCTGTGTTTTTCTAGGCTGCCATCTCTAAAATTGTTTCCTTTAATCCTCTTAACACATTCCTTCCAGAAAAGCCATGTGCAAAATATGAGTGACTTTGAACGAGCACAGCTTTGAACATTTATGGCCAGCCAGCCCAGATCCTAGTAATACCGGACCCCCCACCATAATCTTTACGATTATTGCACCCATTGCCTCAGTGCCAGCTTTCTGTTAGCAAAGCTCTGTGTCACTCTTGTCTGCTTCTCTGTCCAAATGCCCACACCTAGAACAAGTCCCAGTGCTTAAGAACAGTTGTGTAGTTGTTGAGGGAAGAAGGAAAATGCTAAGTGCATCTTCAAAGTCTACACATTGTCTGAAGCTGAGCAAAGAGATTCAGAATCTACACACATATACGGAGCCTGTCACGATATCTTGCAATTTTACACCCATTATTCTTGGAAAGAGGCAGTCCTGGATTTATCACTCACAGATGAGGAAGCTGTGGTTGAGGATTTTAATAATCTTTCCAAAGCCAGGTTTTGAATTCAGGACCAAGTTCAGTTAGGCCTTCACCGACTGAGATGACCTATCCCTCATTACCAAAGGAGGGGAAGAATGAGGAAACACGGGCAAAGCCGGAAGGCAGAAGCAGTAAGTGTTTCCCCTTACTGGGACTGGAAGAGCTTTCAAAAATAGAAGCTTGTACAATCTGTTTTTCTTGTCACCCATTGGTAAGAGCTTTGTGGTGCCTACTCCAGCTCCCTGAATACGTGTCAACTCAGTGAATCTCAGCCCTGGATTCCATTTCCCTGGATCCTGCTGATTAGTTCTCTCCTAAGTTTTGACTCAAGGGCTAGGGTAAGTCTGTGACTTCTGCTGTTCTTGCCTTCTCCACTCGAGTTTTCTGGCTTCCACTGACAGTTGGTCATTGATAGTTTGAATCATAGTGTCTCTATGAAATTCATATGTTAAATTCTAATAACCTCCATGGTAGTATCTGGAAGCAGGACCATGGGCAGTTACTCATGATTAATGTCTTTATTAAAGGTATCTTACAGAGTCATCTCAGGCCTTCTTTCCATCCTGACACATCACAGCAAGAAGGTTCCAGCTTGAGTGAGGAAATAAGCCCTTAGGAGATGCAGGATCTGCTGCAATCTTGATCTTAAACACCTCAACCTCTGGAGCAGTAAATACATTTCTGCGGTTTATGATCTGAACATTAACATGGCATTTTAATATAGAATCCCCAAACAGGCCATCAAAATAAGAAAAGTCCTCAAGAGAGGATTGTTAATTTAATGAATATTTGTTGAGAGATTACTGTGGCCCCGGGTGTTGGATACCTGAGTACCTCTGTCCTTGAAAGGATGGCAGCTGTTAACTAGGGTCCTGACTGTAGTCCTTCCTGAGGAGAGAATGCCAGCATCACTGGGTGCTGATAGGAAATGCAGGTTCACAGGATGCACTCCTGCCTATTCCAGCCTCAGAGCATGGCTTCCAGAAAGCTGCGCTTTCACAAGCTTTTCAGATGCTTCTGTGCATGGGGTGGTAGTGGGGACTGGGCCTAGACCTTTGCACACTGTGAAGTTACTCCCCAACTCTTCTGCTCACCAGCATTTAGCAACCACTTCCTGTACCACTTACAGATGAAGAAACTGTGGCTGAGAGAATTTTAATAATCTTTACTTGATGACCAGGAAATAAGTCACCAAGCCAAGTTTTGAACTCAGGACCAAGCTGAGCCTATGTTAGGCCTTCACTGATCATGAGGACGCATCCCTTCATCATAAGTAAAACGTCTGTGCATTCCCTTGTCTGCTCATCCATGGAAGACAGGTAGGGCCACTGGACAGTTTTCCTTTGGAGGGCCTGTGAGAGTGCCAGACATCTGAAACCTAACTTAAATTCCTGTGATAAAAGCATGATCGCTTGATGAATAGAGCATCCTTTAAAGCTGACTTTGCCACATAAATTCCAGCAACCTTGTTTTGATTCCTCTCTTTCTTCCTGCATTTTTTAACCACTACTGCACAAATCCATATGCTGAGAAGAATTCAGAGAAGACATTCTGGGAAGCCTTTGCAAATCCCAGGGTTTTGTCACTGATGCTTCTTCCAAGGAAGTGCCGGTTCTTTGTGGACTTTTTGCATTGGAAGGAAAAGCTGGTGTTAGAGGATATATACAATACTTGAGGCTGTATTCCATCCTCTTATTAACCAAGATCAATAAATGTTTTCAGCCAAGCTTTCCCGATTCTTTTCTGCTTCTGTGTCCACACGGGGATGCCCAGGACGTGGCCTGTCACATTTTTTCAAAGGCTGACTAAACAGGGACGACTCAAGGGGATTCTGTTGTGTTCCATTTAAGGGTTTGTCTCACAGAGGAAAGAGTGTTGGCAGACCTATAGTGAACAGATTTCTCAAATTGCATTAGGGGGTTTTGTTTGCTTTGTTTTGTTTTCTGGAGAGGCATCAATATGCTACTGCAACCTGAAACTTCTGGTTTTACCTCGTTTTCCAAAAACAATTAAAATAGTCTCAGAGCCTCAAATTCGGGAAACTAAAGTTCATTGCAGGCAATGATTCTGTCTCTGCTGCTACAGAAGGACCAGATGTGCGGCTTTAGCTTCCTATCCCATTCATAAATTGATTGATTGATTTGTTTGCTCAATAATTAAATACTTATTGAGCTGTGCTTGAGGCTTGGAGGACATTCTGGGTAAACTGTCACATCCATCTTGGCTAAGTGGATTCCATTGGCTTCTTCTGGGAATGTGACCTGGACACTCCTTTTAAAGTAGCTGATGTCTTCCAGTAGCTTCAACTCTGAACAGAATGGCTCACAAAGTGCTTTATTCATGGTCTCCTTTGAGCTTCAGACACTAATATCCAAAAGCCCATTTGAAATTTCTACTTTGGTATTTTAAATCTACATTGGTTTCACTGCACCTAAAAACTAGAATTATAACCTTCTCCATATCCTCTAGTTTTCTTCTGGTCTGCATAGTTTTGTTGAAAAGATGTGACCACAAAATGCTAGTATGAGATATCAGAAGCCTTGTTTTTGTTGGCCAGAACTGGTCAAGAGATTACCAAAACATATTGTCTACTACTGTTTCCTTTGGTTACCACCTCCAGAAGTGGAAGATAAGTCTCTGTTTCACCACATACTTCAGAAACAGGGCCTGGAGACCACTGATATAGAAACAACCTGAACACCCGCTTCTGAGGACTCTCTTTTTTTTTTTTTTTTTAGAGTTGGGAGGGCAACTCAGTGAATACTGAAATTGCCCATGTTTATTTTGCATAGCTTTACATACCCCAATCCAAAAGTGGGGGTAAAAAGGCAAAAGACTGTTTTACCATGATACAAAGAACAAACAGACCAATTATCTCTTCAACACCTGGAACATAAAGTAACTATAACCTGAGCTAAGTATTCTGCTGTTTAGGCAGACATGCAGCGACCATACCTTAGGCCAAGCATCCAGTAGAAAGCAATTCCCTGGGCCAAACCATCTTTCACAACCTTGATGGAGAAAGAAAAGGCCTGAACTCTCTGACTTTTGGTAAAGGTGAAATGGATCCACCTCAATGGACTCCAACAATATTCTTTTTAGAAAAGCTGAGGACTGTCTTATTTGGTACCAAAAGGCATCATGCTAGCTTCCAAAAGAAAGAGGCAGCCAACAGCCCTAACCAGCCATGATGCACATGAACCACAGAAGTAACCAGCGTGGCATGAAAACCCTAGGGGTATAGCACTGATATGCATATGTTGATGGTAACCAGCAGTTCTCCAATTGGACTTAAGGCCCATCCAGAAAGAGGAAGACCATGGCCGGTACTAGAAACCTAACTCACTACCCAGTGCCAGTGAACTCATGGCTATTGGGGGGAATCTACAACCACTAAATAATAAACCAGTGCTATCCCTAACAACCATTTAAACATTTGTCCTTATACCACAGGTGAGTGTAGTCTTCGTTCCTCATTAAAGAAACTTCTTTGCAGCAAATGGAAACCACCATTACAGAAATCACAACCAATCAAAATGCAGTTGTGGAGTGCAGTCTCAATGGATACATCCAGAAAATACTCTCATACCCAAGGCTCAGGGAACATTGCAGAAGATGGGGCAGAAAGATTTAACAAGTCAGAAGATCAGGGGATCTGCTTTGAGACAGTATCTTCTAATAATATCAGAAGTACGACCATGTATGACTTAAACATGGATGATACCAATGAATGTGCCAAACTGGTTAGAGAAGAATTCATATGGCCTCAGCCCTACATACTGAATGACAGGCAGCTAGGGAAAGCTGTGAGCAGGATACATTGCTTTCCCTAGGGAGGAGCACACTAATTGGTTGTTCAGTACCAAATGATCAGCCAAGAGAAATGCATGTAATATTATATGGATTCAGCAGGTTATACTATGGAATATATATGTATATACATATGCGCATGCAATAGCAACTAGTGAAGAAAGGCGCCACGAATTTGAAGGATAGCAGCAAGGGGTATATGGGAAGGTTTAGAGAGAGGAAAGAGAAGGGATAAATGTTGTAGTTATATTATAATCTCTAAAAATAAAATAAAATAAAGAAAAATGACATGATCAACCATCCAGTTGATCCTTATAAAATCTGCAAGTCAAACTGAAGATATCACTTATGTATTCCTTACAACCAACCCATGACCATGGCCTGCTTAATCTGTTGAATATCTTGAAGATTTATCAGCTCCTGCACATACCTACTGATGCCAGTGCATGGAAGGTTCTCTCTTCTCTAACTTTCAAGGTAGCAGCAGTGTTCCATCTGCCTCTGATACCCAACAAGGCTGTCTTCTGTTCCACATCTGGGGTTGGGGTGGGGCTGATGTCACACCTCTGCTAGAAATTTTGTCAACTACTTTCTGTTGCACTTGGAATTAGTAATACTTAATATTATTTACTAAAAGCTCCTGATTCTTATTTTGTTCAAGTTAATACTATTCTAAGCATTTTACTGTTTTATCCATTCTCATAGAGTAAGCATTAAAGCAAAACATATCTTTAGATCATCTTTACTTCTTAGAAGGTCTTGGGTATCTGATTCCTACCTTTTCCAATCTGTCTTTGGATTTCAGATTTTTGTGCTACACATGTCCCATTTATTACAAAAATGAAGCCCTCCCCCCAGGGCTGGAGCGATGGAATACCTACTGCTCTTACAAAGAACCCAGGTTCCGTTCCTAGCACCCATATAGCTGCTTACAACTGCCTGAAACTCCAGTTGCAGGGGATCCGGTTCCCTCTTCCAACCTCTGGGTGCTGCATACACACGATGCACACAAATTTATGCAGGCACACAAAATACACATAAACAAAAAATGTAAATGTTTAAAAATAAAGCCTCTTAAATTGAACTTGAAGTAGACTTGCTTCTGGAAATGGCCATTTGAGTTTTGTCTGATTGTCTGGACTGATTGCACAGTTGCCATCTGCTATTTTGGATGATGGGCATTCTGGTCCAGTGGGAGAGCAGGGCTAATGTCAGTTTTCCATCGTGGTTTGGAAAAGGTGCCCTTAGACATGGTTTACGAACATAGTCAAATTTCTTGGAAGCACAGGAGGCATTGTATACACGCCAGAATTCTGATAAAGTGGACATAATTTGAAAAGATGAGACTCTTGTGCCTGGCAGCAGTTGAGAATGGAAGATGGGAGTCAGTTTGATCATTCTGTAGTATGTCTTTTAGAAGACATAGTGCCTACTTCTCTGTGAGTTAAGGGTCCGTGACCAACCAATAATAATTAAAAGTCTTCATTTACAAACAAACTCAAGAGAACCTGTCTGATGTGCCTAGGTGGGGGCCAGGGGTCCTAGCACTGGATTTCAAGACAGTAGTGTAACACAGTGTAACCCTGTCCTATGAAGCAGAGTCCAACTGGCAATTGGAAGGGAAATTGTGACCTTGCCAGAGGTTCTGAGAGTCGTTGCTCTCAGTCTTGGCTTTCTCATCTTTAAATGCTTTTTGAGCACCTTGATTTCTCCTAGCTCAGTCCCTGTTCCAAAGCTCGAAACTCGGTGTCACAGATTACCTTGTGATGCTCATGAAACACAAGCTGAATGCAGCCCAAACTCAAAAGATCTGGGGATTAAGCAGAAAAACCCTCTTGTGCAGGTTCAGCAAAGAAGCCGCAAATCCCCTAAGTACCAGTGAAGGGGACGCTTCGACAAGGGAAGCATCAGAGAAATCAAACACTTCACTCTCCTCTCATGTCCTATAAGGGGATTTAGGGTTTCAAACAGTCTGCTCGGATGTGTCCTCTGCAAAGCCAAAGCCTGCCATGAAAGTGAGCGACAGAATGACAAGCAACTGAGGCTGGGCACTGCCGGGGATGGGTGATGCAGAGGTCTACCTATGCATAGAATGCCCCTGCCTCAGCCCATCTCGTGCTCTCCACAACTTTCATCTTTCCCTTTTCTTGCCATGACATGAACTTCCGATCAGGGGAATTCAACCTTGTCTCAGCCTTTATTCCTATGCCAGACTCTTCTTCAGGAAATAAAATCCTGTCTTCCTATATGATACCCATCCTGATGGCATCAAATGATGTCCCATCTGCTAATTTTCATGAGAGAGGGTTTACATTAAATCATTGCCCTTACTGTAAGCATTTTTAGAAAGTTGAGAGTTGCTACTATTCCCATCCAGTTTAGAACATTTTTTTTTCTCCCTGGCAAGCTCTTCTGTGCTCTTTATAAGCAATCTGCACTCCCACTCCTAGCCCCAAGCAACCAGTAATCCAACTATGGAGGGAGATTTGTTTCTCTGTGAACTTGATGCTCCCCTTGGAGGAGTACTTCCATCCTCTCACAGTCCAGTATTCTTTGTACATATTTGTTAAGTGATCTGGTCATTGCTGTGTGTGTGTTTTTCTAAGTATCATTTCCATGAACTGCTCTTTTACTCTGGGGCTCTAGGAGATGTCCTATGTACAGTAGGTAAACTAGAGCAGTGTACATTAAGTTCATTGCATGAGCTAGGGCTTAGATTGACATCATTTCTCTGTAGAGCATCTTAACTAACATATACTGAACATTGACTGTGATTCTTAAACTTTGTGTTCACCTTGATGGGTGTGGTGGTTTGAAAGAAATTAGCCCCCAACCATATGACCTTGTTAGAGTAGCTGTGGTCTTGTTGGAGGTGGGTTTTGAGTTCTCATTTATGCTCACGCCATGCTCAGTGAGACAGATCTCTTCCTGTAGAGGTGGGCCTTGATGTCTCATATATGTTCAAACCATGCTTAGTGAGACAGGCCTCTTCCTGTTTCCTACCAATCGAGATGTAGGACTCTCAAGCTACTTCTCCAGCTTCATGTCGCCTACTTGTCACCATGTCCCGCCATAATGATAATGAACTAAACCCCAAATGTAAGCCACCCCAAGTAAAGTATTTTCCTTTGCAAGAGTTGCCATGGTCATGGTTTCTCTTCATGGCAACAGGAACCCTAAGACAATCAAATTAAGATTGCTACCTAGGTTACATGTGACGAATGCCTCAGGTGTGTGTTTGAGAACTTTTCCAGAGATGATTACATCATGAATTTTCTGACTTAATGAGGGTGGGGTTAAGCCATTGAATGATTCAGAATCTAAACAGACTTATAGAATAGTGATGGAACTGTGAACAGTGGGACCGGGTTGGAGGAAAAGTCACTGGGGATGTGTCTCTGGAGGCTGTGCCTCATCCAGTCATGGTCCCTTCTTATGGTGGCTTTGCTCTGTTTCCTGTCTGCACATTATTCTACCACTTCCGTCTCACTATGCTGAAGCAAATCTTTGAAACAGTGAGAAAAATTCATCTTTCCTCCATGTTTTTTGTTCATACCAGTTTTTGTTGTCGCTGTTTTTTTTTTGTTTTTTTTTGTTAACACTGTGGGCAAAAGTAACAACTCTTTTCCCTAGTCTTCCGTTGTTAACGTTCATACCGGAACCTCACAATTGTTTAATTTTCACATGCATTCAAGCGAAGGTGACCGTTATTAGTGGCAAGTGCAGGTGGTGATGAGGCTTAGGCTGAGAGGTTAACAATGACCAGTTCGAGTATGACAGGCTCTGACCTCAAACCTTGCCTCTGTAGCTTAGAAATCCATTGTTTAAACCACAAAATGTCAGTGATATTTATATGCTTAAGTCTGTCTATGAGAGCCAAGTACGATGGCTTCTCTGGGGTCATGACAGGTCTGTACACTTCAGTTGTCATATTTTTTGATCACTGTGCACCCCATTTGCTTTCGGGGCATTTGGAAGAGTCGTCAAGTACTGTAAGGTCTTTCTCTAATTTAGTGTGAAGTTATTTGATTTTCTTGATCAGCAAGATCATCCGCCTGATTTCTTCCCTATTGATTGCTTGCAGTCAATGGTCTACTGGGATGTGATGTTATAATAACTAACTTATCTTCTGTAAATCATTTTTGTAGGGTAAGATCTCCTGAGAGCTTTGTAGAAAAACTGGACTAGATTATTTTCATTGTTGAAAGACTCAGACTCAATATTTGGAGGATATTCAAAGTAAAGGAAGAAGAAGATGACCTCATGGATTTTCAAGAGTTACTCCCCCCCCCACCCCGCCGAGACACTTGGTCATAGAAAGACCCCAGATATTTTAAGAAAACCCAATTCACATGTTGTTTCTGACTCTTCAGGATAGATACACTGCAGAGATGAGGGTAGATTTTACCTACTCTATCCCCAGTCCTAGAGCATCCTCACAATAGCATAAATCCTGATCAAGAAGCTGAGCTGCCTATGTGATAGCATTTGATGGGTAGACATGAACTGGGCCGTGTGAGAGCATTAGGGAGGCATAAGAACTGTGGAACAATGAAGCAAATAGCCTTCGGGATCAGGAAATGGTGATTTCTTGGCCTCAGATCACTGTTTTCTTATTTTCCTAAAATTTTCTGATATTTCAGAATAAGTTGGAGATTCATTGTAAAGCCTCTGTTGCCTTTATAGCCCACCCACCAATTCAGAAAGTGAGTATTGATCAGCCTCGTGTAAGTGCTGATGTGACCGTGAGTAGAAAAGACAAGGCCCCTACTCAACTTTGTCAGTTAGCAACACAGAAGAAATAGAGTGTGGGTTACAGCCCCTGAGTTTCACTCACAAAGCCCCATCCAGGGGGTGGGAAGGCTGGAACTGCCTTCTTAGCACTCTGTCCTGGAAAGCCCACGGATGCCCACGGATGTGTCCATTGTTACTCTCTGCTCTCCATATGGGGAGCCAGACTCTAGTTCCAGACTCAGCCACGGGCATCTACAGGACCACACATCGCAGGGCTAAGGCTCTGCCCACTGCTATTCATTCAGCTGCTCAGAGCTCATTATGCATCCCCAGCAGCCCGTCTTCTGAGAAATAACCTGACAGCTTTATTTCATAGCCAATGCTGTGCCACCCAGTGGCCACAATCCACTAATTGTGGATAAGCTCCTCGTCAGCCTATTATTGCTTTCCCCTCTGTCCTTACCTAGATGCTGTGTACCCATTTAGTCAAGAGGTCCAATTTCATGCTTTAAACAGCATAACACATACTTGGTTTTTCTGTTTTTTAAAAAATAAATATCAAAGAACCCATTCTTGATAAAGAGACTGGTTATAACAACCAAATACAGAAAAACAGGGAAGGAAGCAAGCAACAAAAACAATGTCTATGACAGTGTAGCTGAAAAGGAGAGCTGTCCCAATCCAGCAGCTTTCTCTCCATTGTGTACCACCAGGGATTCACAAGGTCCTTCTGTGTGCCTCTAGGATGTTGCCCTACATCCTAACAAAACCTCTGTATGCTTATTTGTATTGATTTATATTGCTTTTTAACATCTCCCTAAGGTCTTGGGAGGAATAGTTGACCCTTTCCCTGTTTTGTAAGTGTGTCTTGATCCAGTGTCCCAGGGCCTGACATTTGCCCTGCTTTTGTGCTCTAAGTCCTCCTGGCCACAAGGTCAGCTGAGCTCTGAGCACTGATCCAATCCAAGAGTTTTTTATCTTCAGCCTTGAAGGCATCTGAGAAGGTCAAGTCAAAGATGATGTAGCCAGGGAGGGATGATGACTGTTCAGCATTCTGCCTGAGCCGGGAAGAGCATTATTAAGACAGCACTAATCCCAAGCGGGCTTGGGCTGAGAGTGCAATTCAAGTGCAGGAACCCAGTGGGGGAGAAAAAAAGAACTAGTAGGAGGAGGACGGTGAAGGCCGCCCTGCCTCAGAGATGAAACTGAGGCACACGGAGGTTAAAAGTCATCTTCCAACACGTGCAGAAGGAATTCTGAGTGTGTTCTAAGTCTACTGCTTTTCTAGCCTCATTCCCTAAGCCATGACTCCCATGGTGCCCTGTCTTGTATCCTTAACTCCATGTGAAGTCCAGAGGCAAGGGACTGGGGTCTCTTTAGGATGAACATGGCTGTGAAGTGATTGGATTCTCTGAGAGAACATGTCTCAGGTGATGTAGTCTTGACTGGAAGGAAGCATTTGGAAACCCGGTATTATTACTACAATTTCAAGGCTAATGTGATCCTCGAAAGACACCGGGAAAGGAGAAGGAATGGCTGGTGTGTTTAGCTCATCCTAAGCGGAAACTCAAGGGTGTTCCTGTTGATCAAAATTTGCAAAGCCTTACCCCAGAGAGTGTCCGCAGTCCTGGATGAGGCCAGCATGGAAAGAATGGGCTCCTCTAACACGACATGTGAGGCCAGACACGTATTTCCTGGCTTTTCTGTTTTGATTGTTTCCTACAGAAATTCTGGAGACCCCTATGGTATTGACAGCTTCTATTTGAGAAATACCGTTCTCCCTTTTCAAAATGTTGGGGACTCTTACTTGTGAGTGACAGGAAGACATTCAAGCTGACTTTGATAATAGAGCACTCAATTAACTCAAAAATTTCAAAGGAGTAATGAAGGCTTCAGGTATGACTGGATCCAGTGTAATTCGGTGTGAGTGACAGATGGGAGGTATATATAAACTCTTTTTTTTTCCCCATCTCCTGGAGAGTCCTGAGTACTAACGTACTAACAATTTCTGGCTCTTCCCAGAGAAAGAAAAATTCCCAGCATTGGAATTATAGCACATGCGCCGCCAGGGTCTCAGCAGCCTGAGACACGAGGGGTGATCTCATCACTTGTTCTCTGCCCATCCTCGTTGGGTTGACGATTCTGTTCTGGTTCTTTTCACTCCAGAACCTTGGCCAATAGGGCAACCACCATCTCATACATTGGTGTTTATGATGGATTAAATAGGAAATGCCCCCACAGGCTCATGCTTTCATTGTTTGGCTCTAACTTGGTAACACTATTTTGAGAGGTTGTGGAACTTTAGGAGGTGCGGCATAGCTAGCGGAAGTGGTGTGGGTCCGTGAGTGAGGTCCGTGTCCACTTCCTCTCTTTTCATCGTTCTCTGTGCTAACTGTACAACTCTTCTCTGCCAGGCGCTGCTGGCGCCATGATGTTGTAATGAGTGCGTGGGGACAAATCAAGGAGAAACCTGCTCAGACCGTGAGCTTCAATGGTGTATATCACATATTCTGTCAGTGACAAAAAATGTTTTCAGTAATTAAAAAAGTTGAGGCCTGAATATTGCTGACTTTGAGGACTATACAGAGAGTGACAGCTTGCCTCAAAAGAAGAGCAAAGCACAAACAAAACATCAAAACAAAACAAAACAAACAAAAAAACAGAGAAAATGATCCATAGCAGGAGAGTAAGTGCCATTGATAAAGCTAGAGAGAGTGACAGAGAATAAGCGAGAGCTGGAGAGAGAGAGAGAGAGAGAGAGAGAGGGGGGGGGGGAATTTTAGAGGTTGTATTTAGTCTCTGAAGGCTTGTTCTGGGGTTGACACTCTGGTATTTGAGCATCACGCTTACTTCATATATGAAACGGAGTGACAGGCCACTCCAAAAAGGGCAGAATAGTGTGAGCTTCTCAAGAGAACTAGAGCCCATTCTAACAAAGATTTCAAATGAAACCATTCTCCAGGTCTTCAGTTCTTTCGCTGGAAATGCTTGCAGCGCCGAGGACCAGCCTTGAGTAAATGCCTGTCACATGCGAGGCTGGTGCTACAGGCAGGGACTTTTGTCTTCCGTAACCCCCCACACCCCCGCTCATAACTGTTGCATTCTTCTCCACCAGCCATGAGGGCCTTGTTGTGTTTGCATCCCTGCCCTCCAGGAAATAGTTCCCAGATGCTGCTCCACTCCTCCAGGCCCTCCACATGCAGGTAATACATTTTTATTTCCTTTCGGGAACAAGGCCTAAAAATAGATAAAGTGCGGGGCGCAAGCGATAACCATTCGATGTATTGACCGAGCCACGAGTTTATCTTGGTGAAATTCAGATTCGTTCTTTATTCCCGAAAGCAGAAGCACCTTGGATGGGCAGTTACAGAGGCATTACCAGGGCCATTTGGCAATAAAATGTGACTGGCTTCATTATGGAGGACGGAGACAAGAAATAGCTGCCCTTAAATCACAGAGTCGCTGGCTGGGATGCATTTGGCACAGGCTTATGCAGATAGATTCTGTTTGGTGGGAAAAGGTTCTGGGAAGGGGAGGCTGTTGTTCAAGTGCAGAATTATTTTACACCTTTTGTTTAGCTTAAGTGCCCAAAGGTAATTTATGTGCAGTTTGAAGCAAGCCATATGGCTCCGACTGGGGGTGCCAACACCCCAGCTGCTGAGGCACGTCCAAGGCTTTCCAGCTCTTCCAGGGGATGTGGTGGAGGCTGCATCTGCTTCCAAAGTTCACATTTTGAAGAAATAGTTTGTTTTGGAGGGACCTGGGACCCCCACGGAGATTTTTTAAGAAAAGGGGGCAAACATGTATTGACACTCATCTCCCTAATCTTCACTCTGCATAGCTGGAGACGGACATTGTGTGGACCCTGTAACTACTTTTTCCATTTGTCCTTCTTGGCTGATGGTCTACTGCTTTAGATTATGGTGGCTGTCAATTTTGCCACCTGCTTCTTGACAAGTAGAGTTGAGTCCTTCCCACTCTGTAACTCCTAGCAACCTGACAGCATCCTCATGTGGGCTCTTTTTACCTGGACAGACACTAATGTCCCCCAGCAGTGCTTACTTGCTAGAGCAGATGTTAGCGAGGGGACCATCACTGTGCTTTGCCTTAAAGGTAAGGTCCACTCTACTGCAGAAAGCTCTCCGGTGCTTGCTTGTTCTCACTGTCCCACTTACCACGACTTCATTGCATGAAGAGTCTTGTCCAAGGTGGAAGGGTTAAACTCCCCTTAGGCTGAGTAATGTCTGAAGCCTAAACCCAGGCTTCAGATAGCATTCTAGAAAAGACTGGTGAGACTTAGGAATTCGCTCCAAAAATGGGAGGAAGGAGCAGATCACCATTGACTTTCTCCCCTTTCCATCCTTTGTTCATGGTCACTGTGACAGGTAACCATAGCTACCTGTTTATGCAAGCGGGCAACTGCTTTCCAGTTCTACAGCTCATGGTTTTTTTTTTTTTTTTTTTTTTTTGGAGAGGCTTGGGATGACTCACATCTAACAGCTTTAGAGCTGTTTTGCTTGGCTATCTGCTTCCTGTGCAAGTCGCTCTCACTCACTGCTGCTGTCTGCTTCTGCACTCAGACAGACACCCAGCTCTCGGGCAATCTCATTAAACCGGGTTTAATTACTGATGTGGAGGCGAAGAGAGAGACTTCTGTTGGGCCTCTTCACCACAGCCATTATTGATTGGCTGCAGAGGACTCTCTCTTAGACAGCGAATTAGAAAAGGTTAGTTTCCCTAATTCTCAAACACTCTTCGTGGTGATAATTGGTTCTCAGATGAAACATCACCCCAAACAGAGGTGCCTTCTGTTGACTTCCCACCTTCAGTTACGTTTGAAGTGAGATTTATTACAGACAAAGAAAATCTGCATTTCCATAGTTTCTTTGAGCAGAAAGCAAAATTCAGATGCCATGGTGAAGGTTGATCTTTCTGTATGGACTTTATGTCAGTTGTCACAATGGTCTTTGCAAATTTATCTATTTGTATGCTTTGTCCACACCCAGGAGTACCAACCCGACTTTTCCAGGGCTGGTGATAGTCTTCAGAGCTTTCCTAAGAAGGTCAGGTGATTGCTGCAATGCCTGTTGACCTTGAGACTCTTGATTTTTACATCTCAGATAGATGTGTTTCCTACTTACTTCTTGATGTCTATTTCCTGTTTTGTTCGTTAGCCTTCTGCTCTGTGGATATTATAAGACATTTCTGGATTGAGAGCAGGTAGCCAGGCTCTTATGTGGGATCTAGAACCCTCTTCCTAAAAGAAACATCTCTGTTTGTTTGGAGGTAGATAGAAAGCAGGATCATCAGAACACAGAGGTAGAGCCAGGCATAGTGGTACACACTTACAAACCTATCACATGGGAGGGTGAGTCAGAAGGACCTTGAGGTCAGGGCTGGCTTGGGCTACATAGCCAGACCTTGTTACCAAACAAACCTATAGATGTGCCAGCATGAGAATCAAGTGGACCATAATGGTCTAACCTGGCCTAATTCCAGGTGAAATCAGATCTAAGAGACAAGAAAGAATGTTCTTTCACTAACCACTCTGAAAGAACTCTAAGGATCAAATGTTACTGAAGAGAAAGTCCTTAGTGGCATTTGGTTGTTGTGATACTGGTAATGTCCTCAGCTGGGGGTTTTGCCTTACACTGGCTTTTTGTTGGAGCTACGTATGTGGCAGTCTGGACATGTATTACTTCTAAGCCCTTGACAATGGAGTTGACCTGACAGGAAAATGTCAAGAATGGATCTCATGAGCCCCACAATTCATGTGGACTGGGTGTGAACTGTTGTGAACATCCCTCCATACTGACTCTTAATTGGGTGTTCCAATTTTGGAAACAAGAATGCAGTGATATCAGAGAGTTGTGATATTTTAATATAAATTTTAGTTTTTGGAGAAGTTGTGAAGATACTAAGTATCCCACCCACTCTCCACCTCAACAGGCACACACTGCTCTCTGTACAGACCCTCTTACCAGAAAGCTGTCTTGGTCTAAGGGCCACACCTTCTGATGTACATTCTGTGAGTTTTGACACGTTATCCATCATAGTGTCATATAGGATACTTCCGGTGTCTTAAAAATGCTCTACTGTATTCTTATGCATCAATCTCCACCTCTCTCCACAACCTTAGCATCCACTGATGTTCTCACTCTCTCTAGTTTCATTCTTTTCAGAAGGGCACCTGTGTGGATCATTCAATGAAATTTTAACAGCCTTGTTAGACTCATGTGTTGGTTTCTTAGATTTAGCCACGTGACTTAAGTTTCCTCCATGTTATCTATGATACTGTAGCACAGTTCTATTCAGCACCTGTATGTACTGTAGTTTCTTAATCCATTCACCCACAGGACTGACTTCAACTTTTTTCCCAGTTTCTTGGTAAAGCTGCTATAATTTTTATTTGTTTTAAGAATACTTGAGGTTTTCAAAAACCAACAATTGAAACTTTTAGGGGAAGCTTCCCCCTGCCCCCCCCAAAAAAAACATTATCTTAAAAAATCTACAAGATGGGGGGCGCTAGAGAGATGACTCAGTAATTAAGAGTGCTGGCTGTTCTTAATTCCCAGCACCCACATGGCAGCTCACAATTGTCTTAATCCAGCTCAAAGTGATTTGACACCCTCATATAGACATAAATGCAGGCAAAACACCCATAAAATAAATGCCCATAAAAATAAAAATAAATAAATCATTAGAAAATCCACAAGATCATTAAAGAATATTAGGAACCCAGAATAATCTTCAGAATCACCCTGTGGGTAGGATAGGGATATGTTTGGTTGATAATAACAGCATATAGATTTCTAGGTGAAATGCACAATTCTTTGTGTGTATTGGGTGACTTCCATTCATTATCCCTTGGGTTTGTGTTCAGTTATGTCCTGATAGAAACTGTTTCTTGTTTCCTTTTGTTTTGAAAACTAAGGCTACAGTCATGAACCACCATCTTAAACTCATTTATTTATTTGTTTCTGTTTTTTTTTTCTTTTTTTTTGAGACAGAGTGAGCCTTGCTATGTATCCTTACAGTTTTTATGTAGCTTAGACTGGCCTCAAACTCTTCCTACCTCAGCCTCTCAGTTGCTGAGATTATAGGTGTGCACCACCACATTTGTTCAGCTTCAATATTTTAACCAGTAATTTTTATGAGGACCTAGAAGTCTGGTAGTTAGGTAAGCAGAATATGTCAGGCTGGGATGGTAGGTATTTAAAAAGCCTGGTGAAATCACAACTTAAAACTCTTATCACCAAAGAGGAAAGTTAGAAAGACACAACTGAATGGGAAAAAAAATTGTATTGAAGTATAAATAATAATCTCACCATCAACTCAGGATATGTTTATGGAAAATAAAGATAATACGGTACTTTTAGCTTTGTTTGATCACAAGATAAATGTGACCAGAACGTAACTGATAATAGGAAAGATGAGGCAAAGCTGATACCTCATGGTCATTGCCTCCTAAGTCCCTCCACAGCAACTTTGTGTGTACCAGGAGCATGGATCATGCAGGGAATAAAGAGGTTGACAGTGCTGGCTCGCTGCACCCCCAAGGAACTCTCAGCACCAGACTGGAACATTATATAATCTAGGAGACTAAGTTACACAGAAGACATCTCTGCAGAGAAAGGAGGAATGGCGGCACATGCCTGAGCCTGTTGTTTTCTTATTTGCAAGGAAAATTATAAAGGGAAACTCATATGATCCTCTTCATTCTCAGGGATAATAGCAAAGGCAGGACATCCCAAGAAGAGAAAGTGGGGTACAAAATGCCTGTGTGTTCAAGGGACCCTGAGTGGTTGGGTGTCATCTGTGGTGCCCAGGAGCCTGGAGAAACAGGTGGGTGGAGCCTGGAATAAGATGTATGGTCTTGGTCTACACCATCCAGTTTGAACTTGTTGCTGACATACCAGTCATAGCTTTCCCCTAGGTGACAATTTTGATCTCTTGTGGGAGGCTTTAGTGGACAGGGTGTTCAGACCATATGAATTCTCCTTCTTCATTTCTCAACTGTCTTTCCTGTAATGGAGTGAAGTGGCTGTGCACATCTGCTTTTTTTGACACATCTGTAATAGCTGGATTCTAGTTATTATAGAAGATGAAAATGCATGGTAATGGAATGGGTAAGGTGGGACCAGGGACTCTATGACCATCTATTATGGGAGGCAGCAGACAGGGCTTGGATATGAAACCAAAAGGTTCACAAAGCTAGCATAGTTTTTAGACGCAACTTCAAAAATAACATAGTGAAAGTTATAGTCCAAGTATGAAATGTTCCTCCAACAGGCTCAGACATCAAGGACTTAATCTCTAGTTAGTGACACTAACAGGGACACTTTTGGCAGATGGTTGGATCAGGGGGATTCTTACTTCATCAGCAAATTAATCCATTCATGAATTTATATTCATAACCGAAGGCCTGTTGGGAGGTAAGGCTTGGTGGAGGAGAACACTAGGGCCAGTCTCTGAAGGCCTTGTCTTGTTTTCGCCCTCCTTCCTGATGTTCTCCCTATTTTCTGGATTCTATAAGGGGAACAATCTTTTTCCATATGCCTGTGTGTCATGGCGGTCTCTTTTGCCGAGGACTTGAGAGCAATGGAGCCCATGAACTGTGGGCTGAGATCTCTGAAACCAAAAGACCAAATCAGTTTTTCTGCCTTTTAAATGGTTTTACTCAGACATTTGGCTACACAGTCTGTGAAAGTAGTCGAGCGTTGTGTGTGTGTGTGTGTGTGTGTATGAAAGTAGTGAGTATATTTGTGACTGGGGTTGTCCCCACCTCCCTACTCAGCTGGGGCTGCTCTTTCAAGAGTTTCAGTAACCTGTAGTCAACTGCAATTTGTAAACATCGACTGGAAAATTCTTGAAACAAACAACACATAAACTTCAAGTGGGGTTTTTTTTTAACTCTGCACTGCTATAATTGTTCAGTTTTATTCTCAAATGTTATTAATCTTTTGTTGTTCCTACTTTATAAATTAAACATCACCATTGGTAGATATAAACATGTAGGAAAAAACAGTATATATAAAGTGTTTGATGCTGTCTGTGGTTCAAGTAATTGTGAAAGTTCTGGAATGTGTCCCCTTGCAGGTAAGGGCGCTCTACACCACAGAGGAAGAAATAGATTTAGCAATTAGTTCAAGATTGCCTAGTGAGGAGTCCCAGCTGCGGGTCAAAAGCCAGTGTCCATCTGGCCACAAGAGACAGAAGGGGAATGGGTAGACCTGGGGGTGGGTCCCTGGCCGAGGCTTCCTAGCAGTAGCAATGCAGTTTTTTCAGTTGGGAAGTGCATCTGGATTCTGACCTACTTGCCAGTGTAAAGGTCAGCAGGGCTGACCCAAACAGCAATACTCTTTTTCCAGAGCCATGTACAGCATCAACCTTAGTCACCAAAGGGCAGGGTCAAGTCATTCCAAAAGCATGGAGAAAATTGCAACTATGAACACAATTTGGACCCACAAGAGGGCCAGAGAATCCCTGGGAAATGGTTGGCGGGCAGATGGAGAGCAAGGGCAATTTGGTTACGGAAGAAGAGCATAATTCTATTTTGTTCTTACTGGCTGAAAGGTAGGGGGTTTATGGGTTATAGATATTTCATTATCTTTTTAGGAGATGAAGTGTTTTTTTTTGCTGCCAGTGTTCATGAGTTTGTGTGTAGAAATCCACATAATAGCACAAACATCTGTCTCTTTCTCGGCAATAATGCGTGTATTGGAGAAACTGTTGTGATAGGGAGCTAGGGAGCTAGGGCCAGTTCTTAACAAAGAAAACACCAACGAACCCCCACAGGTGTTACAAAAAGAAGAAATTTGTTTTTCAGTTCCCAGATGTGGTAACCTTCCTGCCTTCAGGCCTGTACACGTGGTATTTCCTTGGCCTCAAACTGTCCTTCCTCCATTTCCCATGAGCCATGCTTACTTACCCTTGATGTTGAGGCCCAGTTTAAATGCCAGAGAGAAGGCTTCCCTGGATCTCCTGGGCAGGGTGGGTCTTTCTAGCCTTTGGTAGTTTCTGCTTTTCTTTGTAACATCATGTCTCCCTTTCACAGTGAGTGAGAATGGCTGGTAACTGTGCCTTGCTGTTCTTCCTGCAACGGTGGCAGCTGTGTCTTATGGATGACTGTGTGCTCCCTGTCAGGTGTGATGCTGTGCACCTAGGAAGTGATCAGTTCAGACCAGGGAGTGCTGAATGCATCAAGCTGGCCCTTCTGACTCCAAATCAGATTTGTTTACTATTGTCAATTGATTGGTTGACGGATGTCTGTGAGCACATTGAACCAGGTGGGAAAGGAAGCAGATGCTTTTAAAGGCTGTTTGTTGTCTTTAAGAGAAGTGGATCTAATGTAGCCAGGTTTCAAATTTAGTTGAGAAAACATTGAGCTCTTGATTTTATGGAGAATGTTTTAATTGTTAAATGCCCACAACAGAAGAACGTTTCCTACTTATTTATGTAGTGTGTGTGTGTTTGTATCACTGTCTGTGTATGTGTGTTTTGGTATGTTTGCATCACTCTGTGTGGTTGTGCACATTTCATGGCATGCATTTGGAGAATAAACACCTTGTAGGAGTTATTTTTTTCCTCCTGCTCACAGGTGCTATGGATTGAATTAACATTGCTGGGCTTGGCAGTGGGTACCTTACCTGCTAAGAGATTTCATGCACCCCTTATAATAGCATTTAAAAAATTGGTATTGGTCATAACTAGACAGCCACATTGAGTATGGATTGAGGACCACTAGTTTGCCTATAGTGGAAAGAAACTGACTATACATGCCTCTTGTATAGTCAAACTGCACTGGAAGGAAAGAATTTTGTCATAAGTATCTTTTGAAAAAATTCTTATGGAATGAAAATAAGGTGGCTACGGGAACTGGTAGGAAAAGGTGGTAATTAACCAGGAAGTGAAGAGTGAGGACAATAGATAGGGAGAGAGAAGAAAGAGGGACTAAAAACATTGTAGATATTTTGAACTCATAGAGAATCATATTAATTTACATTTATTTAAACATACACATATATCAAGACATATATTATGCCATTTGGTATCTCCCCCCCAAAAAAACCCATAGACTAACAAAAATTCTAGCATCATGCATAGGAACCCTCCCTTTGGTAAGGGGGTCAGTAGTCCCTCCTAAACAATATTGGTTATTTCCATTGTTCTTGGTTGTTTCCTGGCATTTGAAGGCAAGTCTCTGTTGCTGAAGACACCACATACTTTGGATAAGGACTTAGAGGAATTGAGCTGGAATTATCCCAAAGTGCTATGCAAACTGCCAAGAGATTAAAGTAATCAATGGTCATACTCAGCTGCAAAGCCTATGAACCACAATAATGACTAGAATGGCGAACTGGCTTCAATGGTGCAATAGTGGCATTTATATCTTGAGGGTAACCAGCAGCTGTCTAAGCGGACTTAAGACCTGTTCAGCAGGAGGGAATTCATGCAAACCTGGCCAACTACCTGTGACTGGTACTATCATAAATACTAGAGAAAACCTGATACTCCCCCTTTCCTAAACCAGTATAGCCTGTAACTGTAATCTACATTCTTATCCTCATAGCCATAGATAAGTGTATCCCCCACCCCTCATCAAAGAAGCTTAACTTGTAGCAGGAGACCATTACAGAAATATACATCTGGTCAAAATGCAGAGACTTTGGAGTTTCCAGGCCCAGTTGATACACTCATGATGCAACTCCTACATCTAAGGCTCGGGGAATACTGACTAAGAGATGGTAGGAAACATTAGCCAGAGAATGAGGACATCTGTTTTGATATCATGTCTTACAGATATGACATATATGACAGAGAAGCCACACCAATAACACTTCAATAATGTGATTGTCCAAGTAAGATCAGCACAATGACAATGCCAGTTGTCATGCTAACATGGATAGGGGAAATCTCATTCACATGTGAAGTGCTAAGGACAATTACTGACTGTTGGCACAAGAATTAGTCCCCTGATAACAGGTCCTCTGATAGGTTAGCCTATACTAAGTAGTCATCTCTAAACCCTTTTCCAAAAATGCAACACTAAGTGAACTCAGCAGGGTGTAGTTATATATACATATATGTTTGTGTAACAATAATACTAAGATAATAAGAGATCACAGGTTTAGAACGGAGTGGGAGGCATATCAGAGTGGGAGGAATTGCAAAAAAGAGAAGGAGGTACAGAAATAATGTAAACACAGAACTCATTTGATGGAGGAAGGTCATTGAGCAACCGCTCCTATTTCAACACTCATTCATTAAATTCTCAAAAAATTAAAAAAATAAAATAGGGTGGCCAGAATGATGAATGGTCTAGAATCACACCACAAAAGGGGTTTGCTGCCCAAAATGCAAATACTCAAGTCATTTCCCACTTTGGTATCTAATTTACCAGATACGAATCCAGACCCCAAATTATCATTAATGTTATGGTGACAAATGCATGGGGAGGGTGGTTGGCAATAGAGATGCTTATTGACAGATAGGCTTGTTTTGTTGCTCTACCGTGAATGTGGTCCTTCTCCCCAAGACCTTCGAGAGGTCACAGCATTATTCCAATCGCTTGATAATTTTTCAGCTTTTCTGGAACTGCTTTTTGGAAATTGTCAGAATCTGGAACATCATTTTTTAAAATGTCCTCACTTGTGACAAATCTCCAAATTTGATTTTCTGAAACTGCCAAGTGTTATTTGGAGCTAAGTCCAGTGAATTAGTGTGGTGATTGAGCTTAGCAGTACTGTGAGTTGTGATTGAGCTCTAACAAGAGAATGGTCAGGATAGGATTAGGCACAAGGCCAAGGGAGAGGAGAAACTGGACCATGTAGAATTCTGATTAGTAGGAAGAGGACACAGGCTCAGAACAAGCATTCTGTGGTTCCAAAGCGCCCAATATGGGAAGACTAATTGACAAAACAAGATGAAAGATAGTTGTGCAGTCCCCAGTGTAAGCAGGGGTTGGCAGGATGGACTGGAATGTTAGGGTCAGGTCTAGGTGTGCTGTGGTCTGGGAGAACTCTGTGCTCTAGCGAATCTTCAAGCCTTGACCATAGGAGTTAGTGGGGAACACTAAGTTTCTGGAGTTGAGTATTGACAAGAGCCATGAACAACTCAAGTGTTTAGGGAATCTGCAATTCTGTTGAGGTATTGTAGGCTAAAGTAGGTTGACCAGATGGATAAAAATGCTAAAAGTACCTAATCCTGAGATGTTTTTTTGTATTGAACACTAACCTTCAGAGGGATAGCTCTTGAGTATAATCTGGCTTAAATAATCCTCAGGGAAAAACTATACTAACAAATGAGTTGGGAAAGTGAAGCACTTTCTGGATTTATCTCCATTTCCCATTTCTTTCCTTTGTCCTCCTGACCTTCTGAATTTAACCAATGACTGTATTTTGATGCCTTGAACATATATAATTGATTTCTACTCTAGGGGCTTGGCACTTGTTGTTCTTGTGTCTGGGACAATTTTCTCTTGCATCTTCACTTACCTGGTTCTTTTTGATATGTGTCAACTCAGATGTTTACTGCCCAGAAGGCCTTTTGGTTTTATGCAGACCAATTAACTTTCTCCCAGCTTCCCACAGTTACTGTCTTTCCTAGTCTCTATTTTGTGCCCTTCTTAGCAAACCTATATTTGCGTGCAGTTTGGTTCTTTATTGTCTTCCACAACTAGGACATTTTTCTATGAGGGTAGCATCTTCCATCTGTCTTTAGACATGCATGATGATCTACCAAATATTCATGAATGAATCAAAATATAAGGAACAACTTAATTTATTGGTAGGAAATTGTTCACTGAAAGTAAGGGTTGAAAGGACTTGGATGAGGAAGAGACCCTGCCTGTATTTCTTGCTTCTGGCCTTGTCTGCTGCAAGACATACATAGTGTGGACTGTGCCAAATGATGGGCTCTGTAATGTTTTAAGTTTTGTGATCCCAAACTTGCAGACTGGGGGAGGAGAAGCAAGAGATGATAACGTATCCATGGCATGATGGACAGTCTGTGAATTATGGCTAATAGAGTTCCTGGGGGAAGCTGACTGCGGCTGTTTTATGGGCAGCAAGTATCACAGGGTTGCCATCGCATGCCTGAGGGTTTTTGCCTCCACTTTAATGGTGTGAGGGAGAGGTGTCACTGGAAGTTCAGAGGAGCTATCTCCCTGACATTCCCTGTATCTACATGAGCACTGAAAAAGGGGGGAATTTTATCACCAAGACTGAGTTTCTATTTTATTAGTTTATATTACATTTTACTATATTATATTATAATTATTATATGTCCCTGGAAGTGGAGCCCAAGGCTTCATGCATACTAAGCCCAGCGGAAGGTACCTCCAGTATTGCATGGTTTACTCTCTCCATACTATTCATTCTGTGAGACTTTTCATTTATATTAAAATGTACTGTAATGTGTGACTTCTGCACTGTTATTTTTAAAATGAAGTCTGCAGTGCTTAGACATCTCATTTCCTTGTCTTAAATAGTAAGTGGATAAATTGAGCAGTTCGGAATACAGTCCTCTTCATTAAAGTACAATGATAACTGTAACCATACCAATAACACTAATAATAAAGTCCATAAAGGAAGCCCCTGCTGACTGCCAGCTATTAACTGTATTTTAAGTGCTCAGACATACTTAAGCATCAGAGGCTGTAGAAACTTCTCTACCAACATGGTTCCTGGAAAATCCCATAGAAGATACACAAGCTTAGAATTGATATAGTTAAATACACCAGACTCAAGAAATACTGCCAGTCTTGAATGCTGTGGGGTAACAGGCTGAGTATCTTTGTGCTATTAGTGCAGGCTATAAAATCACTAAGATACATAATGCTTACACTTAAAATCTGTATGCATGTGAATGTATGCATAGTGTATATGTGTTGGGGTATAAACATGTACATAGATACAGATACATATGGAGGCCAGAGATCAATGTTGGGTGTCTTTCTCTATCACTATGCACTTTGCATTTGAGACAAAGTCTCTCCCTGGGCCCAGAGCTTACCAATTGAATAGACTAGCTAACCAGCTACCTCTTGGTATTCTTTTGTCTCTGCCTCCCAGTGCCCAGTTTATCAAGCTTGGCTTTTTTATGGCTTCAGAAGATCTGATATTATAACTTCATGCTTACATGGCAAGCATTGTGTCAACTGAGCCCTCTCAGCATTGTGATAACTAGAGGACAGTCAAGTGAAGGTGACAAAGTGACAAAAGGGTTTGTTTTTATTTTGTCCAATTATTCATAAATAGATATCCTATGTCATTTGGGGTACTATTGAAAATGTGAGTGACTTTAATTCATATATTTTCTTTAACTTAAATTTGGATGTGGTACTTTTATTTAACCAAGCACAACATAATGAAACAAGGCATGGCTGAGCGGATGATTCTATATGGAAGTAAATTCACTCTCATAAAATGTCTATTTTGTCTCCCAGCATGTGGGGAGCAGAGACAAGCTGATCTCGATGAATATGAGATCAATCTGGTGTACATAGTGGATTCTAAGCTAGCCAAGGTTGCATGGTGAGACTTTATCTCAGATAGATAGATAGATAGATAGATAGATAGATAGATAGATGATAGATAGATAGATAGATAGATAGATAGATAGATAGATAGATAGATAGATAGATTCAGTGAGTGAATAAATAGAGTGCCAAACTCCAGTAAGATCCATTTTTAGCTCAGTTATCAAATTTTCTTATAAGGCCAACATCAACCCCAGCATAGTCATAATCATCATTGTTTTCCTTTTTGCACGTGTCCAAGGACATTCATGACAACTTTTATTTAATCTTGACAAAGACTTGGTGAGACTAAAGAATTATTGGCCTAGAGGAGACCTATGGTCATTTCTGCTTGTTGTTTGTTTATCCTTATCTGCTTGGCATTTCCACACAGTGGAACTTCAGTGCACTCTGTACTTTTTAGTATTTAACCAGAAGTCACTTGTGGATGATTTATATACTCCAAGTAAGCCAGTGTCAGCAGCGACTCCCCAGAAACCTTTGTTTCAGAATGTGGTCAATTTCCCTACTTCTTTTTTTTTCTTCCCATTCTACCCATCTTACCTTGCAGTTGCACAGTAAAGCAACTTTCTTTGTTACCTGAGGAGGTAGCAGAAAGCTAGGCATGGCTCTAGGTACATTAATCCGTGATGGAATCCCCCAGAGCCTCAGTCACGCATTAGGAGATCTGCTCAAGGATTCTTAGGCTCCACCCCCTTTCCGCTCCCTTCCTTTCCCCTCTTTCCTACCTTTCAACCCTTCCCTCTCTCCCTTAGTCAGTCTTTCCCTCTTTCCCTATCTTCCTTCTTTTCCAGATTTATTTATCTCTTCTCATATAAGAGAAACTTCACAAACTAGATACAGTGTTTGAATGCATTTCCTCTTGCTAAAAGACAAGACAGCATATTTTCCCCTCTGAGTTTATCGTCAGCATGTCTTATAATTAGGTGTTTTGCCAATTTTAATATTTTAAGTCTGCAAATAAAATGGGTGCTGTTTTTATTAGCACATATCAGTTTCATAAAATAGTGGTTTCATTATGTCATTTATACATGGACATTTTATGCTTCTGTCATGTCCACTCCCCTGTTACTCTGTCACGAACCTGCTGGTCTCTCTCCTCTTCCCAAATAGCCCCTTCTACCCCTATGTCTTGCTATTTTTAAATGCAGGTTCTACATATGAAAGAAACGTGCAAAATGTGCTATTCGGAGTCTAGCTTATTGCACTTAACATAAAGTTTCTATTTCAACGCATTTTCCCGGCAAATGGCAGAATTTTGTTCTTCATGGCTGAACAGAACTCCATGTGTGCATTTATTACACTTTATTTGTCTCTTGATGGCACCTTGGCAGATTCCATAACTGACTGCTGAGAACATGGTGATGTGGTCGACTCTTGCTGACTGCTTATTGCTGACTTAGATTCCTTCAGGTATCTGCCCAGGAGTCGGATAGCTGGGTCACTTCAAGCCCAGTTTCACAAAGCAGAGTCTCTGAATTCCTTCGATACTTTAACAACTTGATCTTAAAAATAATTAGTTTAAAGTTCATACGTGAAATCAGACTATATTATTCCTTCTAGGAGGAAAAGATGAAATGTCTTATAGGCAGCGCTAATACTTCCCACTGGCTCCACCCCCCCCCCACCTAGTGCATCCTGTGTCACCACAGATGCCACAGGCCACAGCTGGGAGTGTAGTCAGGGTTCTGTGCGGCTTGACTTCTAGCAAATGTATGGCAAATGTATAGCCCCAGGAGGTGCATTGTCCTCTGCTATCTGAGTTTGTCCAGTGGAACCCCCAAGCTGGTTTTGGCTACCAGATTTCTGCCCAGAGGCACCAAGTATAGTGACCTTCTCATCATGAGCCTCCTCTTGCAACTGGGAGACTATCTCTTTGGCCCTAACACCAAGACTGACTCTTGCATCTTCTGTAGGTGCATCTGAAATTTAGATAAAGCCAAAGTATTTCCCACAGCAATGCAACCACTTCCTTGTGCTGTATCTCTCCGAGTTTTGATATCACCAACTTGATTTTACGTTTTTGTCTCCAAAATTTATTCTCTCTTGGGTTAGACTGCTGTAGATTTGTGGATGAGAAAGGAATCACATTTTTGGTACCAGAGCTTCATTTCCCTCCATGCCTAGTGCCTCCGTGCAGCCCAGTACTCAGCTCAGGATCTTTCTGAACCGCTTCAGTGTGAAGCCCAGCTTCTATTTTTTTCATCAGTGGAGCCTTAGAGTGGGGATTACTTACGGCATTCATTTATTCATTTCGCAAATATAGTGCGGATGATGGACCTTTGCCCCTAGCACAAATACATTCAGGATGAAGTTGTCATTCTGCCTTCCCAGACTCTCCCTTATTGCTGGATCCCGGTTTCCAGAGACTCCCTAAGGGAATCCCGACAGCCCTTGCTTCTCTCAAAGAAGGGGATTAAACACTGTGTTCTGCCGCCAGCCAGGATTTCTGCTGCTCAAGAAACTCTCATTTCTTGTGCATCGATTTTGAAGGTGATGGTATAGACAACCTGTCGACCGAGTTCGCAACATCCAGATGTTTCATCCTCTCCCAATTACAGGAGTCTTTTGGATTGTGAAATTACAGTGGAGATGTCGAGGGACAGAGGAAGAGCGCCTGTCGTCTAGATTGACCATATTGCACTGTGTTAAGGTCATATTTCCCGACTGGCAATAACAGATTGATAATGCATTCCCACCACGCTGTTGTTTTGTAGAAGATCTGTCTTGGCGAAATCTCAGAGGATTCAAGTGAGTGTTGAAAGGCCTGATGTAAGGAAGAAGAATCAGTTATGTTCTCCTGTGCTTTAAGCAAGCAAAACAATCTATTGTCCCAATTTCCCTGTGATCATCCCCACAGCCCTCTTTCCATTCAGCAAACTTTCTTGAGCATCAGCAATGGACCACAGACTGTAATGATGTTGGGCACATAGTGATGAGGAGGAGAGACACTGAGCCGTTTTCAGGAAGTTTGTGGCAGAAATGTACACTAATCAAATCGTTTCCACAAATCTGAAATCACAGCTACAATAGGTGTAAAGAGGAAGTGTGTGTTATTCTAACAGCACAGATAATCGGGACAGCAGACTCCTCTCAGAGGTCAGGAGGCAAATCTGAAAGAGGACTTCTAAAGCTGAAAAGAACACAGAAAACACCGTAGCCAAAGGTGATGTTCCCAGAAGTACGGTGCAAGGATTGCAAAATGTTCAGTGTGGGTAGGCATCTGAGCGCCCTGCAGACAGAAGACATTGGAGAGTACTAAGGACGGGAGAGGGGATTTGTCAGGAGAACAATGGGAAGCCTTATGTAAACAATAAGCATATTTTTATCAGGTGGTGGGGAATGGAGTTAGCGACTCAACTTGTGCTTTGGGAAGACGGCTTTGATTGCAGTGTAGGGAATCTAGGTGCTATGGGTTCATGGTGCTGCTTGGGGCATTGCCATTGTTACTGGGATGAAAGTGAAGTACTTACGCATGCAGTCAATGTTGGTTTTGAGTCTCTATCTCAGAAAGTACTCCTTATCCACTTCATGACCAGAAATTCTAATGACTCTTTTGCAGTGAGGAGTCTCTTGTCCAGTCCCAATAATTATTTAGTGCTTGTATAGCACTGGAGAGAGACCGCGTGGGCCTCATAAATTTTAAAAAATTTGTGAATCTTACAAGCCTGTCTCTTTCCTCCAGGAGGGAATTTCTCGGTTTGGAGGAAATAGATACACAACCTAGCCATCCTTCCTGTCATTAAAATAATACTTTCTACTTGGCTATGTAAATATATAGAGAGAGCCAAGCAGCCTTGACTAGGTGTTGAGACATAACTTCCCAGCTGTGTGATTATGGTCAAGTTGCTGACTTCTTAATACAGCTGTTTTCTCATCCATGCAAAATGAAGACTACAGTGGTCCCTTGCATCAGGAATCGAGTGCTAGGAGAGAACCCGGGGTGCAATCATTGCTGGGTAAGCCTTAAGTACTATCCTGATTCAAAACGAGACATGCTGTGAAATTTAGCATCATTCCTATTTTAGATGGGGAAAATAACCTTCCTACAGATTGTGGGACAGTCGCCTGTAACTGGACTCTTGAACATTTTGCCATGAAACATGATCAATCACACAAAATTGGGGAAAAAATCATCAAACTATTTAAATCAGACGAGTCCAGACATTATCACAGAAGAGTCAGAGCACCTGTACATTGTATGTCCCAGTTACATTTTTTATTGTTGTTGTTAACTTGACACAAGTCAGCTGGAAAGAGGGCATTCGAGTAGAGAAAATGCTTTCCTTTGATTGGCCTGTAGCCAAATCTGTGGGGCCATTTTCTTGATGGATTGTTGACTGATGTGGGAGGACCTTAGGTCAACGTGGGCAGTGCCGCCCCTGGGAGAGTGATCCTGAGTTGTATAGGAGAGCAGTCAGAGGGAGCCAGGAAGTAGCGTTACTTTATGGCTTGTGCTTTGTTTCAGGCATCCAGGTGCTTGCCCAGGGTTCCGGTCCTGTTCTTCATGATGGACCATGAAATACAGCCTTTCTTTCTCAAGTTGACTTAGCTGATTGTGTTTATCACAATAATAGAAGCTCAACTAAGACACTGACCTTTGGTTTGCTTAATGCCTGAGATTTTAGGTTTGTGGCTGAAGGATGATGGCTGTGGTCATCATGAAACCCTGGGTGGCAGTGACTCCTCCCTGACTTGCTGCTCCTGTCTTTTGAAAGGCCCTCTCGATGCATAGATCCTAGTCACGGCATTATCGTAGTAGGTATCACCTCCTTCTTCGAAGGCCTGCTCTTCCCAAGCTAGAAATAATTTCTTAGGCCGCTGCACGCTCACAACACGAATCCTTCTGTGAGCCGCTTCTTCTAATTACTTGTATTGATTCGTGCGCTTAGGACTTGTATAAAACTCCAGGCACTCCACGCGTGTTCTGTAACTCTAATGCTGCAGGCTACTGCCCCCCCCCCCGGGGGCTGGTCTCTCATGTCTGAT
Source organism: Alexandromys fortis (assembly GCF_014885135.2). Lineage (NCBI taxonomy): Eukaryota > Metazoa > Chordata > Mammalia > Rodentia > Cricetidae > Alexandromys > Alexandromys fortis. The sequence continues at coordinate 1,344,804 of NW_026067926.1, read as the reverse complement.
GCTGATGACTGTGCCGTAGTCGCCATTCATAGCCGCCTCTGAGCACTTGCACTGTTTTAGCTCCATGCCAGGCACCTACACTCATGCTTGAGTTGATCTTCACATGCCCGCATTTTCATGCTGTCATTGAACCTGTTCCATAGATGAGGGAGGGGCTTTAGCAAAACAAGGCTCAACACCTTTCCAGACAATATCTGGGGAGTCCGAGCATGATTGTCTTAATGGTATTGTGACTCTGTGTTTTCAGAATTGCAGGGGCACACTGCTTTTAAGTCATGTGTAATTTACTTATAGGATTTAAAAATAAGCAAAGGTGTCTTTTTTTTTTTTTTTTTTTTTTTTTTTGCCTGTGTGGCTTCTTTCTGTGGCACCCGTGTATCATGAAAACCAGAGCCAATTGGAGGTAAAATGACGGTGACATATTTGACTTGGGAACTGTTGGCATAGGGGGAAGTGTAGAACTGCACTCTGTTATGAATACAAAGTCAAACAGAATTATGGAAAAGAACTAGAGGTTATAGATGTACAATTACTAAGGGAATGGAGAGAAAATTCTAGCTAAGGTAACTCAACAGAATTCACACTGACCCATAAAAGTTCATTCAAACTCAGCAGAATATTCAGTCAGTGCAGTGCAGGGCAATAAAGAATTTGATCAGATATTAGGGTGCAGTATTTTCACCCAATTTAGCCAATGGGCTACTTGCTATAAACAGACAAAATGAGCTCAAGTTTGAGACTAGTGAAACGTGAGCTCAGAAATGCAGTCCAAGTTTGATCAGAGGAGGAATTTATTATCAGGGTCTTCTAGAACACTCCCAAGGGGCCCTATGTGTCCCAGGGCACGGCCCTCTTCATAGTTAAACTTGGGAATGATTCTTTGCACCTTCACAAACGACTTGTGTTTTATAAACTCACAATCTCTCTCTCTCTCTCTCTCTCTCTCTCTCTCTCTCTCTCTCTCTCTGTACGTATATGCTTGTGTGTATGTGAACAATGCACAATATCCATATCCAAATGCATAGTGATGTTGGGGATTAAACTCTGAGACCTTCGCTTTCTAGGCAGAACTTGTGATATCACTTCAGTGACCAAAATTCTGATATCTTAGAGAATGATCGCTTTGGGTTCCGTGATGCGGTGAGTGCAGCAGGCTGGAGGACATGTGTTGGTGACAACGGATAGGCACACAGTCCACTCAGAAGACCCATATCATTGCTGGGGCATTTCATTCCTTGGGTACTGGAGGATAAAGTTGCACATTTGAAGGTCGAGCTGTACTTTGGAGCCCAAGACTTGGAAGTCCGCAATTCCTGCAGAATGTTGCATCAGTTAAGTGAACATTGCTCCTTTATCTTCAGAGTAAATACAGTAGCCTATCCTATAGAGTTTCCATGAAGATTAACTAAGATACATAAGATGCCCCTTGACCAGGTCCCAGCATGTACCATGCACTCCAGGATACCAGATTTGATCACTTTTCCCATTGTGATTGGAAACAGTCCTTGTTTATGGACCCCATAGGGGTTGTAGTCCCTTCCTCACTGGACACTCCTGGTCCAGAGCAGCAGGAAAATATACAGGATCACCTCTCTGGCTCTTGTAATTAATCCCTCCTTCCATAAACATTGGCTTGCACCTGGAGCTAGGTAGCTGAAACGCTAGTGAATGGTCTGGATTACGAATTCTGGAGTACGAAGCAACTACTCTATAGCAGACTCTATAGCAGCTGAGATCCACTGCCCCTTTTCAAGCAGAAGATGACTCTGGCTTAGAATCTCCAGCCAGCCAAAGCAAAACAGTACAGAAACTAGTCAGACAACCTTGTCTGTGAGTTTCATTTGCAAGTATATTAACTATGTAATCACTTGACTTCAGTGAGTTTTAGGTTTTCTTATTAATAGAAGAGAGAAAGATTGATGCATTCCTAACTATGCCATGTGGAACATAAATGCAATAAAATCTCTCACAAATTAAATGGGTGACACGAGATACTGTGCACCCATATGTGAACATGTGAACAGTTTAACGAACATTCAGCCCTCCTTAGCAAGGGTCGTGTGGTCCTTTGTCTTTAAATCTTACTTTCCAATTTAGTATTTTGGTGTGAACATCAGTGCTTCAGCTGTATTGCCTGAAACAAAGTTACAGTTGAAGTTTCTAGCTTTCTGCTAGTGTCTCTATATAAGAAAGAAAGTAATGCAATACCATATTCCTGAATTCTTTTTCAAATGAGAAAGAAACCTCCCTAAGCATCAGTTTGACCATGTGCTTTGACCCACCCTAGATCAGGAGTCAGTAAACCAAGACCCACATGTCAAATTTGACCTGCCTCCTGATACTTGTAGCATATGAGCTAAGGATGTTTTGAGAATTTCTACACGATTGAAAAGATCAAAACAAATACAATATCTGGTGATACATGACCATCCTCAAGTTCATGACCATTAGGAAAGCTTTATTCAAATCCATTTGCACCCTGTTGTACATGTTATCCTTGGCTGCCTATGGGCTACAGTGGCAGAGTTGAGGAACTGGGAAAAGGTGGAGAGGGTCTACTACTTGGTTCACTATTTCTAAGCACCCCCTGAGATGTCCCAGAGCTCACTCGTGCAGGTAGCAGCACACAAGAACACATTCCTACTGTGACAAGTTCAGTGTTCAGAATATGACTGCTGTTGGCCCTCCCTGTAAAAGGAATGGACTCACCGAAGGGGCTGAGCCCTATTTGACCATGCCATGTGTACTTGATGTTCCTGAGGTCACAGCTGGATGCTTGCATCGGGGATTCCTGCATTCCGCTGAGGTACATAGGCTGTTCTTCACTTGTTTCTTCACTTTATTAAATCTCAGTTTCTCCATTTGTAAAATAGAAATTACAATGGTCTCAAAGCTGTGGTGAGGTTTTATTTTTTTATATTTTTTGGTGTATTTTAACTGTACAAAATGTGTTACTCCCAAAATTTTGATACAGTTATATCATGCATTTTAATCTTATCCATTTCTTCTTTTGTCCTCAACACTATCCTTTTATCCTCTTCTCTTTTCCTAAATAGTCTTGAATATATTTTCTTGCCTTTAAAAATTATAGATCCTGTTTATTTGGAAAAAAAATATTTGTGTGAGTCTCACTTCTTTTGTTTACCATAATCTCTAGCTCCAGTCATATGCCTGTAAATGACTCTATGACATTCTTCTTTGTGGCTGAGCAATAACCTGTTTGTGCCCATGCCCCAGGCTCTGTATCCATTCATCTCTTGATAGACATCTTGGCTGCTTCTAAGGCATGGGTATGGCAAGTGTGCCATGTACATGGATGGCTGTGCAGCTATCTCTGCAGCTTGCTGACCTTGATCTCTTTGTGTGCACATCCAGGAGTGGTATAGTTGCTTACATGGTAGTTGGCACTGATTTCCACTGTGGATGGAATTTACATTCTCACCAGCTATGTACAAAGCTCTTCCTTTACTGTACTCACCAGCATCTGCTGTTTGTTTTCTTAATGAGGCCCATCCTAGTTAGCATGAGAGGGAACCTCAAGGTACTTTGGGCATGGTGAGGTTTAAATTACCTGAATATGGAAGTCACTCAGCAAAGTACCTAGCGCAGAAATGCACATTGGTGTTATGATTAAGATTTTTATTGATATTACTCTTGTGCGACTCCACGGGTGTTATATTAGTTATCATAGTCTTTGTTTCTTCTATTTTAAATTGGCGATGATGGGAAAACCTATGTCTTAGAGCATCTGGAAAAATGAAGTGTCCTCACTGGCCATGCATTCTTGCAGAGAGAGCTTAGTGGGTTTTGTCTTATACCTCCTACAACACCAAGGTCTAAGTTTTTCGTGTCTTTGAAGCTTCTGACATCTTTCACTTTTGGACCCCTCATTTATGGCTAGCCATGCATCCTTTTGAGTCATTGAAATGCCTCTACATCAATCAAACAAGTCATTTGAGACCGGGCTCCAATATGGCACTTCTTATTTGTCTAAAATTACAGTGAAGTATAAGCCAGCTCAAGTGACATTAATATACAAATTGCATCTTAGTAGGGTTTACTGTAGCCAAACCCTGGCTTTTATCCAAAGACTGAAGGGAGTAAGTCATGCTTCCAATGAGTCAGTGAGCAGGTTGGGAGGCGAGCGCTAATGTGCAGGACCGGGAGGGGACTGTTGGGGGGATCTTTGTGAGGTGCTATTTGTAGTATATAGGAGCCTCAAATCTGCTCACCCAGTCACTGTAACATTGCTTTTCCTATCCCCTAGACACGGTCAGGCTGACTTTTTATAGCAGTTATTCCCATCTGCTGAGAAGCAGATGTCTGAGCTCAAAGGGAGTATCATCACTCAGAACAGGAACTGCACTTCTCAGCATCCCTTGCCACCCAAGGAGGCCCTGTAGGTTCTTGCCAGAAGTGTAAAAGCTGAGTACCCTCTGGCATTCCCTTGAAGTATTCCTTAAAGGGTGGGGTCTTATCTCCTTGTTTTCGCCACTTCATGCTTTCTTCCAGCAGGGACTTAGATGGGATAAGTGGAGGGTCCATTGCTGTCTTTGACCATAGCATAGGCTGTGTTCCTCCAGAAGGACAGACTTTGACTCAGAGGTTTAGAAGAACGTTCTAAGATTACATATGCATGCCGCCATTTACATGACCTTTACATGGGTTCCAGGGATCAAACTCGGGTCTGTAGGTTTGCAAAGCAAGTGCTTTTATCCAATGGCTGAGCCTTGTTATTTATTTATTTATTTATTTATTTATTTATTTATTTATTTAATTCTTTTTGAGGCGGGATCTTTCCATGTGGCCCATGTTATCCTTGAACTTGTAGTCTGCCTGTTTCATGGGTACTGGTATTAGACAGGTGTCACCATGCCTTACCGTTTATAGCTCTTACCCCATCTGTTTACCCTGTAAATTTGAATTGATAGTTTGTATGTAACTGAAAAAGCCAGTGTAATATCGGAGGACCATAACCATGGCAAGGAGAAACCTGGGTGAGGTGCAGCCGTGGATCCAAAGGAGGCCCTGACGCAGAGGCTGGCCCTAAGGACCGTGACAACATTTCACCTGCCATTCCTTGCCAAGCAATGCTACACCATGGAATTGGGTTTCTTTGTAGGTTGTCTCCCAGTGTGACTCTGGAAAGAAGGCCATTTGCCCAAGCTCTGCTGCAGCCCCCTCCTGCCATTCAACACTGTGGGAAGGCATCTTTAAAGTACCCTTGGTCTCAACACAGTGGCATTCCCCTGAGGGCTGTTTAAACAGAAGCTAATGTGATAGTGGCCAGGATGCTGCAGAGGGCCAGGTTACAGCATTGGGCTGGGAGCCTGCACAACATAGGCTCTGCACAGTGTCCTAAGGGTGTGATAAATGTCAGCTGTAGCTTTACAGCCTCCAGAATGAGTTTGCAGCACAGAATTGACAATTGTCTCTCTTTTTTTTTCCTTTAGTGCAGGTTTTTATCACTGGTAGTTGGTCTCCAGGAAACCCATACAAATTCAGAGTTTTAAGCAATTGCCTTTACTATCAACACTTACAATGAATTTCCCACTAGGAAACTTCACAATGGCTCTGTAAATAAATGAGTATGCAAATTAAATGTGCCTCCTGGGTGGGCATCACTCTGTCTCCTCTGTGCTGAGTTTGACCACAGGTTGTCCAATGGCATCTGGAATCCTGGGGTACTGCTAATGAGAGAATATCATTCATGCATTTGTTCAATAGGCAGCTATTGGAGTGGTTAATACGTTTTAGGCACTGGAGAGTGGAAGCTAATACCATATGAATAATAACAGATGATATGGTATACTTTGCTGTGGTTGGGGAGAAGAAGACTGAATTGTAGGTGTCCTTTTAAAATGCGCTCGTAGGGTAAGGAGTGAACAGCTTCACCTGACCCATCAGAGACTTTTCTTACAGTTCAATATTCTGCTTTCCCCAAAATTAAACACCCCATCCTCTCAAATATACGGCCTTTTGGACATCCCTTCATTGCTCTTCTTGTCAAAATCCTGCTCGTATTCCAAGGCTGTGGTAGATGATGCTGGAAGCCACCTAGAAGTTATTCTCCATGGCTCCGTCTACAGAACCTTATTTATAGAAAAATGACAACAGCACGTGGATATGAGACCCTGATGACAAAGCTTGATTCACCCAAGCATGGTGCCTAATTCTGACTGGCTAGCTAGTTTATTTCCTATAAGGAATTATAACACTCTAGAAGTAGAAAAGGTGTTTCTGTGCAAAAACAAACAAACAAACCAAAAACCCCATAATATTATTATGAAAGGCTTGGGACCAATCTTTTATTTTCTTAACAAACAAAAGGTATGAATGCAATGGAGTGGGAGGGGGAGGGAACATGGGAGAGGTTAGAGATGAAGGCAATGATGTATTTTAACGAAAAAAATAACAGCAAAATCTAGAAGCAGCTTTTAGAATTGGTACAGTAGCTGAGACATGTCACATATTGGGCTCTTCCTGTTTCCACTTTGCCTTCCTCTGGCTTCTTAGTGTGCCACCTTGTGGGTCTTGGATGGCAGCCTTTGGTCTACATAGCACATTCTCCTGTAACTGCTTATGGCAAAAAAATGTTGCAGGTTTCCATACTGTCCCTCATTTATTCTTAGACTCTAGATGTCAACTATGAAGTCTTACTGGAAAAAAAAAAACAAAACAGAAATAGAGATCAAATGCCCCTGGGTGGGACCAGGGCAAGAGTGTTGGTGAGAACATGACCACCAAGAAAGAAAACACAGAAAGGAAAGGAAGCACTGCTCACATTTTAGGAGAGGAGGGAGCTAAGGAGAAAGGAGACTTTGCAAGCAATCTAAAAGCCAGGATAAGATATGCATTGATTGTGTATTCATAAGCTCAACAGCAAGAGGATGGCGGGATCACATTGGGCCAGAGTCCACTGAATACAAAAAGGCACTGCAGCGTTTCTCTTAGAAGGAGAGCAGAGTACAGATGAAGGCTGGAGAGAGAGGGCTCCCAGGTACGGTGGTCAGACCTGGCTCGGTTCTGCCAAGGCTATCTAGTTTCTTTTTGAGAAAACACCTCCATCATACCACATCACTCCAGCGTGAACTCTTTCCTCTGTATCTTCTCTGCTAAGGGCCAGGAAGGGTAACTAACCGTATGCGACTGGGAGCAGTAGAAGCTTTGCTGCAAGGCTCTGTTTAATTAAATTCTGTCTGGAGCGATGCAGCCTGTGAAAAATCAGCAAACCTTCTCCTCTCCCTTAAATCTCAAAGCAACCCCATGAAGAAGAAAGACTTACCATTTGGCTAGTTTCAGTATTCCTTGGAGTCTACTAGGATTTCTTAAGCTGGATGTGGTAGATGTGGGGATAGATGTCTGTGGTCTGGTGTGGAGAATCTCACTTGTGTGTGTGTCTGTGCTGCAGGCCAAGCAGAGCCAAGATTTGTTCAGTCGTAGCACACGGATCCTTGCACATCTAGTATGCATCAGCACCTTCCTGGATGCTGGATCTCTAGGGATGAGGCCTTGTGACAGAGGTAATAGCAATAATCATCATTAAGAGTAATAATTGATCGGATGCGCAGGTCTCCTCTCTGTGTTTTCCCCTCGTGATTGGTGTATCTATCAGGGCATCCTGCCGTGGTGGGCTCAGCATAGCTGGAAACCACACACAGTAGCTGCCCTTCCCCGATGCACAAAGTGGAAAATGTCCTTCCAAAGGTTTTAAGTATCTGGACTTGTCATCTCTACCACACTGTATTGATCAGAGAAGTCCTTGAACCGGCCAAGAGTCAAAAGGTGAATGAGAACCCCATCCTTTGAAGGGAGAGTGACCAGATCATGTTGTGGCAGAGCCTACGGAACCAGAAATACTGTGACTGCAATACTACAAAACAGAGCGGTCACAGAACACAGAGAAAGCGAACTTCTTCCGAGGGAGGCTGTCCATAGTAAAGGCCTGGAACATGAAATTCTCGAATTCACTCCAGTTTGCAACGTGATTCTGCCAGCTGTATCACTGCGATTTCTCGAGTACTATGTTGCTTCTATGAAAATAAGGACCCCTAATGGTCACAACCCAAAGAAAGGACTGAACTTGGTGTTGTTTGGAGTTCAAAACCTGAAGTTCAAATTGCACATCCACTGGGAGTGTGCTCTGTGACCTTGACTCAGTGATTTTATCTATGAGAGCCTGGGCCTCCAGCTGCTCACAGAGAGACTATCTCCATACCATGACAAAATGGACAGGTGTTGCAAACTCAAAAATAAGATAATGAATGTTCATTATCTGAGTGAGTTCTTGTCAGGTTGCCTTGCCTGTCTCAAGCCTGCATTTATTCTCTCTTGAGGGAAATAGGACCAGAACATTTGTTTAACAAGAAAACTGGATGACAGTTGCTAATGGGATTATCCCCAGCCTCACTGCTGGGAACTCAGAGGGTTAAATGGGAGCAGCTGATGTCCGGTCTCCCCTCACCCTCACTTCTGCCTCTTACAGATCCAAATGCGTATGTATTTTCACATACAGCAGCAGAGATGGGAACGCTCCTCACCAGTCTTTAAGAGGGTTCCTTGCATCTTCCATCTGTGCTTGGTTGAAGGGAAGCAGAGAACAAGCTGCATTTTCCATATTACCCAGAATGCTCCTATTTTAGCCCATCAGTTGGCAATGCTGGCTTGGGCCCCTCAGCCTTCTGTCTACTCTTGAAAACATGGAGTATGTAAGTTTGAAGCTTAACACCTTAGCCTAGAGAGACACACACTCTTCTGCTCTATGCGGAACATTATATACAGACAAACAAATGGAGGAGATGGGAAAATGTCTTTGATGGACACGGACTCTCTTCCACACTCTCAATGATGCTGTGGTTCAATGAATTGACACATGAACCATTTGCAAGAGCCTCCTGTACCCTGTGAGACCAGGTACTCTAAGTCCAGCCCACTCCCTTTGTGGTTACTACCACAAATGCATGTTATATCAAAATGAATAAAATATCAGGGTTAAATTCTGAGCCAGTAAGAGCAACAGGGGAGAAAGAAGTCAAAGTCAGGCTGGAAAAGGATGGTGGATCTTCAAGCAAACAAAATATGCACTTGTTTCAGCTCACATCCCAATTAGCTCCAACAGAGCAAGCAGAGGACTGTAGCGGCTTGAATCTTGAACTTTCAGAATTGTGCACAAACCAACCCCTGTGTATGCAAGGATGAGCCATTACTGCCCACCCTTTGCCCCTGTCTCCATCTCCACACTCCTGATGGCGCATGTCTAAGACTGTGCTGGCTTTCCCTCCTTTCCGGCCTTTACCTTCCCCTCTCTTTCTACTGTGTCCCAGGATTGACCTTTCAAAGCTCTAACTTATACACAGCCTTGGCAGGTGTGGGCCTCAAATAGATGGGCTAGTTGTATCTAATTATGGCAAAATGAGAGACTCAAGCCGCTCCAGGTGCTAGTAGATAGATCTCCAACTCCTGAGTTCCTGGCCACAGGTGACTGACTGTCTGTCTGTCTGTCTGTCTGACTGTCTGTCTCTGAATTAAACCCAGGGACTTACTAATGCTAGTCAAGCTCTGTACCACTTGACAATATCCTGAGCCCGAGATGTTTTCATTCTTTTCCTGGCCTATGAATTTTCCATTTCTTGCCAGGACAAATATCCTCGATAATTTTGACAAAATTACACATACTTCCACAGGGGTTTCATGAGCATTCACTCCTCGACATCATCAAAGAATTTAGTGCTGTAAGGCTGGAGGCGAACATCCCTCGGCTTCGGCTCTGCGCACTTGTCCTCTCTAGCCCTGCAGGTGTTTCGGCTGCATTAGGACAGCCTGTGGGAGATGAGCTAGTCCTTTGCAGGAGGGCATGGGCAGAGGAGCTGACTTGGTGCTTGGAGTAGGCAGGATTTTAGGAATGCCTTTGAAAATGAAGCTGTGCGCTCTAACCAGCTTAGAGAATAGTGTAAGAAATAAGTCCCATATTCTCCTCTTTTTCATTTTTGAGATTATAATTACATAGTTCCCCCACCACCTTTCCTCCCTGCAAATTCTTTTATAAGAATATGTATGTATGCACCATTTGTTTCAACTTGTTCTTGGGAACCTTGTGATGCTCTTGAGGATTTTTTTTCTGTTTCTTTTGTTTTGTGGAGGAGACTGAGGCCTATTGAACACTTGCTCAGAGTCCCACAGCTAGGCAATGAATGGTAGGACTGGATTTTGATCTCATGTAAGATGGTCACAGAGCCTGCTCTGCTGGTCCCTCCAAGTTTTGCTACTCAATAAATGGCAATGAATTGGTACTATACATCCACTGTATACATTTCCAGTTATAACTCAGAGATAGACATTTCTCCATTAGTTCAATCACAGTGTACACAGCACTTTGTTTTCTATAATTTCATTTTACTGTTTAGCTTATAAGCATGATTTTATGTTAATTTCCTGGTAATTATATATTGTGATTACATGATGATATACATATATATATACACACACACACTTAAGTAATGCGCATGTATTTAAGGAAGTATATACTTCAGTAATCAATTGCCTCAATAGTTTCTCAGCCATTTATTCATTTTATTTAATTGACCCAAGAAACATTTAATAAGAATTTCCTGTGTGTCAGGTGCTGCAGCTGCATACTGGATGTATAGAAACAGATTAGGCATTGGCCATCCCAGTGACATACGCAAGTCCTAGGGGACATAAGAAGCAGAAGAAGGTGCAGAGTTCCAGTTAATTTAACGTTGTATCTCTTCTGTGAAAATGTTTGAGTGCCTCTGTTGTGCTTTGCTCGTATTCTAAATAGATTATCTGGAGTATCACAGTTAATTTTCAGAGGTAATTTACTGTTAATGCATGGTCATACACACATCAAAGAGAGGGAAACTGTGTCCTGAAAGTTCAAAGCATGCCCACGATCACTTGACTAAATCATTGTTATAACTTACATAGCTATAATCTTATCATAGGCTGGGCATTTTGAGCTTGGACTGTACCTGGCCCTTACCGTGTGATGATCTCCACTTTTCTCCAGCTGGAGACTACTGGGGGCCAGCATGGGCATGTGCAGGGTTATAACCATTTTCTAGCTCATGGTGGGGCCAAATGATGTGGCTGTCGCCATACCCAGCATCAGGCCTAATCTCATCCTATGAAAGGTTTTATCTTGTCTTCCCAACTGTACGTTGTGACTTGAGGTGACCCGAGGTGCATGGGGACTAGCCCTTTGTGGAGAGTACAGGCTTCTATGAGTCATCAGGCTCATACATGTTGGCTTGACTCAAGAGTGAAAAAGAAGGTGAGCATCCCCGCCTTACCATGAAATGACAGAGTGGGTAGAAATGAGTCCCACTGTTGCAGTTACAGGAAGGTGGGTTGCCTGGTGGCAGAGAGTCTATAGTTCAATGCTTGCTCAGTTTCCAACTCAGTGTAAGATGACGGTGCTGGCAGTGGAGATGGGAAAGTTGACATGCTGAGGAAAGTCTTATAGGAAAAAAAAAAACCTTACCAGGGCTCCAATTCAGAGACAAAGGCTGGGCAGACACTGGAGGCAGAAAATGTCCCCCTTTACGTTGATGGGCACATTATGAATTCTCCACAACAATGGTTGTCAGGACTTGGTACGCAGACCAGCAGCATCAGCATCAATTAAGAATGTGTTAAAACAGAACTATATAGGTTGCATCCCAGTATACAATCTCAGAAGCTCTTGGGGTGGGTGTAGCCATGGAGTTAAGGAAGTGGCTGTGGCTTGGGTTCATGGGTGAAAGCCATCCCTTTAAAGCAAGAGATGGATTTAATATTTCTCATTTCAAACTCAGAAGTTTGAAATATTTTGCCTTTCATTTTTAAATCACATGATGTTCTTTAGCAAAACTAAATTAAATTACAAAACATGATTAAATTGCCCACAATTTTACCTATTAGGCTCCTTATACGTTTTTCTGTAGACCATTAACCTATTCACATAAGAACAAAAAACTGTGCCTAGTCTGCCTCAGTTTTGATGAACTGACCTGAGCATCCCCTCCTGGGTTCAGGTGGTAAGAGAAGAAGAGGATGAGGTGGAGGCACATAGTCTAGGAATGATCTGGAGGCTCTAAGGAGGAGGGTCTCAGAGCCTCCATGTCTGCCCTGGGGTTGGGAAGAGGTGGTGGTCCAAGTGCAGAGGCCTGAGCAGTTATAATCTGCCCATGAGTATGTTACCCTCTTTATCGCTCTCATTAGATGGGGTAAGATTTATGTCAGCTCAGAAACCATCCCAGTGATCAAAATATGTGAAGGGCTGTCATGGGGAAGAGGGATTAATCTCTCAGTGATCCCAGGAGAAGTGGGAGGCTCTTCAGGGGAAGGCAGGCAGAGGAGAGAAGCCGGGTAGGAAAGATTTTTAACTCTGTGTCAGAAAAAGTCCTTGCAATCAGAACGAATAGACAACAGAAAGGCTGACTAGAGAAGTGGAGAACCCGCAGCCTGGGACCTGCTGCTTTTCATGGTAAGTTGCAGAAAGGCAGCTTGTAAGAAATAATGGCCTTCAAATGTGTCCGCTATGACTAGTGAAGTGCCCACCTAGCAGAGGGGCACGGATAGTGACTGCCTTCTTGGATAGTCAGTGTTCCCTTTCCAAACCACTCTTGCTTCTCTGACATTGATACTCAATCACAGGTACTGACAATCATTTTATTCTTCAAAAAATAAGTTCCTCTACTTACCCTCTTTCCTGCTGGTATTAGTAAACAGCATAATAGAGTATTTAGAGTGTGGGTTCTAGATCCAGATTGCCCAAGTTCACGTCCTTTGTCCTTTATCAACTGTGTGGCTTTGGGTTAATTGCTTAGTAGCTATGCATTTCTGGGATGAAGCCTACTTGATCATAATGGATAATTTTTCTAATGTGTTCTTGAATTCGGTTTGCATTACATTTTCCTTATTTTTAACTTGTATTTATACTTATTTATTTGTAAGGATATGCACATATATGCACACATGAGTAGATTAAACTCAAGTTGGCAGGCCTGGCTTCAAGGATTCTTACCTGCCAAACAGTCTCACTGGTCTCATTGCATTTTTGTAACTTTTACAATCCATAAAACAGACTTGGGAATTAATAGGTTAATAAAGGAAGGGTGCCTGCAGCGATGCCTGGGAGCCACCATCAGTGGAGGCCCTCGTTCTTGCGGCTGCTGCTAATTATTTCTACTGCTATTCATTATTTGCACTGTACACCTGCCACATCAATATTTGAGCTGTGACATCTGCTTCGGTGTCCCTCAATGCTTCTTCCTGCCCCCATACAGCAGCCCCGGAGTCGTTAGAGCATAGCCTAGAGCAGTTTCTGTCTGCAATAGACATTTTATTCCTTAAGATGGGGAATTTTCTGTGACACTCAAATATAGGGAATTCATGCTTAATTAATTCAAGAATAATGCTATCCTGCTTGGCAGGTAGAGACCTTGGCCATCCACCCATCTACCTGTATGGAACTCACACGAGTGAGGTGATGCTATGAAATGAGTGTGCGTGTGTGTGTGTGTGTGTGTGAGTGTGTGCACGCGTGTGAATGTGTGTGTACACACGTGCAAGTGTGTTGGTGTGAGTGCATATGTAAACTGTCTTGCAAAACAGGCAGTGTCCACTCCACACTATGATCACTAGTTACAGCTTTGTAGTTAGACGTCTTTTATTATTTAACTTTCTGCTCCTAAGCTTTCTAGGTATGGCCAGGGGCAGGTCACTTTCTGTGTCCCTGGTTCCTCAGTGGCGTCTTCGCTGGCTCATGCCCGTGTTGACTGAGGCACACGTGCAGCTGGCATGTTATAGACGCCGCATTTCGTGTTCCCCTCTGTCTTTGCAAAGAGAACGCGAAGGGTTTGGCGTAGCATTATCTTGAACCGGAGCTGAAAACTGATAAGAAGCAGCTGGTCTCCGTTTCCCATCACACAGCAGCCTGGGGAAGTGAGCCCATTACTCAGTGTGAGCTCTGTTGTGGTCCAATGCTCTGACTTCAGGCACCTGTGTCAGGCAACACAGCTTGTTGCCAACCCCAAGTAAGTAAGCATACTGATTTGATGTCTAGTGCAGTCTCAGGCTCCGTCAGTACCTGTGAGCTAAATTTACAGATGGGAAAATAACTGAACAGTGCCCTGCCCTCTGTCGGGAGGCCAGGATATTCTGCTCTGGTCTTCAGCATGTGCATGTGGCACTTGCCCCAGCCCTTTGCCCCTTAGATGCTAGCAATAGGACCAGCAGGGATATGGATGGAAACATTTGAATTGTCAAGCCATTTAACCTTTGTGGTTCTCAGTTTCTACCTTGTGAAACGGAAGTAGAATAACCAAATTCCTGTGGGGGTTAAATGTGAAGCTCATAGGTGCCCATTAAAATTGGATTCTTTTTCCATTTCTCTTATAATTTTGAAGTCATCGAGGGGTTTGCCCTCTGGATTGTCATCAGCTCACGAACTCATTCCTTCACACGTGTCCTTGTCCATTTACTAACTCATGTATTTCACAAAGGCACCCTTCTTAAGACACTTATTGTACAAGCACCCTTTCTACAGTGGTCCTTCTTGGGGACCTAGAGATCCAAAATAAATAATATCCAGCTATTTACTTGAACACTTTCCACCCTTTCCAGAAAGAAAGAAAATAGTTACCTATAACATAACTTGACAAGATGATGCATCTAATGGAAGTTGCATGCAGCTTATAGCTAGTGCATAATGGCGTCATTTCTCAATTTATACAGTCTGTTTTCAACTCTCTGCTTAGCTCCCTCCCACTGACACATTGCCCTCAGCAAGGCATAGGCATTTCTGAATAGGCTGATTTTTAGTGAAATGTTTTCTGGGACTGAGGGTAAAATGTGGTGAGGTTAATAGTGAACTCACCATGTTTCTTGACTTCCGAAGGGCTGAACAATAGAACAGTGAGTGAAGGGAGACTATTTAGTGGCTTATGGACTTATACATCCATCTACTCCTGCTCCCATTCATTTGACATCCATATATACACATGCACATACATCTATACATTGGTCCTTTCATGTGCACATCCATCCATCCACCCATCCACCCAGCCAGTCAGCCACCTATTTACCACCACCCATCCCTGCTGTTCTCGTTATAGAACTAGTAGTTAAGAGTGAAAATTCTGGAGCCTGACACCTGAGTTCCTTACTAGCGTCATGATTTATAAGGTCCTAAACCATTTTGGGCCTTGATTCTTGTTTTACAAAATCCCACAGTAAAAGCAATTGCTTTGGTTATGTCACTGTGTACAAAATTACACCAAATCTTGGTTGCCTGAAAGAACAACATTTATCACTGCACCATTTCTGTGGGCCCGAAAGTCACCCAGAACTTTCCTCTGATTCTAAGCCTTTTGCAAGGCTGACAGTCATGATGTTTACCTGTGCAACTGGGTAGCGCCCATGTCCTCTTGATTGATTGATATGAGCCAGTAGAGCATAGAGAGTGAGCATAGGCAAGTCTGAAGACGCAGTCTTTTATAGTCTCAACTTTGTGACTTTGTTCATTAATGGTGAGTCGGTCTGTCAGGCTCACATCAAATAAATGGATGACATTCATTTGCTGTGGGTGCCATAAAGGTTGAAATAGTATCTGAGAATGGTGATACAGGCCTACAATCAAAGGTAGTCAGGATTCAGAAGCAGACACATTGGAAGTTCAAGGCCAGCTTGAGCAACTTAGACTCTCTTTTTTATTTAGATTTAAAAAAATATATCATGTTTTCTCATTTTACATAGATATTCCTATTCCCACTCCCTCCCCTCCTCCTGCTCCACCCGTTCCCCTCCTACCCCTCTCCACTTCTCCAAAAGGTTAGGGCTTCCCATGGGGAGTAAACAAAGTCCAACACATCATTTCGAGGCAGGACCAAGGCCCTCTTCCCTATATCTAGGCTGAGCAAGGTATTCCTCCAAAGATAATATGTTCCAAAATGCCAGTTCAAGAACTAGGGATAAATCTTGGTTCCATTACTAGTGGCCCCACAGACTACCTAAGCCTCACAACTGTCCCCCAAGCTAGTGGGCCTAGTTTGGTCCTATGCAGGTTCCCCTGCTATCAGTCCAGAGCCAGTGAGCTCTCACTAGCTATGGTCAGCTGTTTCTGTGGGTATCACCATTCTGGTCCTGACCCCTTTGCTCATATTATTGCTCCACCCTCTCTTAGACTGGTCTCCGGAAGCTTGGCCAAGTGCTTTGCTGTGGATCTTTGCATCTGCTTCCATTCATTGCTGGATGAAGGTTCTATGATGGCAATTAGTCTTCAATCTGATTACAGGGGAAGGTCAGTTTCGGCATCCTCTCCACTGTTGCTTAGGAGACTCTCTTTCAAAAACAAAATGCAAAAGAAAAGAAAGGGTCTGGTGATACAATTCGGGGTTTGATGGAGGAAAGTCATTGGTTAATTATAATAAACCAACTGCTTGGCCTCATAGCTTAGAACATAGATGGGAGGAGTAAACAGAATAGAATTCTGTTCGGAAGAGGAAGTGAGGTCAGACTCTGCTCTGCTCCCGGACAGACCCGACAGCTCTGCTCTCTGGAGCAGAGACGCCATGCTCAGCTCTCCCAGGCAACTCCAACCCAGAATGGACATAGGCTAGAATCTTCCCGGTAAGCGCACCTTGGGGTGCTTACACACATCATTAGAAATGGGCTAGTCCAGGTGCGAGAATTAGCCTGTAAAGGCTAGAGTTCATGGGCCAAGCAGTTCTTAAATAAATACAGTTTGTGTGTTGTTATTTCGGGCATGAGCTAGCCAAGTGGCCGGGGTGTTGGGGACGCAGCCCCGCCGCTCATATTTCAACAGGGGTTTGAGCACTTGCCTAGCATTACGTGAAGCCCTGGGTTCAGTCAACAACAGTGCAAACAGAAGGGGTTTGTTGTCCTTGGGAAGCATTGAAAGTCACCCTTCACAATGAGAATGCAATGAGTTGTACACATAACGCACAGAAGTGTCATGGCCATACTGTACAGTTAACTACTATTAGCTTTCATTGCAACTAATACTATTATTGGTGTATGTCTTCATTAACTGGTCACTGTATTTTCTACCAGATCAAGTATGCCATTCTCATTGCTACTAGTGCTAGTCAAGGGTCAGACTATATGTGAGAAGAATTCCTAGTGGAGCGGGGAATATTCCGTGTGAAATGTATAAAGCGACAGAGTAGAAGATGACTGTTGTATTGTCACAAGAAGGCAGAAAGCCGAGGATGGGAGGATCTGGATATAAACAGACACTGGGAATTGTGGAGTTTAGTGAAAAGGCAGGACATTTGAAGGTATGACAATTCTGACAGGCCTGTGGAGTCCACCCCTGACAAGATAGAAATCATGGAAGATAAGGATTATCAGAATCAGATGCATGTTTCAGAGGAGAGGGGGCAACCTGAGGGACTCTGGAGCCACATACTCAAGTTCAGAAAAAAATGTGTTTCCTCATTGACACAATCCATCATCATCATCAACAAATAACAACACTAGCAAAAACAACAAAATAGTGCAAGAAACTTTAATTCTCCTTCGAGATCCTTCCCCAGGAACTGCACAAAGAGTGAGCGCTTCTCTTCCCCATGCCCAGAGGTGCTTGATCTTGGGGAATAGTAGTAAAAACTCAGAGGTAACATTTTAGAATCTAGCACCTGGCTCTACGATCTTGAATGTGACATCTATCTTTTAGCACCCCCAACTTCCTTCTCTGAAAATTGGGCGTGGTCTTAACGTCTTTACGTACTTTGACAGTCACATGCACACACACACACACACACAGATGCTTATTATCACTTTCTGAGTACTTCATATGTCTGTATGTGCACCTGCATAGGTGGCTACACTTCTCCAGTGGGCATGTCTTGTGGTCAGAGTTAAATACTTGGAGTATTGCTATAACTTTCCAGCCTGTTTATTGAGACAGAATTTCTCACCGATCCTAGAGCTCACAGGTTAATCTAGACTTCTAAGCCTAAACTAGCCTTTGGGATCTTCTTGTATCCCAGCATGGAGGTCACAGGTGTGCCTAGATTTTGTGCAGGTGCTTGGTAGCTGAACTTAGGTCCTCATGCCTATATAGTAAGCATGTTGCCTGCAGTCATTCCCCCACCCCTCGATTACATTCTAAAAAGCTTAACAGCTCTATGAAATTTTATTTCTTGGCCTTTCCTGGTGAGGTGACTGAGAGTTAAAAATATGTCTTACTGGTAATTTGAAGAGCCCAACTTCAAGCAATGTTGACTCACAGCCCATGTGGCTAGTACGTTGTCAGATTGCTCAGTGGTTAAATGTTGTAACATATGCTTTTTTTTTCCCTTTTATGTAAGTAAGCCATCATAGGAAAAGACACCTGGCTGTGCCTGCCTGAGAACTATACACACAAGATGGCATGATCCCAACCACAGGGACAAGTATGAATTGCCCAGATCTTTGCATAATCACACATAGAGATAAGCCTCCAATGTATGCAATTGACCTTCTAAAATTATATAGTTTTTATGTTTCTCCGTCATACCATTATCTCTTTTTAAGAACTTACTTTTATATCACTCTCACTTATAGGTATATAAATAGTTTTAAATCAGTCAACATACCGCTAGTTGTTGATAGTTTATCCACTGCAGTTTTTTTTTTTTTTTTTGCAAGACTTGAGAGGACAGGTCACAGTTCCCAGGGTCACTGCCTGCATAGCATCTCTGCTTTTCCTCCGCTGTCACTGTGAATAGTAGCACTGGATGTAGGAGCACTAGGCTGTTTTGCCTTTTCCCACACTGCATCCTAGGATGGCCTCTGCTATAACAATCCAATCAAGAACAAAATGAGGCTCGGGAACTAAATGATGCAGTTCTGAATCCTTTATTCTGAATTTGAGCGTGGAAAATGTGGTTTAGTTTAAAAAAAAAAAGCAACAAAGGAAGTTGCAAAATCTGGATGGTTCACACCCTTTGGGAATGCTTGAGTGAGGTCAAGGTTCATGTTCCACAAAGACAGCATGTGCCAGCCAAAGGTCCAAATTACAGCGGCTATCTGTGACAAGTGGCATATTATATAAGCAATATTAATTTTCTCTGCATATATTTCTCTATTTCCCAAATTTTCTTTTATGAAGGTGATATTTCATACCTTTCAAAGAATCTAAACAAGAAAATACGTTGTCTTAACATGTATTAAGCTTCAGCCCCTTGTTAGCTCGCATAGGAAATTAGTGACATCTTCCATTTGCAGAATCACATGCATGTGCCAGAAGATGTTTGCTTGATGTATCCTAGCTGGAGTCTTCCTTTCCTTATTTCTTCCCAAATTCCCACCAATGCGCAGTAATTAGCTCATCTGTTATCCTAGGTTTCCTGCCCAGACCCTTAGTCTTGTCCTTGACTGTTTCCTCACTGTTTCCATACAAGTCATTCAACAAATCTTGTCATTTTTAGTTTTGAAAACTATCCAGATAGACTATTCTTTCCGCTATGTCCCAGTCATCACTATGTCATCTTGTCTAGAATATTCTGGAGACTCTTTTTTGAAAATCTGGCCTTTCTTGTAATTTTTCTTCACCTGCAGAAAGAGAGATCCTTTTGAAATGCTAAGTCCGAACATGTCCCTTCTGTCAAGCCTCTTCAAAGGCTTCTTGTCTCACAGAGAATAAAACAGACACATTAAATGTTCTTCAGAAACATGAATTCTGCCAGTGATTATGGTCTAAATTGTGTGATGTGCTGCACTCTGTTTGACTTTTTCCTGTGGTTGGGTTTTTCCTGCTCCTCTAAAGGCTGGTCCTTTCTCCCTTCTTGGATGGTTGTCTCAGATGGATTTGTAGATGCAGAAATGGCATGACCATGGGGGAGAGAAGCTGACTTGTCTTTAGTTACAGTTTGATCCAGTTCATAGCTCTGCAAAATATATCTAAGTGAGTGTGTAAAACTAAACCTTCAGCACTGGTGAATTTTATAAATATGGCATGGGTGAACTAGATTAAAAGCATTATACCTATGTTTTAAGATGGTGTTGATTCTATAGATGGCACAGTTGTCTAATGGTCAAACCCTTCCTGGTCTCTTGTCTACTGTTGGAGGTGTGCCCTACATATAGATAGCATTCATATGTTCTCATAACTCAATGAGATTTTTGGTGCTTTTTACTGACACACTATGGGACCAGAGCAGGTTTGGTTTTGAGGGTCATAGAGTTCTCTTTGGCCCCAGTAGTGCCAAAGCAGTCACAAACCGTCTATGAATGAGCAGGCTGTCTTCTTTATACCTTCTTCTGTAAATAGGAATTTCATATATCTTCTACTCATCACAAATCACCTAGTTTTTGTATTTTCCCCCTACTACTTAATAATGCAAAGCCATTCTAAATTCCCTAGCCTGATTGGCAGACAGATGTACATTTCCAGAACTTCTCCTGGATCTTGGGCAGATTGGATGAAAACATAGTAGATTCCCTGTGTTTGTGAGTTCTACACCCCACCGAGTTCAACTAAAACCCTGCATCTCTGACCTTGCAGGTGCAGACCATTAGAAATTATTATTATGCCCAACACAATACAGTACTACTATTTGTAAAACATTAGGGGCATGTGCAATCTAAAGATGATTTAATAAATGTGAGGGATATGTGTGTCCTATGCAGATGCTATGTTGCTTACATAAGGGAATGAGCAGATACAGAAGTGGGGTCTAGGAGTGGATCCCCACAGATACATGGGAAGGGCAACTCTATTCATCCACAACAAACTAACTTCTAAGCACAGAACAATATTGCTTTTATACTCACGTAATGTAATATAGCACCACTGTTGTAACTATTAGAATAAGCACTGGTTCTCATCTTGGATACTTTGTGAAGCATAACTCCAATCAGCCAGTCTGTGTGGGTATTCTTGATACTCATGGATGTTGCTGGGTTTTACTTTGTTTTCTTTCTCAGTACAGGCTTGGTTAAGCTATCCTGCTTCTCACTCTTTTCTGCTTCCCTCCTGCCTCCTATATTCCACATACACTGAAGCCCTTTCAAGTTCTTGTGTCCACCATGATCGCCTTAAATTCTCACTGCAGCCTACATCTTAATTCATCTAAATAATAACTAATACTGTCTGGACTGTCAAACATAAGGCATCCTAAAGTGTTCTGAAGCTGCCCTTGAATGGCTTTCAAAGCCCCACCCTCAAGCAGGACGCTATCAACACCACAGAAATCTGCTGTTCTTTGGAATTCAAATTCCTAGTCCCATGACACTTGTTCTATAAAAGGAAAGTGGAAGAACATTGTTTATTCTTTAATTAAAGCCATAGCAACGACAACTGTTGACAGCCTGATTTACGCTCTGCTGTGGAAGAGAAGTGGGGCTTTGAGTGCCTCTGTGTGGGTGTCCTGCTGTGACCAGTAGTGCCAAAAACAGATTGCTATTCCCAGCCTGGCGCCTCCTCAGTGGAGCTCTCTCCTTAAAGGTCAGTAGGTTGTCATGGTACAAAAAGATTTTGGAAAGAGGCAGACTCGATTTCACATTTATTGGATAAATTTTGAGCCTCTGTTCCATCTGCAAAATGGTGAGTCAAATGTTTATTATGCCAGAAAGGTGAAGGTGGTATATGAAAAGGTATGTGTCTCCAACATAGTAGGATCTCAAACCTGGTAGTTATTAACCCCGTAGTATTTCAGACAAGGGCTGCCTTTGAATTCCAGACAGGGCACCATATGCCCTGCAATAACAGAAGCCAATGACATGTGCTTCTACCAATCTCAGAGATCCCAATTATTAGAAGAAAGAACACAGGCATTTTCTAAAGCAAAGGTCAGTGACTTTTTGCTTTTTCTTCTGAAAAACACTCAAAAGAAAACATTTTCACCCTGCCAGGCCATATAGTCACTGTTGTAACTATTTGTTATTATTGTGTAGAGGGAAAAACTCACAGCTTTACCAAGTGCACAAGGTTGGGTGACAACAAAATTATTACAAAACCAGATGGCAGGTAGAATCGGCTGGTACTGTAACTCGCCACCTCTGATCTAGACTGTGGAGAATGTGACATCGTGATGGGATTTCAGAAGGCAATGTGCCAGGCCAATGTTCAGGTCGCCTGTCTTTTGTTAGTCAAAGGGACTGTTTGGAGGGATTCAGACCTCAAATCAACATGTGAAAATGAACCCGAGTTTACGTTCCCTTTAGAAGTGCTGTGACAAGTTTCATATCATCTTGGAATTCATATCATTCAGCACCAGCATTGGTTTTTTTTAGAGGATCAGAGAAAGAAACTGCAGAGAAAAGGCAGAGACCCCACATCCAGGCTTGGACAAGAAGTGGAGGAAGTCTCAGCGGAGGGGAGTAGCCCATAGCCATGTCTAGTCATGGGACAGTGGTGGATGTGTTTTTACCTGGTGCCCATGTGAGGCCCTTAAGCCCTCTTCTAGCTTTCCTTTGGATGGTTTTCCTTGGCACTCTTAAGAGCCAAACTGGACTTGGCACTTTCTCTTCTCCTTTTTAAAACTGGCTGGGATAGTTCCTTGCCTGGATGATTGGGTCCTAGGAACCTGTGTGGGGAGTCAAGGGAATTGAAAAAGGACAGACAGAGACATAGGTACAAAGAAGCTGGGATAGGGTGGATCACGTGCTCTGAAGGGGGATACACCAGCATCCTGTGGGATGAGGTGGGGGGCTTATTGCATACAGCTGATTCAGGAAACAGGTTAGTTGATTTTGGTAGGCAGTTTCTGTAGGGGAGAAGTCTCAGGTTTTAGTCACCCAGGAGGAGGAAGCTGGCGTTGATAGTTTCTGCATATACTAGTTTTAGAGAAAGAGCAATTGTGTATATCATCAGTATTTAGACCAGAGGAAGGCTTTGCCATTCCCATGTGTCTGAGACACTGGGACCCTTGTTGAGTCTATTCTCATGTCAATAATGCATATTCGCTCAGGATTTCATCTCCTCCCTACAGCACCTCAATGACAGGCGATGCTACCCAGTTATGCACATGAGAAACCTAAGTATTATGCTTTTCCTGTGGCTGCCTATGATCTCAGTTCTCCATGCAACTAGAGTGATTTTTTTATGTTTTTAAAACAATCTTATTTTACATACCAATCCCAGATCCCTTTTCTTCCTGTCTGCCTGCTTCCCCTAACTTCTCCCTAAGCCCCATCCATGCCTCAGAAAGGGTGGGGGCCTTCCGTGGAGAGTCAACAAAGTCTGTCACATCACTTGAGGCAGGACCAAGGCCCTTGCTCTTGTATCAAGGCTGAACAAAGTATCTCTCCATAGGGAATGGGCTTCAAGGAGCCAGTTCATGTGTTAGGGATAAATACTGAGCCCTCACCCCTGTATCTAGGCTAAACAAAGTATCTCTCCATAGGGAATGGGCTTCAATGAGCCAGTTCATGTAAATACTGACTCCACTGCTAGTGGCCTCACAAGCTTCTCAAGCCACACAACTATCACCCATATTCAGAGGGCCTAGTTTGGTCTTATGCAGGTTCCCTAGCTGTCCAGAGTCAGTGAGCTCCCACTTTCTCGGGTCAGCTATTTTTGTGGGTTTCCTGATCGTGGTCTTGACCCCTTTGCTTATAATACTGCTCTTTTCTCTCTATGAATGGACTCCAGGGGTTCAAGTTAGTGCTTTGCCATTGATCTCTGCATCTGCTTCCATCAGTTACTGGATGAAGGCTCTATGATGACAATTAAGGTAGTCATCAATCTGATTACAGGGAAAGGGCAGTTCAGATACCCTCTCCACTATTGCTCCACTATATTCTCAACTGGTGTCATCTTTGTGGATTCCTGAGAATTTCCCTAGTGCCTGGTTTCTTGCTAACCTCATATTGACTCTTCTTTCAAGGTCTCACTTTTTTTGTTGTCCCTCCCCATCCTTCACCCAACTTGAACTTCCTGATCCCTCATGTTCTTCTCCCACTCCTCTTCTCCCTTTTCCACTCCCCTTCAATCCTCCTCCTCCCATGCTAACAACTTAGGAGATCTTGTTTTCTTCACTTAGTGTAGTTGTGGAATTCAAACTTTAAGTCCTAGTGATCTAATAAGATACAGGAGGTTATTCTAAGTTTTTTGTATCTGTTGATGTTTGCTTTGTTACCAAGTAGGTGATCAGTTTTTGAGAAGTTTCATGAAGTGCTAAGCAGAAAATATATTCTTTTGTGTTTGGGTGAAATGTTCTATAGATGTCTGTTAAAATTAATTGACTCATAACATCTGTTAGTTTCCTTATTTCTCCATTATAGAGCTGTCAGGTAGACCTGTCCATGGTGAGAGTTGGGTGTTGAAATCTCCCACTATACGTGTGTGGGGTTTAATGTATGATTTAAGCTTTAGAAGTATTTCTTTTACAAATGTGGGTGCCCTTGTGTTTGGGGCATAGATGTTCAGAATTGAGACTTTATCTTAATAGAGTTTTCCTGCGACAAATATGAAATGTTTTTCTTCATCTCTTTTGATTAACTTTTGTCTGAAGTCTATTTTGTTAGATATTAGGATAGCTATATCAGCTTTTTTCTTAGGTCCATTTGACTGGAAAACCTTTTCCCAGCCCTTTACTCAGGTGTAATGTCTGTTTTTGAAGTTGAGGTGTGTTTCTTGTATGTAGTAGTAGGATGGATCCTGTTTTCATATCCATTCTGTTAGGCTGTGCTCTTTTATAGGTGAATTGAATCCATTGATATTAAGAGATATTAATGATATGTGATTGTTAGTAGCTGCTATTTTTTGTTGTTGCTGGTGGTATTGCATACGTGTGTGTCTGTGTGCATGTATGTGTGTGTGTGTGTGTGTGTGTGTGTGTGTGTGTGCAGGCATAGTGGCACATGTTTTTAATTCCAGAACTCAGGAGGGAGAGGCAGGTGGGTATTTGGAGTTTGAGGCCAGCCTGGTCTACATGTCTACATAGTAAATTCCAGCACAGCCTGGGCTTCAGAGAGATACACAGAGAGAGACATTATCTCAAACAAACAAATAAACATAAAATAAAACATTTTGGATTTGGTCCTGCTGTTATTCAACCATGGCCCTTTCACATTGAAAAGGCCAATCCAACAGTTGTTCAGTCCATGAGGCTGGATGCCTGGAGGATTTTCAGAGAGGTATTGGTCTTCATTCTACAAGAGAATTCTTAAGAAGTAGGTTCTACTAGCAGTGAGAGAATACCTCAGCACCAGGATGGATGAGTTTTATAGCAAGAGGGAAAACACACAAGCAAAAGGCAAAGTTGCTTCTTCCACATCCTTTATTTAGGCATCCATCAGAAGGTGTGGGTCTTTCTGCTTCAAATAATTTGATTAAGAAAAATACTCAAAAGCTTACCCAGTATTTTGTTTTCAGTTGATTCCAAGTGCAGTCAAGTGGACAAACAAGATTATTCATTACACTGAAACACGCATATTCCCTACCACCTCAGTTTCTTCTGGAAATGTCTCCTTACCTTCCCCAACTTACTATGAATGCCATTTCCTGTTATGAATGTCTCATACTTTCTGTCTCCCAAAGGTTATGTACACTTCCTGGTCTCTTGGTATTGGTACTTTTGACCATCATACTTATGTGGAGATGACCACTACTGTCTTCTCCACTGCCCTGCATGGACTATCTCTTGAGGTTCCTGGGAACGGAAGATCAGTCAGATGGAGAGAGTTGGCCATGAGGCTTCAGGGAGTCTTCTTCTTGCCCTTTGCTACCATCCCATTGTGTGTTCCCTCATTTGTAGGTATCTTACTGTTTTAAAAGCATGCAATATTGTTTCCAGTCACGTGTGGTAAGAACATGTGTAGGAAGAGAACATTTTACAGTCACATAAACAGGAAACATGTTAAAATGCCATGTAGAGCCATACGTGTTTGGTCGCAAGGCTTCAGGGTGGAGAAAAAGGCAAAAGAGCCATTCAGGGCTATGCATGGTGAGCTAAGCTTGTTCGTCAGAACATGGGTAGAAGAGTTGCTGATGGTTGTCGGTCACCTGTTCTGAGATGATTAGGAAAAGGAAATGAGAGCATGGTGGCGTGGCCTAAAGGAGCTCCCTCACAGAGGCCGTTATGGCACGAGCTTGGTATGAGTTGTATTCTAGCTCCATTCTATCGCTGTGATAAAATACTCTCACCGAAAGCAACTTGGGAAGAAAGGGGTTTTGTTTTAGCTGACACTCTGTTCTCCTTAGACTGCAGTTTCTGTGTTCTGACTCGGAGCAAATATTCCCCAGAGGGTTTCACCTCCATGATGCTGTGCTCTTATTAATCACACCTGATTTTTTCCCGCCTCAGCTAAGCAGCATCTATTGTTCCTGTAAAGCACAGAGGGGATCTCCCTACCCGTATTGTTCTCTTCATCACAGATGGCTCTTCAGCACCTGCTGACTAGAAACTACAGATTATTTATTCGAATGCATGAGAAGAATTACCCAATAGCTGTTGCTTCCCTTTGTAGCTTCACAAGCCAGGCTTCCATTGTCTGCATTTCTTACAACATTCTTATCTTCCAAGTTCTCACAGAACAGCACATTCAGCTCTCAGAACTCAGAAGCATGTCCAGCTTAAGGTTGCAAATAATTACATAACCCTCCCCCAAAACAACATGTAAAATTGTACCATAGCTACACCCCACTCTTGGTACCAGTTTCTGTTCTAGTTTGATTTCTGCTGCTGTTGTAAAGCAGTTGGGCCAAAATCAGGTTGAGGAATAGCTGCTCATTAGAAATAGACTATCATCGATTAAAATCAGACTGGAGCTCATGAAAGAACCCTCAAGGACCCCTGCTTACAGGTTTGCTACTTGGTTCTCTCTTCCAAATGTCTTACACAGCCTAGAAGCACCTGCCCAGGAATGGCACCATCCGCAGTGTGCTGTGCCTTCGCACATCAGTCTCCAATCAAAACAGTTCCTCCCAGATATAACCACAGCTCAATCCTACTGAGGCAATTCTTCAGTTGGGATTCCCTTGGTTCACTATGAATAGTGTCGAGAGCTGAAGGACAAGTTTTTTTTTTTTTTTTTAATGAGAGTCAAATTCTATAGAAAGTTGTTTGTTATGTCTAGGAATTTGCTAAACCTAGGAAGGAGATCAGTCCCAACTAGACTGAAGGTTGTCCAAGCATCAAAATCAAACATATACTTCATTAGCCTACCCTTAATTACACATCTGAGTTCCATCTCCGTCTCAGACATGATTTTGATCACACATAGCATGCTACACCTTTTCATCATACAGTTAATAAATATCACAATGGAGTGTCCTACATTGGACTATAATTTTAATATACACATACATGAGGTACATTTTCTCCATTGTCTGCCCAGCCTAGTGCTTGGTAAGTACTTAATAAAGACATTAATTGAACTAACACATCTTGAACACTCAATCTTTTATTGATAAAATAGGGTAAGAAAGTAATAGCTTTTCCCACAGATCATATATACAACATGCTTAGCATGAGTGAAGCCCCTAGTTGGTGCACATCAATGGCCTCTGATGTCATGAAACCTTAGTAACAGCTGCAATCTGTTCCATGAGGGATTGAAAGCTTGTGTACAAGTATGAAAGTGTAAATACGCATACATATGTTTTGGGTTTTGTTCATATGCCCCATGATGCTTGTTTGTGCCTTCCTGTCGATCTTTGAAAACTGTACAGTAGAATAAAGAGTATCAGCTTGCTTCTGGGTAAACTGGAGGCTGCTGGGAATTCTGGTATCCACCAAAGTCTCTTGGGATACAACTGAGGATTTGGGGCATTCTAGGACATACTGGGAGCTGATGGAGGTTGATGAGGATGCTGAGATATAACTGAGGCTGCAGGGGTTCTGGGATACACCTAAGGCTGTTAGAGTGGATGGGTTCTACGTGAGGATTCTAGGGTTATCTAGGATATACCTGAGGTAGATGGAGATAAAAGGATGGCTTCATCTTCCTTGCTGTTCACTCATTTAGCTTAGATTTGAATTCCTTGATATTTAAATCTTCACTCTGACAAAGAGTCATCCTTGTGTTTCCCCAAAGTTTCAGGAATGAAGACAGACCATGTTTGTTCAAAGACTTTGAGCTGAAACACCATCTGGCAAGCCATGTTGGGTCATCTTGACTCTCCTGCCTCAGACTGTCTGGTGTTCCAAGCAGGTGCCCAGTTTACTTCTTGGAGACAAGAAGCCTCCCCAGTCACAACTCCCTTAATCAGATGAACCTGAGTGGTGCTTTACTACTTGTGACCTTCTAGTCCATTTAGAATTTGTCAATATTCTGGTATAAAACAGAACCATAGGCATTCGACAAATTTTTATGGGGTTCAAACAGGATGGGTAGCATGGCTACTAGGTACTTGGGGATACAAGAGTGAAGAAAACAGATCCAGCCACTTCTTTCAAGCTTGTATTCAGTGGGGGAGTGAGTAATGCCATGAGAAGAAGCACATAGATAATTATATGAGATGAGAGGCTCAAGGATATGGTGAAGGATGAGGCATCTGCTTATGTCCTCCACCGTCTGAGCCAGACCCTCTCCTTCAGGCTCTTCCCACCCTTCTCTCTGACCCCTTGGCCTTCATTTGCACCAAGTCACTCTAGTTCCAAGGTGAGGCAACACTGCTTCTTGCTCTGCATAAACTGAGACCTTAACCTCAGCTACAGAGGGATGACACTAGTGCCTGCACCCTGAGACTCCTGTGACTGACGAAAGATGGGAGTATGCACAAGTCTCAGGATAGCTAGCCCCATGGGAACGTGCACTTACACATGTTTCCATACTGCGTATGGTACTTGAAATCCCATTCCCTGTTTTTTTATGCTTCTCTCAGCAGCATCCCCATCTCCCTCAGGCCATCATGCCCTCCTTGTAAGAGCCCTCCAAAGAACCTTCCACTATTTTCCTGGCCAGAGTCACCTCTGCATGTTGTTCATGATAGATGTGCCAGTCCCTGGGAGACAGAAACTCTGTCTTTCTCGGCTCTGATTTCCCCAAAGAGCCAAGTACACAGGTATTTGTGTGTCTGTCAAAATCTTCAGGATGAATGAATGAAAGTGCAAGATACGTGCTGTGAACCACATATGATTCTTCTGCCCGAGTCAGTTTCTGAAAACACTGAGGGGCAGACTCACAAAGATGAAGCCTGGGGGTTTATTAAAGGATGGTGGCCTGGGGCTGTAGGGGATGGATGGCTTCTTTGAATTTTAGTCTTCTAGTGACTCTGGATCCCAGGAGGAACACACAGCGTGTTTCACAGACAGCAGGAACAACAGCCCAGCATCCTTGCAAGGTAGCGAGCTGGACTGGGTGAACTCTACTAACCCCAGACTCTGCGTTGTTTGATAGGGAATTTTGAATCCCAAAGTCAACGAGAGCTACAGGAGAACATCATCCTGTGGCAGCGGAATGTGAGGACTGAATGTCAGACCTGAAGGGAGGCGGCTGTGTTTGTGTTCTCCACCTACCAGTTCCCGCTCCTACAAAACTGGCCAAGTTACTGGAATGTGTCTTGCATCCATTTCCTTGTTTGTAAAATCTTATGCTTATTTTGAAGAGTTTCTGTGGAAACTACGTGTCACCAAACATACCAAAATACCATAGTGCGGAATTAAAACTGGCTCCATATGGATGAATTGAGACACTATGAAGAGAGAGTTTCAAAGATGCTTGGGGTGCTGTGGTTCTAAAAGATGCAGAGAATAGGACCTATAGTAACACTGCTGGGTTGGAGGCCTACACGGTCACCTGTAGTTCTTTTTGCCTAGGTGTTTCAGTGAAGAGGTATCCTGTGAAAATTATTCCAGGATGATGAAGAAGTGTGCCCCAGATGTCCAAGTGGGTAACAGTCGAGGCTGGTGTTTGGGTTGGAATCAAGTTCTCTCTTATTTTCCCTCTTAAGCTACGATAGTACAAAGCAATTCTTGCCTGCAGCCTGTCGCATTTTCTGAATGCTCTTTGTCTCCACATATTTCCTTGACATTAATTTCTTCCACGGCCACTTCTTTGTTTTCATTTCTTTTTTCTTTTTCTTTCTTTCTTCTTTTTTTTTACATTAATTTCACACATTGTCTTGGTCTTACTCTCTGTTTCAAAGCAAACTAAAAAGAAAAAAAAAATCCCGAGTTTAACCTCTTTCTAGATTTCTGGCTTGACTCTCCCTCTGCTGAGAGTTATTTTGGTGGGAAGGTGAAAAGGTCCTGTAGGTGAGGGGTCAGTCTTGAACAGCGTCTTTAGTGGTGGTCAAACATCAGCAAGCCCCAGTAGTACCTGCAGGACTTGCTGGGCCTTCCTGCATAGCTTCTGCTGCCATAGGTTGGGTAGAAGCAAAGGACTTGCATTTCTAAGATGTTTCTTTAGTAAAGACAGAATTTTCTAGTACAGTATCACATTTTATGTATTTGTTTGAAACCTTAAGACATATTATCTGTGCATAGTTTGAGTTTACAATATAATAATTTAATAAATTACTATATATATTGGTCAATCAAGGTGTTTCAAATTTCCATCTTCCTATGTAAGCTTCAGTTCTGTGTGTTGGATCCTTTTGCTTATTTTGAACAACATAAAAATTGTGGTGGCCTCTATTCACTCTACAGTCATACTTCAGCATTGCATCTAGCTTGATCTGCCTCATACCAAGGTAACAAAACCTCATATTAGGAGGCAAGTGTGATGGGAATGAGGCTTTAGTTTTCCATTAATAAGAAAGAAATTCTAGAATTCTAGCTGCAAAGCTTCCCTTTACTACTACAGATGTTTTGCATTCTAGAGAATGCACATTGAATACATCACATTAATTATTCCTGGAGGATGTGAACTAACATCTACTTATCCCAGATGGGGCACCAGTACCAGATCAATGTAAGGATGCCATCCAAGTTGAATCAGTGAATTTGCTGAGCTCGTGTATAGAGCTTGGGAAAGGGGCTACTTGAAGAAAGAAGGTGACTCCACTGCTACTCTGCAGTGTCTCCTCATCATGGATTAGGGCCTTGTAGAACTGGCATCATAGAGTCTAATTTTCAGGTAAACTTTTATTCCCTGTAGATCATATATTTCCCAAGGTCCATGGTGACTCCTTTTTAAAGTACCCAGCCTGTCTGGAATATCACAGAAAAGGGGTTTGGGGACTAGAGAGACCTCCCTGGGAAGACTTGGGGAGGTATCTTCTGGAAGTTTTGCCTTGCTTCTTGAGCCCAATACAACGTTTTTGAGTTGCATCCCTTGAACTGGGTGTCTGGTGTGATAAGACTCTCTCTCCAGGATGTGGTGTAAAAAGAACGCCACAGCTGGTGGGAATGCAAACTTGTGCAGCTACTTTGAAACCAGTATGGCAGTTTCTCAGAAAATTGGGAATCAATCTACCTCAAGACCCATCAATAACACTCTTGGGCATATACCCAAAGGACGCTCAATCACACCACAAGGACACTTGCTCAACTATGTTCATAGCAGCATTATCTGTAATAGTCAGAACCTGAAAACAACCTAGATGCCCCTCAACCAAAGAATGGATAAAGAAAATGTGGTACATTTACACAGGAAGTATTACTCAGTGGTAAAAAGCAATGACATCATGAAAATTGCAGGCAAATGGATGGAAATAGAAAAAAATCATCCGGAGTGAGGTAACCTAGACCCAGAAAGACAAACATGGTATGTACTCACTCATAAGTGGATATAAGATGTGAATCAAAGGATAATCAGGCTATAGTCTACAGCACTAGAGAAACTAGCTATCAAGGAGGACCTTAAGAGGTACACATGGGAAAATATATAAAATCTCCTAGGCAAACGGGGAGTGAGCAGCGGGAGTAGGGGGTGGGTATAGGGAATGGGAACATGAGGGATCAGGATAGTTGAGTTGGGAGAGAGATGGAGATAGAGTAATGAAAGAGCTATCTTGATAGAGGGAGCCATTATGGGTTAGGAAGAAGCTTGGTTGGTGCTAGGGAAACTCCCAGGAATCCACAAGGATGACCCCAGCTAAGACTCCTCGCAATAATGGAGAGGATGCCTGAACAGGCCTCCTGCAAATCAGATTGGTGACTACCCTAGTTGTCATCATAGATCCTTCTTCCACTAATTGATGAAAGCAGATTCAAAAATCCACAGCCAAGCACTGGGCTGAGCTCTAGGGGTCCAGTTGAAGAGAGGAAGGAGGGATTATATGAGCAAGGGTCATCAAGACAATGATGGGAAAACACACAGAAACAGCTGACCCGAGATCATGGGAGCTCACAGACTATAGACCAACAGCTAGGGAGCCAGCATGGGACTGCCGCAGGCCCTCTGCATGAGGGGTGATAGTTGTATGGCTTTGTCTGTTTGTGGGACCCCTAGCAGTGGGACCAGGAACTGTCCCTGGTGCATGAGCTGGCATTTTGGAACCTATTCCCTGTGGTGGAATGCCTTGCTCAGCCTTGATGCAGGGGGCAGAAGCATGGTCCTGCCTCAACTTGATATGCCCTGCTTTGTTGACTGCTGTGGTAGGCCTTACCCTTTCTGAGGAGTGGATGGGCAGGTAGAAAGAGGTATGTAGGGGGAGGAGAAATGGGAGGAGGGGAGAGAAGGGGAACTGGTTGGTATGCAAAATAAGTTTAAAAATTAATACAAAAAGACTCTCTCTCCATTCCCATAATCTTATATGGGAAGAGATCAACCCTGCCATTGTGCAAAATTAGTACTCGTTGCATGGTGCAGCACTTGGCGGACAATGAACCTTCAGCACTAATTGATGGGGATGAGTGAAGTGAATTATCCCCAACTCAGTGCTGCTGAGTAAATCATCTGTGAGAGAGAACTGAGAAATACTAACTGATGCTAGGTCGAGGATGGGGGATCCTGGGAAAGATGTCCTCATCTAAAGAGCTCTCTTATGGCTTTTGTGTGTGTGTGTGTGTGTGTGTGTGTGTGTGTGTGTGTGTGTATGCAGTTACAAAAAAATGGTAGCTAACCCAAGAATGCATCATCAAGGTCATGAATGAATCTTATCCAGGAGCTTGAACTTCAGTTCCTTCATTTAAAATTGGGTGGAGTAATTTGTACTGCACAGATTTAGTTGACTGGATTTTGAAGCTGATTCCAGTTATCATTGGCAGAGGAATGAAAAGAAAGGGAAAGTAGTGAGTTTCCAGTCTTGAATAAATTGTCACTGTGGGGTGTTAATTAATTAACTGGGGACTTCTGAAGCCAGGGTAGAATCTAAGGCAGCCCCCCCCCCAACCAACACTGCTCATCACTGGTTCTTCCTGTTGCATCCTAGAGATGTGATCAGACGCTGACAATGTCTGGGATGCAGGGCTGCCTTGACCCCTGAGAGAAAGAGGCCTCTGTTTACACATCTCCCTTTTCTCCCTCATTAGTCTGAGCTTCTTGGGGCGATTTCTTTAATCTCATCTCTTTCGGAGGAATCCCATAGCCAGCCCTTAGCGTGTGTTCTTTGAATGACTTATGATGATCAGAAACATGCATTAAATTTTCAGTGCGATGTCCAACACTTAGAAGGTGCTTCTTGATGATTTCACAAAGAAATTATCACACAGTATGGGGCCAGTGAAAGAAACATACATTCAAAGATTTAACTTTGAGAAGGATTCCGAACAGAAGGATGGCTGCCCTTCAGAATGCTGTTAGTGTAAGTGGTTCTCAACCTTCCTAATGCTGCGACCCTTTAATGCAGTTCTTCAGGTTGCGGTGACCCCCAACCATAAAAGTGTTTTCATTGCTACTGTTATGAATCATAATGTAAATATCTGATATCCAGACTATCTGATAGGTGACCCCTGTGAAAGGGTCACTTGACCACCCAAAGGGGTCTTAACCCCTCTGTTGAGAACTACTGACTCATACCATTTATTTGCCAGGTTCCTTTTAGATACATCTATACAGTGATTTGTAGTCTGCATCTAATTTCCCCTAGAGAATCATATCATTGAATACTTGCAAAAGCACTTGAGGTTGGGGGCAATGAAATTGCTTCCTCTGGTGTGTGGTGCCAACCAGCCCAGCAGGCATCCAGTCACACATGTTTCCAAATACAGTGACATGTCAGTCTTGGTAAATTAATTGTTCCTCACTCTCCCACCTAGAGATGTGGGTCCATTTGCCAGTGTGAGCACAGACAGAGCTTGGCATCAAGATCAAAGGAAGAGAGTCTGGCATTCTCTAGACATGAGCCCCATCACCTCATTCTACCATTCTAAATCATAGATCTGATTTTTTTGGTAGTTTATATGGGGGAATCTGATACTTTCAATGAAAACATTTCTGTAAGGAAACTGGTTTGTGGCTGTAGGACTGATTTCCCAACCCAATGACATGTCAACTTTATACAAAGATGCTTTGAACTTCGATACCCAAGATGCCCAACAGATTATTCTACCACACGTGTCCCTTACTCTGTAATAGGGTGTTGAGTAGTTTAGAAAAGGAATTCGATGCTGTCCTTATGGAATGTATAAGGTCTTTGGGAGAACAGACTATGCTGTTCAATGAAAGATGACTAAGATATCATTCTGTATCTCCAAAGTGGAAAAAGTGGGTATGTACTAAAAGCCTTTAATCTGCAAATGATGAAAACCGCGTATGGCTTCTAGGGAAATCATATATAATAGATCATCTAAATCATAATTTTATTAAAGGTATTTGTTATTTGATAATTTCATACATGTGTACAATGTATTCTGATAACCATCTCACCAGTATCCCATCCATCTTTGTCCCCCCAACTCTCTCTCCCATGTTCGTAACTAGTTGGCTTGTTTTGTGACTTAATGTGTCTAACCAGGCTCATCAAGTGACCATGGGTTTAGAGCCTGGTGGGCTCCGCAGTGGCTGTACTAATGGTTTGCCCTCCTAAAAACAAGCAGCTGCCAGTAGTTGAGTGTTTAGCCTAGACAGGTGTTCAAGCAGTGCCACTGGGCATTTGTCCTCTATTTTACTCTTGAGAAAGGATGGGCAGAGTCCTCTCTAGAGTCTTCACATTACCACCTCAGAAGAACCTGCTTTCCCAAAAAAAATTCTAGCAAATATCCTACACTGCACTAGTAGGCACCGTGGATGATATCTCATTCAGGAAGCCCAGACTTGCATCCGGGTTCAGAAAATCCATATGGACTAGTGTCTGGTTGTGAAAGAAAACTGGTGTTTGCTTGCAGAAATAGCCTCATATAGGGGCAGTGTGTTACAGCCAGCAGCAGTGAAGACCTGGAAGGGGAGAGGAAGAATGTCTGGCCTCACAGTTGGCTATGGGTAGTATCTCCTCATTAGTCACCTACTGGGTGCCTCAAATTGATCTGAAATTGGTAGTAGAGCCTCGTTGTACAAGCTCTGGTGTCAGACTGCTTTTGTTAAATCAGCTCTGTGACCCTGGGCAAAAAGACCTTGACTTTCTGGGGCTCCGTCTCCCATACTGTAAAAAATAAACAACACCAACTTGCTGTCAGAACTAAAGCCACTAAAGTAATGCCTGGAAAACAGTCAGCCCTGTGCCCTGGGCGAGGTTTAGGCATTATGTTTAATCATCTGCGTGGCAGAAGGTCAGTAGAGTCCTTCCTGTTCAGAGTAAGTAGTCTGTAATATTGCTCTCTCTGAGTCTGGACTCTATGACTTTTCCCATTACCAGTCATCTTTCTGTCAGAAGACACATAATCAGAGAGCGAAGGTGGGGTCAAATGTGTGGATATGCCTGTGTTCTCCTTCATGTGCTTGCCCTGGTGGAGTTGGGTTTTTAGATCACAACATCACACCAGGGTAAAATTTTGAATCAGAAAGATCTCAATTCTGGTCCCATCTCATATGCCACTTTTATCACCCACATTGTGAGGTGGGTGATATTTCTCAATATTATATAGTTAGTGCTAAGGCACAGATTTGAACTTTGTCTTTCTGATTGCAGAATAGGAAAACCACAGTGTAGGAGCAGGAATTCTTTAGGAATCTCTAGAGATTCACTGAAGAAAGATAAAAGGCAATAGACATTTTCCTGTCCTCAAATACCCTCAAGTCTTCAGGTACTGTTCGAATGGAGGGTTTTTCTTGCCCTGCACTTACCTTGCCCCCTTTGACACACACCAGAATTTCATCCTATGCAGGGCTCCCAGAAGTCAGAGGACCCATGTTTAAACACAGGAGCCTTGACACTCAGGCCCTCCTGGGGCCAAATGCAGCCTTTCCTCTCACTGTCCCCATCTCAAGCTGCCTCTGGAATGCAGAATCTAGTGACAAGAGTCTAGTCAGATATTCCCACACATCCATGAATTAGACCAGAGTGGAGTGGCTTTTTGCAATGCTGAAGATTCTCATATCCTTCTCTGGTTGACAGGCACACTGGTGACAACAATAGGACCATTGGAGGTTTCTGTCTGCTTGAGTCCCCATCACCTGCTCAGTATGGCCTTTCCTGCCGCCTCATTTCAAGTCATCCACCTCCCCTATTCTTCCACCCCCCCCTCTGCTCTAGGTATATTTTTCTTAATTATAATGATCTTCACCTAACTTGCCCACGGTATAATTTCCATTTCCAATGCCTGTCTCCCCTACTAGGAAGGAACCTCCCCAAACAGGTTGTTTCTGTTTTAATTACTGCTTTATCCCCCAAACTTAGAGGGGAGCTGGTGTTATGGATAGAGGCACGAATGAGCTCAGTATTCAAAACACCTGCACAAAGGTGGTTTATTGTTATCCTAACTTAAGCCTGAAATTCAGTCGAGGGGTAGTTTTTAGTTCATTTGTCTCTAAGGCTCCAATGTCACAAAGTGCAGCTTTCAGAGACAGGACAAGTGCCCTCACTGTCATCTCTGGCCCCTGCTGTCTGGGCTGCATGTCCATCAAGGGACTCCAGGTCATCTCGGCCGTAGCCCCGGTGGCCTGGCCATCACTGTTTCTTCTTTGCAGGGTTCATAAATATGTTATTTCAGCCTGGACATTGATGTTTTGGATAAAATTTTGTCCTCGTTCAGAAGCACATTAAGCTGAAATCACCTGCATTCTGCAATGCTATTCATTTTTGTGGAGGAGAATATGCTGGCTGGAACACCTTTTCCACCCTCAAACTCCACACGCACCTTTGAAGCCAGGTCTGGCCACACTCGATCTGATCACCAGACATTCCAGGTGGTTCTGCGGCAGTCCTTCCTGATCCAGGACGTGATTTTCAGATGGAGTTTGTTTTGCCACGGCTCTGCCTCTTAGGCTCAGCAATTACATTTCATTAACAGGGAAGCATAAGCCATAAATCATTGATCAGAAACAGGTTGTTAATGGGTCTGTTTAAAGTGTCTGCCGGCTGGCAGGGCAGGGACCGCAAATTGATGGATGCTTGGGCGCAAACCCTACCCAGGTAACCCATTAAAGCATTACCGCTAATAATTTCCACTAATATTTATTGAGCTAGTTTTCTCTTGGTCTGTAAGTACCTTATCCTCACAGCAACCCTTCAAAAGACTAGTCCCATCTTACTGATGGAGAAATTGAATTCCAAAATATCTTAGCAGATGGCTGAAATTCGCAAAACTGACAGGTGCCCAGAACGGGCTTCAAAACCACTAAGGCTCCAGGCATTCTACTGTCCAGATCTTCATTATCAGGGTGAGGGGTGACAAGGGTCGAAGCCACCAGCCAACTGTCTGTGGCAATGCCCCTGTCCTTAACCTCACTCCACCCTATCCCTTACACTCATGCCGGTGCCTCTGTACAGATGAGTCGTGTTGAAGCTTTGGGGGATGGCAGAAGAAAGTCAGACTCTGCAAGATTGAATTCTAACCTGCATCTCCACCCAGCTGAAGCTGACCAGCGCGCCCGGGCTTCTGGCTAATGCATCTGACTTTCCGTGCATGGCTGTTTTCTGTGGAGCAGAGTGGTGGCAGCTGGGCCCACTCACATCCTATTAACCTTGTCTGGTGGAATGACACCTGGCTGTGCTGAAGCCCAGGATCCTGTAATTAGGAATGTAAACAACTCCAGCTTCTGCCTGTCTTGGCTGGCATTGTGCCTACCTGCAGTTCGCCCATCCCCCTGCCAAGCATCCTGAAAGAGATGCTGCTTTCTTCAGCAGCTGCGAGTACCTTTCACTTTGGGGTCTCTTGTTGATCTGCTAACCCACCTCTGATGTTCTCTAGACTTGACCTTATGTGAGCTATCTGTTGTTGTTCTGTGGATAATGAGGCAGGACTTTGGGGATTGGGAATGCCTGACCTTAAGTGACGACGTTAATGAATCTATAGAACAGCATGTTGTTTTGCTTGTGTGGTTCAAAGGTAAACAGGCAAAATATCCTTTGTGTTCCCTAGACAGATAATAACACAAATCCCGCTTTAGAATAATGTGTTTAAACTAAGAGCAGTTCCTGAAATGAATCTGACAAAGTTCATGCTTCACTGAGGTAGGAAGTGGCAAACTATCGTGGCGGCATTCATGCCGAGCGAAGGAAATACCCAAGTGAGCTCAGGACAGTTCATAAGGCCTTGTCTGTCAGAGGCCAACAGCTCCCAATCCACCACCCCAGAGACTGAGCCTTTAAGACAGGTGTCAGTAGGCCCATCATCATCCAAACAGTGGCAGAGATAAAGCCCAAGAACAGGTAATTTACAAGAGGTTAATTTTGACTTGTGGTTTTAAAGGGCAGGAGCTCCAAAATCAAGTGGCTATACCTTCATCATGCTGTGTCCGCTCAGATATGCGCAGCTCTGAGAGGTGTAAGGAGCAGACACACCTTTGTAATAACCCACTTGGCCCCAGAAAAGCTAGATTCAAGCCAAAGACATTAGTCCTTGTGTGGTGGCTGGGATTCTGTCATTCAGATACCGTCTACAAGTCCCCACCTTTCCACCCTGCATATTGAGGTGTTAAGTTTCAAGAAGGGTTTCAGTGGGGACAGAGCATATTCAAACAGTTGCAAGCTTGCTGTTCTCCCTTGTAGTTTTTGCAGCAAGTCCCCACAGTCAGCTGGTCCCCATGGCCAGAAGAGTCCCGACCCCCTGCTTACGGGATGATGTGGAGACACAGAGAATGCCTTCCTCATTACTGACTTAGTATGCAACCCCAGCTCTCTTATCATCAATAACATTGATACCAACTAATTTAAACCCACTGAACCAGCAAGCTCTGGCTGCAGATGTGTTTATGAGCTGGATACCAAGTAGATATCTTAACTAAGTGCAACATTTCTTGCTTCAATTAATGCAAAAGGTAGCAACTCAAAGGAAATATTAGGGGCATTAAGTTTTATATTGGTTCCATTTGTTATATATGATATATAACACTTTTATTCATTTTACTTTCATGTGGACAGCTACTGAGAGAAAGGGATTTTTCTGTGATGACCGTGACCCAGGAATTACTGTCAAGTCAAGACAGATTATACTTAACCCATGAGCTGCCACTGTCTCCAAGGAAATAGTGAGGGTGTTATTAGCTTTATTAAGGGCAATGATATAGATCAAGCTAGTGAGTTGCAAAGAGCAGCTCTATGAGAAACACGTTTCTTAGAAAGGGGATGAGGTGGTGGAGAACACACATGTGTGAAGTACCCACTGGGCGCCAACCCTGTGCTGACACCTCTCCACAATGATCAAATCCCCAGGAATCTCACAAGGTTGGCTACAGTGTTGTCTGTTATATAGAAAATGCACAGGCAAGGGCCGACGATACGGCTCAGTCATCAAAGTGCTTGCTTCACAAACGCGAAACCCTAAGTTTGATTCCTTGTATCCACATAAAAGCTGGGTGTGGCGTTATACAACAAAGAAGACAGTCAACATTGACATCTGACCTCCACATGACTACATGATCACCTACACAGCACACATGCGCGCACGCACGCTTACACACACACACACACACACACACACACACACACACACAGAATGTTGTTACTGCCAGTGCTCCATCCTAAGTCCTTGGATAAGCTGCTGAACTCTGTAGCACAGACAGTATTGGCCTATGGAGAACTAACCATCTGGTGATCTTTTGATAGTGATTCTTATAATCATAATTACAGAACAACCATGAAATGGAAATGATTTGTCCATCCGGAAAAGGTAAATTCAATGGAGACTTTAGGAGGAGGGGTCAGCTGTTTCCTGCCTGTGGTCACTATGTCTGAACTGAGGCTATCATAGTGGTCAGTGATGATCCAGTAAAATCAGACAGTGTTGGAGTGCTCATGGTGGAGGAACCAGTAGACACACAGGCAAAGGAGGGCTCAGAAGCTTTCTCTTAACCCTAAGCTGTCTTTCCACAGCTCATCTCTGGCTCCCAGGGATGGTGCTCACAGTATGAGATATTGCTAGTGTAATATCTGGATCCATATCTCTCTGACTCTTTCTATTGGAAATCAGCTCAAGGGGAATCTGTGGTATGTAACACAGGAACTATCCAATCCACAGGAGACATCCAGGTTGTGAGGTTAGGAAGTCTCACCTAAGACCATTGTGTGGCTGGTAACAATGCAGGTGGCTCCCTCATATGAGTCTGCCTCTTCCTGGGGTAGGCTGGTGACAGAACGCTCTACAGAGACAACTTGAGAGAGCAGAGGTTTGTTCTCTCCTGTTACCTTAAGAGGATATAATCATCAGAGTAGGGAGGGCTTGACATTTGCGGTGAGGGATCATGCAAAATGGCTTGTTCTAGCCAAGCAGAGAGAACTCAGCAGGACCAGAGTATGATGCTCAAGGCCGTTCTCCCATTGACCCATTTCCTCCAGCTGGGCCCCTCCATGATGTCCCTCCATAGTATCTCCTGCTAGAGACCAAGTGTTCAACTGTACGACCCTACGGGGTATTTCACATTCCAACAGTAACAGTGCTTCTAAATGAAGGGCAAGGCTCAAACTCAACCTCCTCAACAAGCATGTGCGGCTTCAAGTAGTAAATAGCTCATGAATTGTTTATTTATTTATTTAGTTTTTCATTTTACATACAAATCCCAGTTCCCTTCCCTCCCCTACTCCCACTTCTTCTCCTTACCCCCCCCCCCCGCATCTCACCCTCCATCCACTCCTATGAGGGGGAAGGCCATGAATTTGAAGTCATAAGGAATGGGCATAAGTACCTGGGCGCTTGTGGTACTAAAACAATTTTATTTCATGTTTAGCTGTACAAAGGGCAAAGTGATGCCACCTGGGTGTGGTGGTTTGTTTGTTCGCTCTTAAATAGTTCAGCATTGCAATGCACATGGCTGGCTCGTTATCAGTCAAGTCTCCTTTTCATAGTGTGAAGAAGGCTGCCAGCATTGGGGTACTGTCTATTTTCAGCTCAGCAGCAGAGGGAGGAAGGTGAAATGCGATAGGGTGGGTAGGGTGGGTCCTAAGGATTAAATTCATACAAACCAGGATTGCTGACTCTTGGCACTGATTGGGCCACTACACTGACTGTTTTAGACAGGGTTCTCCGAAGGAATATAACCAATGGTGTGTGTGTGTGTGTGTGTGTGTGTGAATTTTAGTAACAACAGATCAATCACCCCAGAGAAGATGAGAAACCAGTAGCCGGTAGTTTCTTGGTCCTTGAAATGACATTTCTCACTTATGTTGTATA
>NW_026067926.1:1248903-1303205 GCF_014885135.2 Alexandromys fortis | reverse complement strand
TATATGTTGTATGTGTGGTAAAGGGAACATTCCTCCATTGCTGGTGGGAGTGCAAACTGGTACAGCTCCTTTGGATTTCAGTATGGTGATTTCTCAGAAAATTAGGAAACAGCCTTCCTCAAGATTCAGTATATTCTCAAAGGATGCTCAATCATACCACAAGGACATGTGCTCAACTATGTTCATAGCAACATTGTTTGTCATATCCAGAACCTGGAAGCAACAAGAATGGATAAGGAAAATGTGTTACATTTACACAATGGAGTACTACAAAGCAGAAAAAAGTAATGACATCTTGATATTTGCAGGCAAATGGATGGATGTAGAAAGCATCATATTAAGTGAGGTAACCCAGACCCACAAAGACAAATATCTTATGTACTCACTCATAAGTGTCTTGTAGACATAAAGCAAAGAAAACCAGCCTACAATTCACAACCCCAGAGAATCTAGACCACAATGAGGACCCTAAGAGAGACATAAATGGATCTAAACTACATGGAACGTAGAAAAAGACAATATCTCCTGAGTAAATTGGGAGCATGGGGACCATGGAAGATGGTTGAAGGGGTGAGGAGGGGAAGAGAGTAGAGCAGAGAAAAATGTAGAGCTCAATAAAATAAATCAAAAAAATTCACCCATTTCTTTAAGCTATGTATCACCACGAGTGTGTTGTTTACTGGTAATGTTTGGACATCTTTCTCTTTCAGGAGCCACATGGCATCTCTTTGACTCTGCCTACTCTCTCTCTCTCTTTATCTCTGTTCGGTTATTCCACCTGACTTTAATCTGCTAAGTCATTGGCCAAAACAGCTTTGTTCATCAACCAATAAAAGCAACTCATATACAGAAGGACACCCCCATGTCACTAGACAGAGCAGTCGCTAGCATTTTGAGGTGATCACAGCGATGGCAGGTGAGGGACAGCCTAGCCCTGGTTGTTCCAGAGACTAAGTATAGGGGGGAAGAAGGTTCGCTTTTGTTTTAGCCTGGGGCCCATTACTGACTTCCTTGTTTACAAACTGGAAATGCTCCCATGGCACTTGCAGTGTTGCTCTTCAGATCCAATGAAATCTAAAGCTCCCAGCACCTTACACGGATAGGCTCCCCATCAGTGTCAGAAACAGCCTGTAGACTGGCAACTTGCTTCAAATGTACTTACTATGTAGCTGATGGTGACCATGACTATTCAAGAAATAGCTGTCAGCAGAATGTTTTAAGCAACTTTTATTCTTCTTCTTGTCAGAAGCTTGGGTGTTTGCAGTTAAGGGGCTGACAGATGCGGCTGATGTGGCTAGTGACATCACTGCCTTGTCGACTGCCTTCATCTTGATTTGTGCTGACATCACTTCTCTGTGGGGTGATGGAAAGGCACAGATTTGGCTTCCATTTCTTGTTCCAGAGTCACTAATTCCATGGTAAATGTTCAGCTTCCAAGCTGTCTTTCCAAAGTCTTCAGATACTACTACAGTGACCACAAAGAATTTCTATGCAGCCTTATTCCCTTATCCCTGGCTGCTTCCTGCTTTCTTTTACCCATGGTTAGCAGGATTCCAAAGCTAGACTGAAATTATTTAAGCAAGTTTAAAGTTCCATGTCCTTCTAACTCACTGGATAGGATATTGCTCCATGTTGTTCTCTCCTGCTTAGTCTGACCACATCTGAATGTCCATCCATCACTGTTGTCAGCTTATCCATACTGGACCCAGTCCCTTGCATCTCAGATCACCTGGTGCAGAGCCTCCATTGCTGTGACTCTGTCCAGGTAACTCTTATTCTAGCAACGTCCCAAGGCACAAGAGTGGCCACTTCAGGTAGTATGATTTTATGATTGTTTCGTTGTTATTTGTTATTTCCATTAGTCCTTTCTTGTGCAGACTTCATTAAATTTTATCCAAGGTGTGTGTGTGTGTAGGAAAAACTTTACATATGCAGAGTCCTGGGTTACTCATGGTAGACCCCCTGTAGGCGTTGTTGGACTATTCCACGGCATAGGTGTTAACCAGTGCATGTGTGTTTAGGGTGCACAGATATTCAGTTCATGCTACCTGCATTCCTCTTAGGACATGATTTTACGATAGAGCCCTTCCCTATCATCACAATACCACTTATTTTTTTTATTTCATGTAGTCTCTTTTGGTACTCTTGCTCATTTAGATTTATTCTTTCAATCTTGTTATAACTGGTTCTCTTTATTTCCCCCTTTATCATACTTGTGTTCCCTATATATTGTTTCATACAGCATTCTGATGAGCACATAACATAATTTTTATTTATGACTTGCCACTTTTATCATGTTAGTATCGCCTCTGAAATAATTTCTGCTGTTGGTAAGTGTAGATAACTTGATCTTATTTATTTCTTTTTAACACATATTCACTCCTTTAAGTATGCTATTTGTTTCCAATGCTAAGTCAAAAAACTCTCCATTATAAGTTGTTAGTAATAACAATAGAAATCTAACTTGTACCTAAGTACCCTTGGGACATGTAATATTGGCAAAATGCAGCTAACTGAATATTTAAAAATGAATAAAAGTTCTTTAGGGAAACAGAGATACCTCAGTGGGTAAAGTCTCTACCACACAAGCCCGAGGACTGGAATTCAGCTCCTCTGCACTCATGTTAAGTATTGGGTAAATGTGGTGGCCCACCAGTAATCCCAGTACTTGAAAGTCAGACCCAAGGCATCCCTGGAGCAAACTGACTAGCTAGACTAGCCCCATCAACAAGCTCTCCATACACACACACACACACATACACACACACACACACACACACACACACACACACCTCTACACATGAACTGAGGGGAGGGAGCAGAACTTAAGGCTCAAAGAACTCTATCTTCTATCCCGAAGTCATGGAGCTGAAGGGTGGACCTAAATTTGTCTTTTGTTCCTTGTTATTTCCACTTCAGTATCTTTTTCCCCCCTGGAGTGTCATGTATTACTAAAGAAAGCAAAGTTCTCTGAACTGTATTTCATTACTTCTATTACATACAGACAGACATCACACATACACACATACTTACATACCTAGTCTCAGTTTCATCCATTTTCTTAAAGTATGTATTCAATCCTTTTTATCAAAGGCAGTGTATAGTTCATACCATATTGAAAGGGCCAGGAATCGTGGTACTGTTCTTGTAGCCGGTGAATAATACTATGCTAGTTTAGAAACTGTGGCTTCATGGAACGACC
Source organism: Alexandromys fortis (assembly GCF_014885135.2). NCBI lineage: Eukaryota > Metazoa > Chordata > Mammalia > Rodentia > Cricetidae > Alexandromys > Alexandromys fortis. The sequence continues at coordinate 1,300,003 of NW_026067926.1, read as the reverse complement.
GTGAGCATAGAAATCAGGAAGACTTTAAAGAAGGTTCTTCCCGTCTTGCCTGTGCAGAATCTTAACAGCGTGTTTTTAGAAAATCAAGATATGTCTGTGCAGGGAACAGAAGCCAAATTAAAGTGATTGAAATGCATGTGGGAATTTTCAGTCTGTGTACCTGCAAAGCTCACAGGTCAAAATGACTGGGTCCAGGGACTCAGCTCCCACAGTCATGGCTGCCTTTTGTCCTAGCTCTCAATTATGTTCCCATCTACTGCACTCTTCTCTCAGGTTGGCTCTATGCGTAGAATGATCTCAACAAGTATTGGGTTCTAGTTGACTATTCATCTCCTCAAAGGAAATGTCTTTTGCCCCTGAAATAAAAGTGTGAAGTTGTCTAGAATAAGCTTGACTGTGATCCCTTGCCTGTCTCTGCACCAATCATCTTGAGCTGATTACAAATTATATTTGATGGTGTAACTCATCAAATGCAGTCCCTGGGTATGCAAGGATGGAATGTGGTGAGGGCCATTTTGCCAAGATGAATTAGAGTTATCAAGGGAGAGAAAATGGGGAACATTCACCAGGATGTTCCTACCACAGACACTGAGCAAGCTGTTTACCCATGGTGAGGCATAGTCTTCCAATTCTGAGAGAAGAAAAATATATATGCTTGCTCCATTGGGTGTATATGGACACAAGTGTAAATGCATGTGCAGATTGAAAGTTATGTCAGATGACTTCCTTGATCACTTCTTCAAGCTTGATTAATAAAAACCCAGAGAGAGAAATTGGAGTTCAACATGAAGGTCAGAAAAGCAAAACAGTCATCCACTTGCTCTGACCTCTACCTCAGTCCAAAATGGCGATCCTGCCTCCAAGAATCTAATAGAGATGGGTTAGATTAGAATACAAGAGCTAGCTAGAAAATACACTTAAGCTATAGGCCAAACATTATTGCAAATAATATAATTTCTGTGTGATTATTTTGGGTCTGAGTAGCCAGGAACAAATAAACAGCTTCTGACTACATACTTACTACCTTATAATTGAAGTAAGGTTTCTCTGTTGAATCCAGAACTGGCTCCAGGGATTCCCTGTCTCAGCCTCCCAAGTACTGGGATTACAAGTAGGCCAGCATGCCCATCTGACAATGACAGGGTTGCCAGGGATTGGAATTCTCATCCTTATGTTTATGCAGTGTCTTCCCAATTAAGACATCTCCACAACCTCCCCATGCTTTTTCTGTCTCTAATCACCTTGCACCCAGTAAGTGCCTAAGTGTGAGTTCTCATTATCCTTTCTCTGCTTATTCATCCTCCATTTTCCTCAGGCTTTCCCAGAAATAGATTTGGGATTTACTGAGAAGCACATTTGTTTCTGTTGATTTGTTCTTTCTCCTTGTTAAAAAACAAATAAATAAAAATAAAAAGCAATACAAAACTGGTAGACATGTAGATAAGATGGACTAGGAGATAATCAATATAAATAATGACGCAGGACAATCCTTCCTTGGCTGAGATATAGCTACGGAATGTGAGGACAGGCAGGATCAAATCAGCAGCTTGCTGTGGGGGTCCTGTTCTCTGCAGGAGTTGGAGGTAATAATGCCTTTGACCAACATTACTCTAGAGTCCAGAGCGGTTCTTTCACTTGTATCCATTGTGGTGAAGGTGAGAGGGCACATATTACAGTGCTCAGGGAAGACTCTGCATATTGTTTCAAATTGTAGATTGATATTTAACTATCTTATTTTCTTTGACAGTTATGTTTTCAAATATTTTAGATTTATTACTTATTATATATGCATATTTTGGTCTTTATTTCCTATTACACTTGGGTTTTAATATATTTGAAATGTGTTATTTTATGTGTTTGCATTTTTGCTTTGGGTACGTCTGTATACTATGTGTGTACTTGGTACTCATTGAACTGGAGTTATCAATGGTCATGAGTCACCATGTGGGTTCTGGGAATTGAACCCAGGTTCTATGGAAGAGCAGCCGGTGCTCTTAAACATTTAGCATCTCTCCAGCCCAATGTTTAGGTTTTTAATCAAGCTAAAAATTGATATGTAGTATGGGATGCAGCATTCCCTTCCTATGTCTGTAACAGATGGCAGGAGTGGAGGCAGCGCCACTGACATTCTGTTGTAGTCACTGTTGTTTCCATTCCATGTCCAGCTATAGAGTACTGCAGTTTGTGCTAATTTTAAATTTACCTTGAGTTCTTCCCTAAATACTGTTATGCATTATTACCAATACCACACTGTTTTGCTTGTGGTAAACTCATAGTATGTTTTAATAGCTACAAGAAAAGGCAATCCTCATTGTCCTTCATTACTCATACTTTTGGTCACTTGAGGAAGGGGAGATTTATTCATCCAATTTAGAATTAAAATTTAAAGTAGTTAGTGAACAATCAGTGTTATAAATTGAAATGTCCTTGAGTTATTCTAGCTTTGAGATAATCAAATTTTAATACATCTGTCCTATCATCCTTATACCCAGGGACCTTCCACTCACTAATAAACTGAGATCCATACAGTTTGCTTTTTTTTTGTAGGCTCACATACCTTGGATTTAAACATATTTCTAAATATGTTTAGCTTTGCCGTGTTTATGAATATACTAGTTCCTTCTCAAGTCTATCTTGTAACCTACTGAGTTGGAAACTTGATTTTTGTTTGGCTTAGATGCAGCCATTCTGTCAAAATACGGTGGTGTGGGACTGGAGCCTCGTCCATGTCCTCGTTTGCAGTGTTAGCAAATAGTTTTTCTCTACTTCTTTTCACATTTGAATTTTTTCTTTGTTTTTTTTTTTTTTAGTTTATAATATAATACATCGTTTTCCTTTGCCCCTTCCAATTCTCCCATATATGCTTCCTTGCTTGCTTTTAAATTCATGGCCTCAAATCCATTCCTAAATATAGCCTGCTCAGTCTGTATAATGTTACTTGTATGTATGTTTTCAGGGCTGGCCATTTGGTTAGAGGCACTGACTGATCTTCTAGAGGAGTTCAGATTTAATTCCTGGCACCCAAACAATAGATCACAGTCGCAGATAACTTCAGTACTAGGGATTCTGATGCCCTCTTCTGGCTCCAGAAGGCCCTGCACACACATAGTGAACAGACATACATGCAGGCAAAAAACCTAGGCACATAAAATAAAAAATAAACAACAAACAATTTTTAAAAAGAAGATTCTTTACCTTTTTATTTATTGTTTTGGGTATGTGCATTTGTATGTTTGCATTCACGCGTTTATATATGTGAACCAGTACAGGTGTACATCAGAGGTTGATGGTAGGTGTTTTCCTCAACTGCTGCAATTGCTGATCACCTTATTTTTGACACAAGGTCTCTCGCTGAGCCTGGGGTTTACTGATTGGTTACACTGGGTAATTTTCCATGCTCTACTCCCCTTTGATGTAGTTATGGTCACATGCTGCCAGGCCTAGGATTTTTACATACGTTTTGGGGATCTGAACTCAGGTCCTCATGCATGCACAGCAAACACTTTACCCACTGAACCATCTCCCCAGCCCCTGCTCCATAATTCAAAGCTTATACAGAATGTGCAGTGGCAATAGTGACACAGGCCACCCTTCTTTCTTTCCCTTCACATTCAATAAAATTAGGTTCATGAACTACGGGGAGTAATGATTATATTCATATGTCATTTTAATTTCAAAATCAGTCTTTAAAATTATTTTTTATATAGTGTGTTTTCGAGGCTGAATTCGCTAGAAATTATTAGGTGGAAGCTACAGAAACTGAACTCAATTGAACACTTTGCAGATTCCCATAATAGAAAAATTCTGTCTGAATTCGAGTGCTTCTAGACTACACTTGTCATCTGATAGCATGAGGGAGCTATCTGTGTTCATGTCTCCTCCATGGCTGTTTTCTCACTGGTTGTGTGATCATGGTGTTCTCTAGGAGCTGGACATAGTGCCTCTCATATTGGCCATGAGAGCGAAAAGGGAAGGCTTTCCTAAGAAGGCCCCACCTTAGCTTCTGACTTAAGCACGGTGAAGATGGCTTAGCCATGGGAGGACAAAGGGTTGTGACAGCCGTCCTGTCGGTCACTGCCTAGTGCCCCAACTGATTCTGAGTCACAGGGCTAAGAGGGGGTAGATGCACCCTCAGAAGAAATGAATTGTTGCTTTGCAAGGAATGGGAGCAGACAAAACAGCCGCCTCCCCTTAGTGGCTCATTAACCACGTCTTCCTCTGGATGTGCTTTCTCTCCTTCTGAAACTGAACATTTCTATTAAGCTAAGAATGTGTGTGTGTATATCAGCCACAGCACTGTATGGGGGTTTTATGTTCTTCATTATAAATATGTCTGCTAATATACCCAAGGTCAGCTTCACATTTTTAGTAAATGTAAATTTTAGTAATCCTGCATTGCTGAACAACTGGCTACAGAGGGGGGTGTCATATTCATGTATTTTTTTAGAATCAATCCATGTCCAAAAATATGAGTATTTTCACTCTTGCCCCTGACCACCCTTCATCCTCCCCGACTTAGACCATTTAATGAGTATTTTTCTCTCTACATCCACAGAAATTCCATAAATGGGACTCTGTTCTCCTGTCCATTTTCTGAAACCACATTCGGAATTTTGAGGAAAAAAAAAGTAGAATGTGCTTGATGAAGTTTCCTGAGAAGTCTTATGCATTTTCCTATGAGAATTTTGTTACATTTTAGAACTGCTCTGTAGTGCCAGGCACAGTGGGGCACACTTTAATTCCAGCACTTGAGAGGCAGAGACAGGCAGATCTCTGTGGGTTCGAGGGAAGTCTGGACTGTACAGAGACAGCCAGGGCTGCATACAGAGGCTGTGTTTCACAAAACGAATGAACAAACAGCAAGCAAACCCAAAGTGTTCTCTAGTAGGCAATGTAGCAAGGGCATGAGATTCATGAGAATGTGCATTATGAATGTGTTCTATGAGCGCATGTTTTGGTTTTTGCAGAGTTAACTTCTGAAACTCACTGGGACTATATTTTGCTTAGCATTACAAGCTACACATACCTTGTGCTTTTTAATAGCTCTTCTAGTTGAATTGACTTATCTATTGTCACTTGTTTCATTTAAAATCCATAACATCTAGAGCTGTGTGTTTCAAGGTCTCTCTGTGTGTAATGTCTTGCTGTGGGTCTCAGTATTGGTTCCCATCTGCTGCAGAAGGAAAGTTTCTGATGATGGCAGAGTGAGGAACCAATCTGAGTATAGCAAAATATCATTAGGAGTCTTTCTCTTCCTCCCTCCCCCCGCCCACTCTCTTATCAGCAGCATTCACTTTTACCCTCGCTCTCTGGGCTATCTAGACTTTGATTCTTGGTCACCCAAGCAGTGTCAGGCATGGGCTCCGCTTCATAGAGCAGGCTTTAAGTCAAACAGACATTCGTTGGTTACTCCTACAAGGTTTATTCCATCTTCTCTCTAGCTTATTTTATAGATGGGACAGATTGTAGATCAAAGGTTTGATGTTTATTTTTTTTCCATTTTGGTAGACTGCAGATTACTTTCTCTATCATAGACTCTAAACAAGATGTCAGCATCAAATCCCTCCCCTCAGAGCTTGGGGAACCCTGTAGAAGAGGAGACAGAGGGATGGCGGACAGCAGGGGAACAAGGTCCTCGTAAACAGCTAGGCTAACCTCATATGAACTCACAGAGCCTGAAGCAGCAATCACAGGGCCTACGGGGGTATGCAGCAGGTCCTCTCCGTACAAACCTGTAGCTTTCAGTTTAGGGCTGTTGTATGAGACTCCCGAGTGTGCAAACGAGTGGGTCTCTGGTTCTTATGCCTTCTCTTGAGGCTCCTTTATTTTTCTGTTGGCTTGGCTTGTCCAACTTTGATGTGATGGTTTTCATTTTATCTTATTATATTTTATTTTGTCATGCCTGGTTGTTAATCTCCTAGAAGCCAGTTCTTTTCTAATGAGAGGCAAAAGTGGAGTAGATCTAGGTGGGGGGGGGGAGATTGGGAGAAAGTGGGAGGAATGGAGGCAAGGAAAACTGTATTTGGATTATATTGTATGAGAAAAGAGTCTGTTTAATAAAATAGGAAAATATAAAAACAAAAGAACCATGCAAAATGACTAAATGAAAACATCCACAACACGTGGAACTTCCAAGTTTCCTCTAGGAAACTACATTAAATATATTCTAGGGATTCTCAAAAATTCATGTTAGAGTTTCTGTTTAAAGTTTAACTTCAAGTTGCCTGCTAGGCCATTGGGAACAAGTGTGGACACACGACATCCCAGTGCATGAAGAGGAAGTCTAATGAGTGCTTGTATCCCGTGCACCCATGCATGTATCTGCATTGTTGGTAGGCATTGCCATGCCGCAACTTTAGCAGCATAGTCCAGTGTAAACACAGTAAAAATTAGACTCTGGAGCAAGACACAGGTGTCTCTGTTTAGTTTATGCACCCCAAGATTTGCCAGCTTCATCGCAGCACCTGCTGCTTTGTGCTGCGTGTAGTTTACCTTGTAGCTGTTGCTTTCTGCATTCTCATGAAGGTTCCCTGTACAAAGGTAGGGTTCTCTCAGGAATGCAGACGCATGCTCATCAAAATCACAGAGCCCAGAGAAAGCTCAAGATAGCCTCTTTTGGGATATATGTCTCTTCTTGGTTGCATACCCATAACTAAGAAAATAACTCTAATTAATCATCGAGGTCCAGATCTATAGGAATGATATCCCTAGAACAAGAGGAAGTGTCGGCATCCCAAAAATCTTGAGGCTTGAGAAACACTGTTGAGATATAGAGGGAAGGATAGTAACCTCAAAAAAATAGAAGCAGGCAAATCTCAAAGGGATGAATGCACTGACTGCAGGAGGAGTCAAAGTGCCGATGCTTCAGGTTGTGTGCTGAGAGTTAGCTTTGCAAACAGGATGCCCTGGCAAAGGCAGCAGATCCTTAGGTATTTGCTTTTGTTCTCCAGGGTAGAGCTAGGAGAAGGGGTGGAGGCAGGGATAGTTAATATGAATCTAATCCTAAGGAAACATCAGCCAAACCACTACAAAAGTTCTGTCTAAAGAAAATATGTACTGTTCTGTACTATTTTAAAATGTCAATATCATAAAAGATAAAAACAGGTTATAAGAAGATTCTGGAAATGTTCCAGATTGCAGGAAGCTTAGGCACACTGAGTAAATGCAATCACAAATCCTCAATTGCACCTTGCACAAAAGGGAAAATATAAGCAATGAAAGACATTATTAGCCCAATTGACAGTATTGGAATTCAGATGGTAGATTAGACAAAAGTATTGAATCAGTGTTAAATTTAGCAAAGAGAATAAGTGCAGTGTACTTGCATAAAAATCAATTCTTCTTAGAAACATGCATCCAAGTGTTTTAGGGGTAAATCGTCTGAGCCTTACAGGAATGATGTAGTGAGAGAGAGGGAGGGCATTCTAGGATTTTTCCACCAGTGGAAATGGTTCTGAAATATGCATCTGTATGTAAGTCTATGTATGTCTGTGTGAAAGCACATGTGTGTTTGCATGCGTGCGTATGTTTGTGTATGTACATAGAAGTAAATAAAGCATTTTGGTTTAATAAAGTGTTATCAATAGTTGAATAAAATACATAGATTTTCAATGTTTTTTATACTTGCAGTTTTTGTCAGTTTGGGATTAGATCTAAAGAGTTGAGTTAAAAAAGGTATTTTGATTTCTTCCTCTCTTTTTTAGGCAATAACAGAGTAATTGAGTTTCTCCAACACGCCTATATGTGATATGTTTTAGGTCTCTTTCAAACAGCCCTGCAATTAACGTAGACGCACCCTGATTCTAAGTGGAATCAATTTTACACTGTAGAAGAGGGATCACATGATTCTCTTATTGGCTGTCTGGGGGCATTTTAAAGGGAATTTGAGTGTGAGTTTCCTTAGTGCTTCCAATAGCTGTACCAGTTCCTCCGGTGTTGTGAAGTTTCGATGTCTTTTGAAGGAAGATCCTGCTGGTTACCATGGGGAAGGCAGATTCAGAGGGAAATGACCCTGAGGTGGGAACGCTGTTCAAGGGCCTGTTGCCACAGTTCATCCAAGAAATAATGAGGAGAAGAGAAGCAAGTGTGTGTGTGAGAGAGATTTTAAGGGATCGTTGTCAGGACTTGGTTAATAATTGAACACAGGGCTCGGTGCTAACAAGGGGAACAAGCAGAACTGGCAGCTTGAGCATCTTGAGTGAGTGATCGTGCTATTGGTGGAGATGAGGTTTGAGGCAGAGGAGGGGATGGGGCTCAGGAGCAGCGTGGAAGATGAGTCGTCAGGGCGGTGCTGCTTCTGTGTAATTTCTAATCACAAGTGTTTTCAAGGAAATCAGTCTTCTAGGTGCACTGTGCAGAAGAGCCGGTGTCCTCAGAAGGTTTAGGCTTCTTTTGTACAGAAGCAATCTGAATTACCCTGTGTATGTCGGGCGATACTCAGGAAATGTGGAATTATGACAAGAAAGGAGATGGGTGTGTTGTGCTGAACTGTCATCTCAGCTACTCTGGAGCTGAGGCAGGAGGATTCTAAGTTCCAGCCCAGTACAGGCTACAATGCAAGCTCAGGGACAGCCTGGGAAATTGTAGGACTGTGCATCAAAATAAAAGTAAGTAAAATATGATGTAGCTGATGTTGCTCAGTGTTGGAGTCCTTGCCAAGAGTATGCAAGGCTCTGGCTCAGTCCCAGGTACTGGCACAGAGAGAAGGGGAAAGGAGAGAAGAGGGAGGGAGACAAGGAGTGGGGAGATAGACAGAGAGACAGACAGAGGGGAGAAAAGAGAGGCAGACAGATAGACACAGAGAGAGAGACAGAGACAGATTTACAATCCTAGCATAATATCTGGGCAGTAAGCATGGTTGAAAACAGGTCACGAGGCAACCTCATGGGAATGAGCTGTACAGAGTTCTCTAATGTGGAGGAAATAATTCTGGAAGGAAACTCTGGTAGAGGGCAGGACTCAAATTCCCCGCTGATCAGAACTTTGATTTAGGTGACAAACCCCAAAGACAGACAAGAGGTGTGCTGAGCTAAAGTTATTGGTGATCCAGAAGGGAGGCCCAGACCCTTCTGGAAGAGCCCAGGATTTTGTTTTTCCAGTATTAGCTGTTTTCATCCTCTCCCAGACTTTTAGGAAAGAGGACCTTAACTTCCTGATGTCTCCTTAGACTCCTCACTTGGGAGGGATTTATGGAAGGGTTTGTTGGGGCCATGGTTTCTTCTCTTTACACAGATTGTGTTTTATGTTCCTGCCAAGTTCCTCTCAGTAAAGATTGCTGGGTGTGTAAGACAGGAGATGGCTAACTCCTCATAGCATAGGAGGGATAGCAACCTGCTTTCAGCTAAATTAGACAGACATGGTGGCTCGTGGGACTAATAGCCAAGGGCTTCCCATTTTAATGTTAAGGGAAGAGTAGATGGCTCATTTAATAAAGTGTTTATCGTACAAGAGTAAAGACTTGAGATCAGATTCCAATACCACATACACAAAGCTGGGTAAAGTAGCATGTCTCTATGACTCCAGCTCTGCGAGGGCAGAGACAGGTGGTTGGAGCTTGCTGGTCAGCCAGTCAAGTAAGCCAGTAAGCAACAGCAACAGGTTCTACAAGAGGTCCTCCCTGTCTTAAAGAATAAGGTTCACAGGAAGATACCTGACATTAGTATCTGCCTTCACACACACTCACATACACATGTGTGTGCACCCACATGTATACACATGCACACACACACACACAAACACAAACGTGCACCCCCCCCCCCAAACACATACAAGTAATGTTTAAATTTGAAGGCTCTTCAGTTAAGCCATTTTATAGGTTTGAATCCTGGTTTTAATATTTATCTTCTTGTCAGCAAATGTATAATTATAAAACATGTTATACAGGCTTCAGTGAGAGTTAATGGCCTAACACAAATAAATATTCAGTATTATAAACAAATTCTGCTGGCCTGTTAGACAAGGCTGAATGCAGGTGCTGGGTCTGTCTCCACCCTGTTCTGGATCATCTGTTTTGTTCACTTCATTCTCAGGGCACCTCTGTTTTCTGGGGAAAGGTGAAGGCCTATATGCCAAACTTGGACCCAAACAGTTCAGCTATCCTCGAAAAATGCCTGTGGTTTTTGTCTTATATTTCTAGCAGAATCTCACATGTGGCTGTGTTCTTGTTACTATAACCAAACACTTGAGGCTGTATTCTTTATAAATTTATTTTTCATTTGTTTGCTTGTTTCTCTTTTAGCTCACAGTAGTTCTAGAGTTTTGAGGGTGAGGTATCCATATTTCTTTTTCAGTTCTGGTGAGGACATTCTGGCTACATACCTATATGGTCTCTGACGTTATAGATTTAAAGGGACTGTAGTGGCAAGAAAGAACACACTCATGTGACAGTTGAGAAAGCCAAGACATTCAGAGGCTAGGCAGGTTCTTATGAGAATGGACCAGATTCTCACGGGAAATACAGTAATCTTTTCTGAAGGAGGTGAACCGTGAATTAACTCCTTTCCTCAAGATTCCCCTTTCTGATGTTCTCCCATTTGGACTGCGCCATAACAATGACCAAGACTCCAGTACATGTTCCCTAGGTGAGCACATTCGATTGCATAGAGCCTTTCAGAGAAGCAACTCATGAAAAGGCTACCCCTGCCCAGCACTCAAGGGCAGCGAGAGCTAGGGTGCTTATGATTCATTTCTAAAGCCATGGCCCTTGTTAGTTTGCCTTTGTTTTTCACGGGAGTTGAGGAGTGGGTTACAGGGAAGGAGAGGCATTTTCTGGCCACGCACGCTAAGCAGTGTCAGTCAGTGTCTCAACGTTAGCCTCGTGGATGTGGCCTCACTCTCCCCCGTGGAGGTTGTGAGCTGGTGCCGGATGTTTTCTCAACAAAGTCAGCTACTTCTTGTTGCGTCTGCCATTCATTGAAGGTGCTGAGTTCTGGCATTTGCCACCGTGCCAAGGCGGCTCATTAATCCGCTCTTGTCTCTGCATTTGTTACCACGCCACATGCATTTGTGCAGTTTAACAAGCATTTGCTTTCATTTCTGTAGGCGAGGAGCTAGACGCAAGCCCTCACTTCGCCTTATGATCCTGGGCCCCACAGGATCTTTCCTCTCTGGCAAACCAGCCCCAAGTCTAACAGAGATCCATCAATAAGGTGTGTCTGGAAAACAGAAAGTCCAGTTGGGTCTGTGCACTTCTCTTAACAGTAAGCACACTTTTTGCTCTAACACTGATCTGTAACCCAGAAGAACCAGGCTTTAAGAGCAGCTGATAAATAAATTGGCTATTGTTCAGCCTGAAGAGACACTCTGGCAAGGGGACAGACAGCCTTGGGTGGAGAGATTTACTAGCACACAGTTCATGTGTCCATCATGGAGTAGTTCTATCAATCAGAAATACAGGCTATTAAAAAGCCTTCGCAGAGACTCTAGAGGAAAAAAAAAAAAAAAACATGAACAGGAGCTGCAATTCTACTCTATTTGGTGTCATGGTTTATAGCGTCAGACTCTGGATGGCACCTGTCTCTACGTGGCGACAAGGATACAAAGGCAGGTATACGAAGGCAGGTATACAAAGGCAGGTATATGAGGGCAGTTATACGAAGGCAGGTATACAAAGGCTGGTACACAAAGGCAGGTATACAAAGGTCTGTAATGGCAGCATTCTCAGCTAACTCGTGGGGATGTGAAGACCGATGGGATAAAGTCCTTGCAAGTTGCCTTTCCAGCTAAGGAGACTTAGATCATTTCGGAAAAGTACAGTGGCCGCCATGATGGTAGAAAACAACATTAAGATATTATCTTACACCTGTCAGAATGGCTAAAATAAAAAAAAAAAAAACACCAATGATAGCCTTTGCTGGAGAGGTTGTGGAGAAAGGGGTACACTCATCCATTGCTGGTGGGAATGCAAACTTGTGCAACCACTTTGGAAAGCAGTGTGGCAGTTTCTCAGGAAATTCGGGATCAACCTACCCTGGACCCAGCAATACCACTCTTGGGAATATACCCAAGAGATGCCCTATCATTCAACAAAAGTATATGCTCAACTATGTTCATAGCAGCATTGTTTGTAATAGCCAGAACCTGGAAACAACCTAGATGCCCTTCAATTGAAGAATGGATGAAGAAAGTATGGAATATATACATATTAGAGTACTACTCAGCAGTAAAAAACAAGGACTTCTTGAAGTTTGCAGGCAAATGGATGGAAATAGAAAACACTATCCTGAGTGAGGTAAGCCAGACCCAAAAAGAGGAACATGGGATGTACTCACTCATATTTGGTTTCTAGCCATAAATAAAGGACATTGAGCCTATAATTCGGGTTCTTAGAGAAGCTAAATAAGAAGGAGAACCCAAAGAAAAACATATAGGCATCCTCCTGAATATTAACCTTCATCAGGCGATGAAAGGAGACAGAGACAGAGACCCACATTGGAGCACCGGACTGAAATCTCAAGGTCCAAATCAGGAGCAGAAGGAGAGAGAGCACAAGCAAGGAACTCAGGACCGCGAGGGGTGCACCCACACACTGAGACAATGGGGATGTTCTATCGGGAACTCACCAAGGCCAGCTGGCCTGGGTCTGAAAAAGCCTGGGTTAAAACCGGTCTCGCTGAACATAGCGGACAATGAGGACTACTGAGACCTCAAGAACAATGGCAATGGGTTTTTGATCCTACTGCACCTATTGGTTTTGTGGGAGCCTAGGCAGTTTGGATGCTCACCTTACTAGACCTGGATGGAGGTGGGTGGTCCTTGGACTTCCCACAGGGCAGGGAACCCTGATTGCTCTTTGGGCTGACGAGGGAGGGGGACTTGATTGGGGGGGAGGGGGAAGGGGAGGCGGCGGTGGGGAAGACAGAAATCTTTAATTAATTAATAAAGAAATAAATAAATTAAAAAAAATATGGTCACCTAAAAAAAAGTCTTTCACCCCATTCTGTAGACTGCCTCTTCAGTTGAATGATTGTATCCTTCACTGTTAAGAAGGTTTTTAGCTTGGTAGGGGGAGGGGAAATGGGAGGCGGTGGCGGGGAGGAGGCAGAAATCTTTAATAAATAGATTTAAAAAAAAAGAAAACTCTGTGAGCATTGCATCAACACGGGGCCTTAAGACTGATTAAATAAAGACACTCATTCAAAGCAACTTTCTGGTTGATCTTTTTCTGACTTCTCAGTTACTGAATGAAAAAGGCAATACCATTACCATCTCTTTTTTTTGCAGAAGCAGGTGGGTGTCTGTGGTTAATGTTTAAAGTTACCCCCTTTTATTATATTGCTTGTGGCTTTTATATCTGTTGTTGTTTTTTTTAAAATATCCTAGTTCACCTTCCCATTTTAAACCCTTCAAAGCATAAAGTTTACTCTTCTATGCTAAAATAGAGTTTTAAAGGGGAAGGCTTCCTACGGAGTGTGATTGTTGAATGGCAGAGGCAGAGCTGAGGTTAAGATGAAGGTAACTCCCTTCTTCCACCCTAGAGCTTTGGCTCATGCCCACAGTAGGGGGAGATGTTCTGTCCTGTTTGGGAACGCAATAGAAAAAATGGAAAGGTAAAATTTCTAAATAATGCAGCCCATCCTGAAACTCAGGTGACTCTGTTTTTACTCAATAATATAACGAGTTTTATTTTGAGTGATGCTGGATTTAATGGCTAAATCAATAGGTGTATTTAGCGTTGGGCTTTATTTCCACACTAAGTGACAGGAGATAAGCAGCCTTAGAGTGTGTTAATTGGTTTGTGTTTAGCATTTAGGCTAATCAGCAGTAGCAGAGGTGCCCTGGGCCACTTCAGGCCTGGTAATGGGGTTTATCTAGACCCAGCTCTGTTTGCATTATTGACTGAAGGTGAATTGCTCCTGTTGCTCATACACTTGAACATTAAGCTGGATTTGCAAGTGTAACTCAAGACCTTCCGCATTATTAAGAATTAACCCAGGACGAGAAGAAGCCAAACTAAATGGAAGGAAATAAATCCCATGCTATCCTGGCTGCAGGGAGCCTTGGAGGCAGGAGAAAGCCCTGATGAGGACTTAGGTGGGTGGAGAAACCTTTAAGCCAGGGATCAGGGCTGAGGGATGACTTCTTAGACTGAGATACCTGTGGGTTGTCCCTGTTACACTGTGGGATGGCTAACTGTGGTGTGGACTGATATGTGCTTTGCAAGACGTCTGAAATTTAGCAGCAGCCTGTTTCTGGATATCAACAAAGGTCCTCTGATGGGAGGCATCACAACAGAATAGGACTCACTGTATTTTAAAAAAAGATTTAAATACTTCTATGTTGTGTGTAAAGGACTTTGGTTGGCTTGCTTGAGGTTTTCAGATGCTAGCATTTTAACAGCATGGTGATTTCATATGATTATCCTGATTGGGGAATTGTCTTGAATGGGGGATGGAAATGTGGCAAATTGAGACCTCCTGACCTACATCAATTACCAACAGGAGATGATTACCAGTTTCTCCTTTTCAAAAAGGCATAGACCCCCAGGTCTTTACTGTGCTTCTTCCAGTCTGTCTCCCACATACATCCTCACCAGGCTCCTGAAGGTACTGGCTTCTGTAGATCCAACTTTAGATTTTTAAACAATAGACAACTTGGCCCTCAGCAGCAGGCAGGAAAAAGAGTATTCAGAATCACATGGGGGCTGGATTCAGGTCTTAGCTTACCCATTCATTACCTTTGTAGCTTATTGTGCTTCTGTGTCCTTATTTGGGGTGTGGGTTCTCCTCAGCAAGCACTACAAAATTGGGATGTTAACAAACACATGTCAGAGAAGTCATAGGGCCAAAAAGGTGTGGGATGCCTTGGGACTCAGTCAACATCACTGCACTGCCTGTGTTTTGAAATCCACCCTCACTCCTAACTTCTGTCTTCACATCTGCTCCTGAGGTATGTAGACTCCCAAGACTAAGCCATCTCCTAGGCCATTTTGGTGACCTTATACTTTGTTTTCATGGCTGATAAGTGGAGATAAAAGCTTACAAGATAGTATCAAAATAAGCTGTTTGTTTACCCATGTCAGTTCTTAGTAAGTACCCTCTGGAGTCTAGTCACCTTCAGAATTTCATGCAGTCCATGTGGATCATCCCACCCAGAGAGGCCCATGTTAGGGGATGCAAGCACTTGCCATCCTGCTGGAAACAGAGGGAGCTGGGAGTTGCAGCAAGTCTTACTGGAGTTGCACAGACCTTCATTCAGTTGCTGCAATCCATAGGTCTTGTCATTAAGACTTTGCACATGCTTTTGCCTATGTCTTACATGTTCTTCCCCCTGACCCCAGCCCACTATTTAATCTTCCTCTTCCTCCAGCTCTATGTTCAGTCATAAATTCCCCAGATAGCTTCGTTCAGACTGGTGATCACTTTATTCCATTAGGCTATTTATTGTGTCACTATCCCCACTCCAACCCTGCAACACCTTGGTTTCGTTGCCATTGTTATAAATTTAAATGGATGTCTTTTTTTAAAAGAAAGAAAGAAAGGATGAAGGAAGGAAGAAAAGAAAAAGAAGCCTGGTCAACTAGTTCATTCAACTAACATCTTCAGAAAGTACATTCTGGGATGGGCCTGGGGTTATGCACTGTCATTCTGAAGACCAGTAAGTAGATCATTGCTTCTACCTTCCATCTACAGATGAGGACAAGCAGAGTTTTCAGGATCTCTGCAGACTGACATTACAGAGTGAAAAATCTAATTTGAGCTAGGTCCTCTGCATATACCATAAGGTTGTTTAGCTTAGTGTTCTTGTGGGACTCCCAACAGTGAGAAGAGGGGATGTCTCTGACTCTTTTGCCTGAGCTTGGGACCCTTTTCCTCCTACTGTATTGCCTTGTCAGCCTTGATACAAGGGATTGTGCCTAGCCTTACTATAACTTATTAGGCCATATTTGGTAGATATCCTTGGAAGTCTCTCTCTCTGTCTCTCTCTCTCTCTCTGTCTCTCTCTCTCTCTCTGTCTCTCTCTCTCTCTCTCTCTCTCCTCTCTCTCTCTAGAAAATGGAGGAGGAGTGGATCTAGGGAAAGAGGGATGGAGAGAAGGACTGGAAGTGAAGAGAAGGGAAACTACAGTCAGGATGTAATGGATGAGAAAAAAAACTTAAAAAGAAAAATTATTTTAAAATTTAATTCAAAAATGTAATTCAATAATCCAAAGAGAGAGAAAATACATACTCAAAAAATTTATTAAAGAAAAAAATGTAATCTATAAAATCTAACTTCTTTGCAAAGACATGACTGTTGTAATAGGGGTGGCTACGTTCTGCCACCCGGCCACCCGCATGGCTAGCTTTATACCTGAAATAATTACACGAAAACTGTATTCTTAGAAACACTGCCTGGCCCATTAGTTTCAGCCTCTTAACCCATTTCTAATAATCTGTGTAGCCCACAAGGTGGCTTACCAGGGAAGATCTTAACCTGCGGCTGTGTCTGGTGGGAGAATCATGGCGACTCACTGACTCAGCTTCTTTCTCCCAGCATTCTGTTCTGTCTACTCCGACTACCTAATTTTCTGTCCTATGAGGGCCAAGGCAGTTTCTTAATTAGTTAACCAATGAAAGCAACAGATAAGATACAAGACCCACCTCCATCACATGACTTTTAAGAGTAGGGTCAAGGAAACGTGGGCATTTCTGCATATGTTCTTAGTTTTCTGGAACTTTCTAGTCAGAGAAATGACTATCTTCTGATACATTTGCATATAAACATGCATAAAGTAGTCTGATTCCACATAAACTAGAATGTTGGAGAAGAAGGAACATTTGGGGCTAATAGTTTGAATACTCTGACATTAAACATTACAAACATCCCTCTAAGCTTCCGTTTCTTATATAAAATGCAGACAGCAATAGACCCTTGCCCTTTTGTCTATTCTGTGGGTCCAGCCAAGGGCGTGCACAGATACATGTGTGTGGATGTACCTGTGCACATGTACATGGAGAAAATGAAGTTGGAATGGAGACACTTTGCAGGGAGAAAGAAGAGAAATCTATTTCAACTCACCTACAAGGAATAGCATATGGGCTGCGTGAGGTTGACATCTCTGATACAGAAAAAAAGATGGTAATGTACAGGTTCTAGGCCTCCCTCCACATGTATTTCTGAAGCTGAGATTGATGAAAACCAGGCCAAGGCCAAACATCTATTGCAGTTTATAGAAAAGATTGAGAAGGCTGTAAAATTGGGGAATAGAATGGATTCTACACCTGAATAATCAATTAATGCCTCTTTAATGATTGTGAAGGCAATGTGTACAATTACCAAATCAATCTCAGGAATTAATCAACCAGGGCAGCAGAACTCACCCTCTCAGTGGAGAAGCCAGCAGGGTGTGGTTGGCAGATAATCCTATTTTACCTTAGATCAAGAAGACGGAGATTCATGTTTTCTCTCCTCTCAGTGGTAAATGGAAAAAGGAGTCAGCGGCTTCCTGTCAGTGAGTATGAACTTCCAGAACAAGGGAGGAAGAAATCATTTGTTCCAGCGCTAGGAAGGAAAAGTGCACTCCATATCCAATCAGCCCGATAGTCCAATCAAGAGGAAAGATCTTGGGACACAAATCATGTTTCAGCAGATGAGAAGACCCAGCTAGTGGACTCTTGTAGGTACATTTGAAGATTTATTGAAATTTGTAATTCTGCTGCAATGGGTTTTTGTTTCACAGAAGCCACTAATATTTCTTCCATTGTTTATGAAAATGTCTAGGTACACAAGCAATAATTTTTATACACCACAACTCAGCTGACATATTCCTGTCAGGAAGACAAGCTGAAGACACAGGAGACGGTTCAGTGGTGTTCCAAGGCTCGATGCGGTGCATTATAATTTTGCTCCTGTTGCTACCTCTGTACTCCAGTATGTGCACAGAAGGCATCCTGCATTTTTTATATTCTCCCTGCCTGCCCAAGGGCCAGGAGCATGACAGGTGTTTGATAAATGCTCATGGAATAAATGAATTTATTAAACCAGAAATTCACAGTACCAGTTTAGTTAAGGTATGTTTTAAGAATCCAGAGAAAGAAAACCACACCATTATCATTTCAGTTTGGATAAGATGTGTCCCTCAAGATGGCTGGTGTGTTGAAGGCTTGGTCCCCAGTGACCGATGCTATTGAGGAGGGATGGAATTAAGGGTGCTAACCTCACCAAGGGCTTTGTCCAGTGACAGGTTCATAGGTTAATGATATATTAGGAGGCAGGGTCTTGTTGGAAAAAAAACACAATAGAAAGTGTCTTTCTATCTTTTTGTTTCTTTTTGTTTGTTTGTTTCTTTTTGAAGAGTATATAGCCACTGGTCCCAGCTCCCCTTTCTGTGTTCCCCAGTTAACAAAATTTATCCCTCTTGCTCCATCTCTCTATCAGTTGCCTCTGCTTTGATGTGTCATGATGTGTCTTGTTGACTGAGGTTTTTCTGTCCTGCCTGGTCCTGCAGCCATTAAGTCCCAAAGAAATCACACAGAGGTCTACATTAGTTATATGAGCTGATTATTCTTGTCTTATGTTATCCACATGGCTCGATACCTTATTTGGCGTGGCAGTCACATCTTGCTTCTTCTGTGGTTGAGACAGGACTGCCGAATAAGCTTTCTTCTTCCCAGAATTCTCCTGTTCTCGTCACCCACCTCTACTCCCTCCCTGGCTACTGGCCAAACAGAGTTTATTTACAATATAATTGACAGGATACAAACCATTGTCCCACAGCAGTGTCTGCTCCATGGGCCCAAAGCAGAAGCAGCATCCACACACTGAAATATCTGAAACCATGAGCCCAAATGAACCTTTACCCCAGAAGTTATTTATTTCAGGTATTTGGTTACAGCAGTGAGAAAAAGATTCTCTCATCGCTGTTCAGATGTTCAGTACAACTGAAGGGTTAAGGACAAGTTCTCAGGAGATGAGTGCCCCAGTTAGTCTTCTGATATTTCTACTTAAAAGCATTTAAATTGTGTAACCCTTTCCCAAAAGGAGTTATGATCAAACTCTGGAAGAAAATTTATTAATCCCAACTGCCAAACTGAAAATTCAAGGCACTAAAATCTTAGATCCCAAAGCCAGCTTAGGGTTTCTTTTGCTGTGATAGAATGCCATGACCAAAACCAACTTGAGTAAGAAAAGTTTTATAATTCTCAGGTCACACTCCATCACTGAGGGAAGTCAGGGCAGGAACTCAAGGCAAAAAACTGGAGGCAGGTACTGAAGGACATGATGGAGTTCTGTGTACTGAGTTGTTCCTCATGGCTTATTCATCTGGCTTTCTTATATAACTCAGGAACCCTGCCCAATGTTGGTACCATCCACAGTGAGCTAGACACCTCACACATAAAGCATGAATGAAGAAAATGTCTGACAGACTTGCCCAGAGAGCAATCTTACAGAAGCATTTTCTCAATTGAGAGTCTTTTTCAAATAAGTCTAGCTTCTCAAGTTGAAATAAAGCTAATTTTTTATGACAATTGTTATTAAGCCATAACATTTCCCCTTTTGCTTATCTCCAAGACCTCATATTAATATCTATAGCCTATTACAAAACACATTCCAACTTTTAAAAGTCCCATAGTCTTTAAAAGTCCAGACACTTTAAAGGTACAATCTCTTTGAAATATCCACGGTCTTATTTAAATTTCAAAGGCTCTCTAAAATTTCTAAAATGCTTTAAATCCCATTAAAATTCTGAAATCTCTAAAATCCCACATATTATCTGGGCTCCAAAGAGCTTAGGCAGCTCCTCTTCACTTGCAGGTATCTCCATTAGGAGCATTATCCTGTTACACTCTGCTGTGAAACTTGTCCTGGGGAGATGTAACAAACAGCCATTGGAAACAGATACGGCACCAATGACATGTTTTCACAAATGTCCAGTTCAATGAACCAGTAAGATTATTAGAGTCACTCATAGAAGTATGGATGGGTGGTTACTGATAGGCACATAGATGGACGGCTCAAAGACAGGTAGCCACAGCACTAAAAAGTCCACCCCAGCATGTGTGACCACTCATGAAAGCCACATCCCTGTTGTTCACTCCCCAACTTGCAGGCAGCTCTACAGGTCAGAGAGTCACCTCTTTCCAGCAGCTGTTCCTCAGAAAGGGATCCGGTGAACCTTGTGTGTTTCAAGGACTTCTTGAGACGTTTGAGTTATTTATTTCCTGAGTCTTAATAAGCCTGTCTGGAGATGGATCGTTTCAATATGGAGGAAATTGCTGCACAACACATTTTATTTTTTACACTCACAGATATGCAGTCCCTCTAGTATGGGGGCTGCTTGTGAGAGTGGCCATGCCTTTTTTGTCCCTGTTGCTAGTTCCCAGACCTAGCCCTGCATGGTGAGACTACACAGAAGAATGATTGCGTGCAAATTGGTGAAAACGGGGTAAATTAAGCGAGGGGAAGGACTGTGGAGCATTTACGTGGAGTGTTTATGTCTTGGTCTGTGAGAAGAAGACTAAAAGGAAGGAAGCAGAAGTCAGAACAATAAGAAACCAAGAGATTGTTTGTGAGAACTCAGAGTATTCCCATTCACTGTTCCGTTCATTCTGTCGTTCAATAGGAATTTTTGTTGTGCTCTTACATGGCTCCAGGGGCTGACCTAACTGGGGCAGTAAGATAATGAAGAAAGGGCAGACACATGTAGAAAAAAAAAATCTAGGATAAGGTGGTATGGACTGTTGGATGGAGATGCTGCAGAACTCCAAAACTCAGTGTGTTTATGATATCCAGTTGAACAAGGCAGCAGGATTATTACATACGGATAACCAAGGAAGCAGACTTAATATATACAGTTGAACATGCAGGCAGAGTTAGCTGATATTAGTAGAAACAATCTCTGTAAGGGAGCAATGTTTAGACCATAAATACCCAATCTCCAGGGGAGAGGAATCTGTGATGGTCATTTTCTGCTCACACCGTTAACATTTCCACTCAGACCCAAATTTGCCATTCTTCTGGGCCTCACTAAGGGTAGGCTTTGCCACTCCCATGGGCTGCGGCATTGGGCTTCTTGACATGGTGTTTTAGTTACTGTTTCATTATGAAGAGGCCCCATGACCAAGGTTACTTATAACAAAGAATTTAATTGAGGGGTTACAGCTTCAGAGAGTTAGTCTGTGCCCATCCTGGTGAGAAGCGTGGCAGCAGCAGACAGGCACAGTGCTGGAGGGGTGGCTGAGAGCTCACATCTGACCCACAAGATGAGGCAGGGTTCGGGGTGGGAGCTGACTGGCATTGGCTTTTGAAACCTCATAGCCTTCTCCAAGTAACATACTTTTTCTAATGAGGCCATACTTCCTAATCCTTCCTAGGAACACAAACTGGGAACCAAACATAAATATATGAGCCTAAGGGGGACATTCTTATTCAAACTACTACACATGGCCATGCCCTTGCCAACAATACACATTCACTCAGGTCCAAACTCACTCCCTACACATTTTCTCAACCTCCTCCATCATGTTGTGCTGTGGGGATACCATGTGGAGTCCAAGACATTATGGCTGCCCTCAAGTACCCACAGCACTGTGGGTACTCTGTGAAACTGAGTTCTAGGGGCCACAGAACTTTTCTAGTGTAATACAGCCAATAGTAATGAAGTCGAAGAAAGACAGTGGTCTGAGTCTATCCTGGAGTATTTGACTCAACACCAAGGGCCACAATAATGACCAGAAGGCATATCTGATCCTCCCATTGTGGTTGAGTCTCACTGAGCTCAAAAAATTGGGAGAGTGTACATAGACATCAACTTTTCTAACAGGCAAACAAAAACCAAAAGAAACAAAAATCCATCCGTCTAGAGCTGTGTATCCCAGTGTCTTTAAAATAGTCACCCTGCCTTGGCCATCTGTCCCTTGTCCAAGTTCCCTTGGTTTGTGTTGCCTTCCTGCTCCTGTCATCACACGGTGTCACAATCCTCATTCCATCCCACCTGCATTAGCTCTCCTTTCCTCCTTCCTTGCTCCTGCTTCTACAAAACTCCTAAGGAAGGGAGGGGATCATCATATTCCCGTTCTGCCAGCAGATTCTGCCAGCGGCTAATTCTCTTTCTCTCTCCTGTCACTCAATCTCTACATCCAGAGTGACATGGATATCCAGTAATCTGTGATGTGCAGGTATTTCTCCCTTTTCAGGCTCCAAGCACAACAACATTAGCTTATGAGAAATGGTACCACCGTTTAGTATTTTTATGTCCCAATCACTCTGGCCTCTAAGTTCATTCATTATGTATGCAAAATGGTAATATGCTTGTATTTTAATGCTCTTAAGCATACAATATTCTTATTAATCCAAGCACTTTTTTTCATTTGTAATTGAATGGTTTACTTTATTATTGCTTTATGGTAACGACTCTGCATTTCCATTTTTCTATAGGGTGCCTAATTTTAACAGGAGGGCAATCAGAATCAGGAGGGCTGGCTGTTCTAATTGCCTTCATTATAAGAGCAGCTAGCATTCTGGCAACAGAATGATCGACATTTACTGGAAATAGAATAAAAACATGGAGATTGAAGTGAGTCTCTCTGCTCTCTGGGGATCCAGGATGTCACTTCTTATCAAAAACATCAAACATCACAGATCTATATAATGTAGTCTTTGTCCTTCCATGGTGATAGTTTGGAAATTAGCAAGATTCAAGGGCTATTTATATCAGTTTATATTTTTAATCAAGTTCTTTTTCCAATTTTTACTGATATGCAAAGTCTGTCCCCATCCAAGGCGTTTGGTTCACATCAACTGAGATGGAGAGTAATCAAGATTTATGATTCTCATTCTGATTCCCATCCCACGGTCACTGCCATTGCTACTTGCCGGCTGCCTATCCACTTCCCCACTGATGACACCACCTACATTCTTCCCGTGAGTGATTTAATGTCCATCTTGAAACTGTCAGAATACTTCTGATACTCCAGATAACAGCTGAGAAGTTTCTGGGCTCCCCCTCAGCGGCCCCGAATATATCTGGCTTGCTTGATCTTGCCTTTAAAAGGCTCCAAGAGTTTAAAGCCCAAATCTGGTAAACTCCTGGGAAGGAGTGTCTAATCCAGAGAGCAGCTTGGCAGTCACTGTTGATGGTTGCCAGTAGAATCAAAGAGATGGCGTGAGCTAAATTGAGGTATCGTTCTTTGGCTTGATCATGGCCAGTGTAAGTTACTTTTTAAAAAAATTAAGCAAAAGAAACCAAAGCCCTTGTGTCTATTTAAAGAAGTCTACTTTCTGTGGTGTATCGCCAATGATGGATGTGCTGAGAGCAAGTGGCATGCCATACTGTGTTCCCAGTGCCCAGTGGATGCACTGAGAGCAGCTCACTGTAACCCCACTGAGCCAAACTCTTGGTATTCAAGAATAATGAACACTGAGAGCTATGGTGTCTTTCTGTAGCTAAGACCTGGAGAGGATCTTCTACAGGGCTATAAGCACATTTGTTGAAATTGCATTTCTATGAAGTTCAAGGTGCTGCATGCTGCTGGTGCTGCTATCCGGGGTAATCATATTTGGGAACCCAGATGCAACATTTAAGAGTTGTTTCTGCTCAAACTGTTGCTTAGAGTCATATCAGTGACAGGGACAGATGTGAGCTGCTAGAAATGGGTCTCAGCTGGGCCTGGTGTTACAAGGCCTGCAATTGTTCTGTAATCATAGATACTCCTGAGAGCGAGGTAGGAGGATCACACACTCAAGACCAGCCTGGGAAACTTAGCAAGATTTCTCAAAATAAGACACTCCTTGTCATTCTCCACACAGTGCATTGTACTGACATGCTTCCCTTGTCTAACCATTGCATGACATTCACACAGGTGAATTTTCTACCATACGGGGCCAAATGCACTGGGAATGCTCAAAAATGGATGTTAGAGAGAATTTTTGTATACCACAGAGACCCACAGAGTCACAGACCTTCGAGTGTTCTTGGAGATTTACACATCAGACGTGGGATGCCTTCCCTATAAAGATAACGTTAAAATATATCCGGCCAGCATCTTCTAAATGGAACTCTGTGTGTTCGTTTCATAGATTAATCGAGAAATATGTATGTGACAGATTCAGTTTCTGTTGGCTTACTCCTCATCCTGTGACTGGAGCAGCAGCACTCAAAATTGGCATGGATAGCCTTATAATCCTGCTCATCTAAATCAAGAGCCAGAAAACTCTGGAGGTCAATAAAGGATGTAGGATGTGCAAGTCAAGGGACACTGACTCTCTTGCTATAGCATGAAGATAATCCCTGGCCATGGGAATGGAGGAGCGTGGCAGTTATGCCAGCTCTACAGAGGCAGGTGGTAACTCAGGTCTGTTCTGTGACATGTTTGTTGATTGGCTTTAAGAATGCCCATTTTTGATTACTACTTTCTACTCCAAGAAAACACTTTTTAAGGAATCAGTGACATTGATGTGCAGTCCATCTGATGTCTTCACCCTTTTTCTGTACCTATAGCCCTCTCATGTATTTCCCTATGTATTTAAAGTGTGATTTCCTATTGCTTTCCTGGGGTGGAAAGATGGCTTAGTGGTTAAGAGCACAGCTCCCAGCACCCACATGGCAGCCCACAACCATTTGAATCTCCAGTTTCTGGGTATACAATGCTTGCTTCTGGTCTCTGCGGGCATCAGGAATGCTTGTGGTACATACACAAAAATAAACCACTATGGCTTTTCTCATAAATTGATACAAATTATGTCACGTTGATATACCATTTTGTCGCTTCTCCACAAAAAACTACGTCAATAGGCTAGGCATACAATGATACTACTTTATGCATGGACACACACACATAAATGCACATGGTCACACATACATGCACATGCAGATGTTATATCTGATTAGAGGAGTGATATTAAAATGGATGGAAAGACAAATGAAATTTTGTTACCTGCCTTGTCAACGCAATGCATATAAAGGAGCCACACCACCTAGTTCTTATCTCTGAGTCTCTGGTAGATGTAGCATCATGGAATGAAATGAACTTGAAGTTTACAACAAGATTTTGATAAGTGTGTACCTGGCTTTACTTCTTAGAACTCTGTGAGACCTCCAGACACGGAATCTAGCTTTTCCATGAATAAAAAAAAAAAAAAGAAAGAAAACAGAATGGTTCTCTTCTCATTGGTCCTTGGTACCATGGGTGATGTTTATAAAGCCTGAAGCCCAGGACATGGTGAGATGCAGCAGGATCTGCCTGAATCTGTGTTATAACTAGCCATTGGTGCATGTCTTATTGTGCCCTCATTGCATAACCCATCCTCCTTTTAAAACTATGAAGTAAGAGTCACAGGTAGAAAAAGTAATATAGAATGGTTTTGTTTTGGTTTTGAAAACAAGTCTTTTTTATTGCTTTTACTGAGCTCTACATTTTTCTCAGCTCCCCTCCCTCTTTCTCCCCTCCCCTTCAACCTACTCCTATGGTCCTCATGCTCCCACCTTACTCAGGAGATCTTGTCTTTTTCCCCTTCCCATGTAGGTTAGATCCATGTATATCTCTCTTAAGATTCTTATTGTTGTCTAGATTCTCTGGGATTGTGAGTTGTGGGCTGATTTTCTTTGCTTTATGTCTTAAAACCCCTTATGAGTGAATACATATGATATTTGTCTTTCTGGGTCTGGGTTACCTCACTCAATATAATGTTGTCTAGCTCCATCCATTTGCCTGCAAATTTCAAGATGTAATTTTTTTTCTGCTGTGTAGTACTCCATTGTGTAAAGAAAAATTATTTCTAAGATTCCCTTTAATGGCGGAAGAGATGTGCTAGTTTTAAAACAAAGGAACAACATTTTCCAGCAGAAAGCATTCTCTCACCATCCAATGGTACAGTCCATCCTGTTGCGTTGACTGTCAGGTTTCTCCAGTCTAGAGCCATTATCATTTCATTTTCATAGAGGATGTCACACTGGAAATCAAAAGTGCTTCCTAGAACATGTTACTCCTCTCTGAACATAGACATTACAGCATCTTTCCCATTTATACTCCACAAAGCCAGTGACCCCAGAATCCCCAGGCACATTGGCTGCTTAAATAGGAGCTATGTTCCCAGCTAAGCTGGAAGGTTTCAGCTGTGGGAAGCTTCTGATTAGCCTATGACGTGCCATTGGTCCCTTACTGGCTAGCAATGAGGCATGGGGGCAGGGAACATTGATAAATTCAACTGCTTGAGATGAGACAAAGGCTACTTCCATTGCGGCACTGATTGTTGCCATGATTTGGAAACTACCTGGAATTTTATTTTCCAAGGAACAAGGCCTAGGAATAGTCATAGTTTTTCTTTACAGCGATAATTTGGACCAGTTCTCTAAAAGCCAATGCACTGGGGCTTAGTCACACTATGTGAGTGGCCATGAGTCAAAGAAAGCATTAATTCCGTTCACATAAGACCTCGAGAGCACGCTGCTATTATCTTCTCACAAGTGTTTAGAAGTGGGGACCTCCAAGGCTGGGGCTTTCGTGGGCTCAGAAGTCTCACTACTAGTCTGATTGTGCCTGTCTCTCTTCTGCCATGTCATTATGTTAGTTTTCCACCCAGGCTTCTTTTGCCTCCTGCTCAGGAAATAGATGCATCGATATTAGCCAGAGCCATCCAGACCCAACTCTGTCCAATCAGTCCCATAAAAATGTGAGAAACAAAATAGGAGATAATTTCCTGGTGGTTTTCGTTCAGCAATGCCAGGGAGTCATTCTCAGGAGTCACCAAGCCAATCTCTTCTCCTGAACGCTCTCCAGAATTGACTTCCATCCCCTTCCCTCTGCAAATCCCTGGCAGGAGAAATGGGTTCATTCAAATTGCTTCCTAATTGGCATTTCTTGCAGATGATTAGGCTGTGTCAAATTGACAGCTGATGCTAACTAGGATCCTAAGGACAATTGAATGATAAAGAGGGACATCTTTCATGTGCTTGCATCTATGGACTGAAAACATGGAGAATACTATGTGGCATGTGACAGACCTGTGAGTCAGTGATCCTTGGTCATAAGTTGGTGCTTTCAGTCTTTCCCCAGATTGTGTGTGTGTGTGTGTGTGTGTGTGTGTGTATGTTCATCTGTTTTCTGATGCTGGGACAAAGGCCATAACCAAAAGCAACTCAGAGAAGAAAGGGTTTATTTTATTTTATATTTTCACAGCCAATCACGGAGCAAATTTAGGGCAAAAACTCAAGGCAGGAACTGAATCAGAGATCATGGAGGAATGTTGCTTATTGGCTTGTTTTCTGCAGTTCACTTAGTTTGCTTTCGTATACACACCAGAATCACCACATTGAACTGGCCCTCATTCATTGGTCAGTAATCATGAAAGTGCCTTACAATTGTAGTTGTGCAGACAGGCCAATCTGATGAAGGCATTTTCTTCATTAAGGTCCCCTCTTCTCAGACGGCCTTGACTCATGACAAAGTGATAAGAGACAAACAAACAAAAACAACTATCCTATATAAGACATTTGGAACTAAAACTTAGGAGTACAATGTATTTCATTCTTTACAAGTAAAATCAAAACCTCCCAGAGTTGGGTATGCCTTTGGATTTTACCTTGCTGGCAGAAATCTAAAGAAAATCTCATTCATAAGAAATTCCTGTGGCTCTTTTTGGCCAGAAATAAAAATAGATATTCTACTGTTTGTCCTGATTTGACAAATAAAAAATTCAAGGTCCCCTAATTTTGAAATACATGCTAAAGTCAAAACCCTTGTAGCACTCACGTCTAACTTTAGCAGGGGTGAATTCACATAAGCACTTTTCAGAACTGAGGGTATGGCTGTGTTGTCTCTGACCACCCAGGAAAGAAGTAATCTTGACAACGGAGGACCTTTTTTTATTTTTCTAAAGACAAAGCATTGAAGAGTCAGCTTGAGGTAGGGGTTGGTTAAACAAACATAGTAATCGCATACATATCTTCCTTTCCTTGAATGGATGAGTCTGTCCTCAATGCCACAGACTTCTCAGTCTGTTCTTTGAGTGCAGCATGATGCCTGGCACCTCCCTTAATCGGGGGATGTCACTTTAAGAAATCTGAGATGTCCACTGTCTCCTTCTGGCATCTTCTTTAGGTTTTAGGGGATAGTCCTAATACTTTGTTTCCATCTCTGGGCAGAAACTTAACCTAAACCCAAATGCGGTCCGATCCATGTTTGATAAGCAGGCCCAAACCTCTCTGAAAACTGAGTGCACTGCAGGGTACTGAGCTATAGGCAGGAGGCCGCACATTGCAAGAACCTGGGTTTTAGCGTCAGCTCAGATAGGTTTGAGTTCTATTATCCCACTTACCTGCTATTATTTTGTGATTATTTTATGATTAGTCTCGTCCTGATAGTTACTCACCAATTCTGAGAACCAGAGTGAGACATCCTTCACCTCATCTCTAAGGTTTTTGCAACTTGAAATTTGCCATAATTATTCATTTCCCAGAATTGTCATGAAGAGGAAGTAAGCTCAGAGACGTGACATTGTCACAGTGCAAGGGGGTGGGACTCATCGCAGAGGCATGTGGCCTGTATAATTCTCTAGGAAGCCAAGATCTGAAGGACCCTGGCTAGTGTGATGATCTACATCTGATCTATCGAAAATCTTGACGTTTTTACCTGTCTATATATGTTCACAGATCTATGTGCATGCAAGGGCACAGTGCAGATGTGTGGAGGCCAGAGGTCATTGTGGATGACTTCCTCCTTAATTTTGGAGACGCTGAAACTATGAGCCTCAGGGATACCCCTGCCTTCACCCATCCAGAACTGGTATTGAAAGGGTGACCACTGCACCTGGCGTTTGTGGGTGTGCTGGGTCAAACTATGGGTACTCAGTCTGTCACAACACATACTTTACTGATTGTCCCATTTCTCTAGTCCCTCTTCATACTTTTAAACAGAATCCCCACATTTCATTGTCGTACTGCGTTCGACAAAATATGGAAATATCCTATGGCAGAACTGCTGGGCAGCCCCTGGAGAACACGGGTGCTGCTCAAAGAAATGAACCAGAGAGGAGCTGTTTCCTGGTCAGGCAAATGCCATTTCCACAGCCAGTGTCAAACAAGTAAGACGCCCTCTAGTTTGTCTCATGGGAAGCCAGGGTGTGTTCTTCCTTTCGGACTCATACCTCTGCACTCATCGTCCTCTTTGCCAAGTATACCTGTTCTCCATCCATTCAAGATCAACTTCTATGACCTCTGTGTTTTTTGTACTGAGACAGACACGTGAGAAGCTGGAAGAACAGCATGGCCCTAATGACACTGGTGACCTAGCTTCTGGCTCTAACTAATGTGAGTTAAATTTTGTCCCATCTTTATGCAGTTAGTGGGTCTGAGGGTGGGTGGAGCATCAGCCAGACACATGCCAGTTCTGCCGTTCTGAACTCTGGCACTTTGAGGAATTTCGGTACTCCTTAAGACATGCCTGGCACATAGTATGCATTTTAATGTGTAAACTAGAATCTTATCATTTTTTTGCTTTTTTTTTTAAACCCACATAAGTGGATTAAGTGTAAGTTCTTTAGAGCTAGTAGGAGGCTGTCTGCATCCATCTCCTTGGAACTCACTGGCTGTACAAATCTAGCTACCAGTTGTATAATAACTAGAGTTTCACTTCTGAAATAATAAGAATTCTGAGAGTGAGACTTGCTATAAGTTGAAAGAGCTTGAATTTTACATTTTTTTAAAACTCAGAGCTGTGTGAGATTCTAAGTTATGAGCATTCTCTAAACCTTCTTCTCCCCTTTAATAATAGGAACAATCAAGTCCATTTAAAAAGACACGTCCTCTATTAAAAACCATGAGTTCTGCAAGAGCACAAATGTGTTCTCCTTTGTTCCTTGCTGCATTCCCCAGAACACGAGCCCGCGGGAAGTGCAGAAATGTTGTGAGGGCCAGGGCAGGTTTGAGCATTCAGTACTAACTTAAGTGAGTGTGCAGTGTGGACACGGGCACACACGTAGCAAATGCTGCTTCAAGTGATGGCTGTGGATATTACTGTGCTATCCGTGGATCCAGCCAAGGGCTCTGAGACAGCCAGAACACCTTCTCAGGTATAGCCTTGGGATTAAGAAGAGGGCTCTTATGCAACCAAGATGAGCAGAGAGCTGAAGTGGGAAGGCAAACCATTGGCCACCCCAGGGGAACCAGAGGAAGGAAGAGTCTACACATCACTCAACAGCTCTGGTTGTATAGCACTAGGAATGGTATTTCTTTGAATTGAAAATGTAATTTTTTATGCAATATATTCTGATCCAAGTTCTCTTCTGCTCTCTTTTTCACCTCCCTATTGACTTAACTACATGCCTTCTCTATCTCGCTTTAGAAAACAAAGAGGCGAATGAAGCAAACAAACCAACATGATAAAAAAAAAAGAAGAAAGCACAAGAAACACATTTACAGACAGAGACACACACACACAAAATCCATAAAAACACCAAGTTGGAAACCATAATATACAAGCAAAGACCATTAAGGCAAAATTGCCCACTCACTGGAAACAATCATACCATACTTCTTCCAGCAAGAATGAGGCTCTGACTCTCACTGGTATCAGAATGGGATTAGAATCATGGTAGATCCCAACTTTTCCCAAGAGCACGTTTGTATCATAGCAGGAGGGGTGGGAGGTAGAGAGGCTTGTGCACACTGAAACACATTCCATGCTACAAAGGCAAGCTTGATTATCACTGCATTTATTCTGACAGGGCAAATGTTGAATCTTAATCAAACAGAAAGGAACAAATTGGTCCCACATTAAAACTAACAAACAAAACAAAAGGAAGAATGATCACTTAGCAAGTTTGTCGATAGAAGCCTCCATCCCGACTCACAGAGGCTCAGCCTGGCTGTGATAGGAAGCTAAGGATGTGGTATTAACTACAGTTTAGATGCTGGCTCCAGTGTCCTTATCATGAATTAGGGAAGAGTAACTCCAGCTCTGCCACTCTCTTTACACCCACCCAAGGCTGAAGGTGAGGTGGGACTCACTCATTAAGTCCTTACAAAGTAGCTGCAACATTGAATGGATGGAAGGGGAAAGGCCTGGGCTTTAATCCATGCTCTGTTATTTATGCCCTGGGAAATCGGAGGCTCTTTAAGCCTCTACTCCCTTACCTCTAGCCAAAGATTCTTACTATGTAGTAAAGAGAGTTTGCAGTGAAAACTATATGCAGGAGGCAGGGTAAGGCAGGAGAATATAACAGAGATGGCTTGTCTGAGTCCTTTCTTTGTAATCATGAGTTCCTGATTTCAGATCCCAACTCCAATATAACAGCTAGGGTGCCCACAAACACCTGTAACTTTAGCTGTGAGATGGAACAAGACAGCAGGATTTCTGGACTTACTGGCTTCCAGCCTGCCTGAGACTTACGAGCTTCAGGTTCAGGAAGAGCCCCTGCCACAAGGGACTAGGCAGAGAGTAACAGAGGATACATGACACCTCTTCTGGATTATGTGTGCGTGTTTATAAGAAGAAGAAAGCTGACCAGACCACAGTGCATAGCAAACAATCTCCTAATCTTCATCTCTCAGGGTCTAGAGTTCTAGGTTCTGTTTCATGTTTCATCTTCAGAAAAGTCAACTATTAAAACAATAGATGAAAGACCCACTCACCCCTGCCTTGTCTTCACGTTTTCAGTAACATCTTTAAATGAGCACATGTTGGGGTTGGAGAAATGGCTCAGTAGTTAAGAGCATTTGCTCTTCTGGCAAAGGACCAAGTTTCCTATCACCCATATTAGGTGACTTACCACCACTTGCTAAGTTTAGCTCTAGGGGATTTGATGCCCTCTTCAAGACAGTGAGGACACTGGCACATATGTGGCATAAACACCCACATAAATAAAAAAGAGAAAATGAAGCTTTAAAGTAGCATATATCATTTGTACAAAATAATGGGTTGCATTATGATATTTTCATACATGTACAGGTACTATGTAGTTCATTCATGTTCACCTCTCACTGCTTCCTCTCATCTCCCCTCTTTTCTGCTTCTCTTTATTTTATCTGAAAACAATATCTAGAGTCCACATAAGAGAGAAAGCATGCAGTACTTGTTGCTCTGTGTTTGGCTTTATTGGCTTAACATGATCTCCAGTTCTGTACATGGTTTTGTTCTTATGTATGTTGTAAAGTACTGCACTGTGTATACATACTACATCTTCTTCATTCTTCCTCCCACTGATGGGTTCCTAGTCTGATTCCATAACTGGGCTGTTATGAGTTTTCTGCTATAAAAATTGGTGTGCAGCTATCTTTATTTCATGCTGACTTTGACTTCTACTATGCTATACCCAAGAATGACAAAGCAATTTTTTTTCAAGTTTTATTGTTTGGCTCTGGCTTCTTTTCATTCCTGGTAAAAAAAAAAAAGGGAGAGCAAGAGAAGGCAGACATTCATGACATCAGAGTTAAGACTAAATGCAAACGTCCAGTAGCAAGATGGCGTTTAATGGGAATGTGTGCACAGGTGCCTGAATGGCATCGCCTGCATCCACAAAGCTGACCAGTGTGTACACCCTCACCATCCTGTACGGAGCCTGGCAGCACGGGTCCTTGGTTCAGCTGTGTCCTCAGCCTGTGCTGGTCTGAGAACACACAAGGCAGAAATCAGACGCTACTCCTATCTTGAGGCCACAGCAGATACACTGGCTTTCTCTTCTCCTTGCCCAACATCTGGATGAACTTCGCCTTGTCGCCACTCTGCATGGCTTCCAGGTTGTTCTCTGTCATGTACCCATATGTAAAAATAATCATGTCCATCCATTCCTGTCCTGGTGGAAGATCCTCCTTAGGGGTGCTCTTCCATTTGGTGGTAGTGAGTGGAGAATGTCACCATCATAGAGTGTAAGGTTGGGTATTCCAGATGCTTGCTGGTTCCATATTGAAAGATATTAGAAATCAAATGAAATTAGTCTCAATATTTTACTTGTATTCCTTTGACTACCTGTGTAAGATATTGATATATGTTTCTCTATGAAAAATATCTGACAAACTGAGAATACACTCTCCAGAAAACTAGCAGGGGTGAAACTAGGATGAAATAGTAACAAAATGTAGGTGGGAACATTTTTAAATGGAAAAAACTCAGCACCACAGCTGCAAAGAGGAGACAGCTGTCAAGCGGAGAGGTGGTAATTACTGACTTTTTCTCTGGCTTTTTATTCT
Source organism: Alexandromys fortis (assembly GCF_014885135.2). Classification (NCBI taxonomy): domain Eukaryota; kingdom Metazoa; phylum Chordata; class Mammalia; order Rodentia; family Cricetidae; genus Alexandromys; species Alexandromys fortis. Next base: position 1,266,904 of record NW_026067926.1, on the reverse strand, counting down.
TCTCCCACTGATATTATGAACATTTTTTGATTTACATACTACTGTAAGTAAGTAGGCTAATTAATCAACATCACCAGCCAGACACATTCTGGTGCTCCACAGTTATATAGACAACCATCTCCTCATACTGCCTTCCAGGCTGAAACTATGTTTTCAAAAGCCCCCTTCTATAAAGTTAGTTATCTACTGGAGTTGCTTCTACTGGTGAAGTTAGCATTATCCGCTCAGTTGCACAAAATGTAGGCTTTAACATCATTTCTATACTTCCTTTTCCTTTAGTCTCCTTTGCCAGATTCATTAACAACATGTGATTGTCACTTTAAGTCATTTGAATCTACCTGCTTTTCTCTCTCAGTGGGACATTCAATTTATTTTATCACATAGTCCCCAGCTGATCTCTTCTCATATACTGCAGCAAAGGGACCTCCTCCCCAATAGGAACCCATTATTCTGCTATAATTCTGTCTTTGTAAGTACATGTTTAAAACTGTCCATTGTTATATGCTTGCTCCTATTAAAAAGAAAAAAACATGGATCTGGAAACAGCTCCCAGTGACAACTTGTGGACTGTACTGGAGAAAAACCTAACACTTAACTGTTGTTAACACAAGGAGTTCATATGCTCCACATAAGGGCTCCTGCTCAAATGAGAGAGAGAGAGAGAGAGAGAGAGAGAGGGGGGGGGGGGGGGGGAGGGAGGGAGGGAGGGAGGGAGGGAGGGAGGGAGGGAGAGAGAGAGAGAGAGAGAGAGAACCTTGTGAGCAAAACCTCAGAAGGGATAAACAGGGGTGGTCTGAGATCCTGGGAGGCTGGGTAGGTGATGTGGGATTCCCCTTTGTATTCTGTGAATATGTTTTAATACCATTGATTAATAAAAGAAGCTGCTTTGACCTATAACAGGGCACCATATAGCCAGGCTGGAAGAGATATATAGAGAGAGGGTAGGAAGAGTCTTAGACACCATGTAGCCACTGAAGGAGACAGTCACCCAGGAACCTTACCAGGAGCATCATGGTAAAATATAGAATAACAGAAATTGGTTAATTTAAGTTATAAGAGTTAACTAGTAATATGCTTAAGCTATTGGCCGAAGAGTATTGCAATGAATACAGTTTCTGTGTGATTATTTCTGCTCTGGGTGGCCAGGAATGAACAAGTGGTCTCAGTCTACAGGTAGGCATTAGAGATAAGCTACAACTAAGTGGAGTCAGAATATGTCTTAATACATTTATTTAGTTATTTATTTTACATCCTGCCTACAGTTTTCCCTCCCTTCTCCCCTCCCAGATCCCCCAGCCCTCTGCATTTTTATTCCCCAATCCACTACTCCATTTCTATTTAGAAAAAAAGCAAATCTCCCATGAAGATCAACAAAATCTGGCATATCAAGTTTCAGTACGACTAAGCACCTCCCCGTGTATTATGGCTTAGCTAGGCAACCCAGTATGAATAGTAAGATCCTTAAAACCAGTAAAAGAGATGGAGATGGTTCCTGTTCCCACTATTAGGAGTCCAACAAGAGGACTAAGCTACACAACTGTAGCATATATACAGAGTGCCTAGGTCAATCCCTTGCAGGCTCCTGGTTGTCGGTTCAGTCTCTGTGAGCCCCCATGAGCCGAGGTTAGTTGATTCTGTGAGTTTTCTTGTGTCCTCAACCCACCTGGCTCCTAGAATCCTTTCTCCTCCTCTTTGACATGGTTCCCTAATATTTGGCTGTGGGCCTGCATCTGTTCCCATCAGTTGTTGGATGAAGGCTCTCTGATGACGACTGGGCTAGACATCAATCTGGTCAGAGGAGATTTTTAATAAGTGTATTACAGCCTCATTAAGGTCGTGCTAACTAGAGAGGCAAATCCCTACTACAGCCCCTGCTGATATAGTATCCCAGCTTGTAAGGCTAACCAAGTGTGGAGAAGGCTGCACTTAACAGGAGTTTGGCAAGGTTTTGCCATCTTGAACCTCCACTGACTTCTCTCTGCTCAAAAACCATCTGGTCTATAATTTCTTCTCCAGTAGAAATGGGATTTGACCTGGGATTCAGCCTTGGTTTTGAGTCTTCTTTGAACATAATCTCATTTGCCCATATCTAGTCTCCTGGGGGGTTCTTTTATTCATTTCCATGTGTTTGTTTGCTTGTTTGGTTGGTTTGGTTTGAGTTGAAATTCATAGTTTCATGCATGAACTGTCCTTTCCCTGGTGGTCCCTATGGTTAGTTCTTGAAGTTTCTTTGTCTTTCCACTAGTGAAGTCCTCTCTGGAACCCACGTGACCTCAGTATGGCAGGGGAAACCCATCTCCATTGACTTTGCACTCCCTTTTCCTGTACTTTTCTCCTCAGTAACCCTGTTATCACAATGACCTCTTCACTTCATTCATAGATTTTCCATCTAATTATACTGGGTAAGAGTCACCATGAAGGCAGAGACCTTGTTGAAATGTACCCCTTGTAACCCCATCACATGAGTATATGGCATCTTGGCATGGATGTTTAGCTCCAGCATATGAATCTATATCTGTAGCACATAAACCTATAGCTCCAGCATTTGACCCTATACTGGACTTATTTCTGACCTGCAAACATAAATAACAGTCCTGAGTTCACGGTAGGCACTCCATACATGTTTGTGGAAATCGATGGATACATAAAACATGTTCATGTCTATGAGCCTCTGCTTAAGGCACTGTCTATGTGTGATGGTGATGTATGATGGTGTAGTTATCTTCCCTGATGGCTCCTCCTTCGAAGTCTACCTCAATGCTTCATTAGCTCTGTGGCATCCCTTTCTTCTTCATCCCACTCCAGAATCCTGTACTCTCTTTGTTTCTGCCATGACGATTTGCAGACCCTTCTGTAAGGATGTTACCATATTTTTGTAAACATGTCACCTGGACATGTTTTTCTTTGAAAAAATGTGCATGAGAAGTTTGTGAATACATTCATATTCTTAAATATCAAAAAATGCAGGCAAAGTGAAAGATCTTTATCCTGCTCTTTTCTTCCCAGAGGTAGTTCTGTCTCAGAGAGAATTTGCATGCACACATAGTTAAGCTTTGTTATAAGTGTCCCTATGTTTTATTACATATGTTTTGTTGTATTTCTTAATATTTTTAACTTCTTTATGAGATACTGTGGGCAACTGTTTATTTTATACCTTCATTAAAAACAAAACAAAAAACCTCTTGAGCATTGATTTGCATTGAGTTGCAAGGTGATTCAGTTCCCCTTCTACCATGTTGTCAGTGCTGCAACCATGCCACACCGCTTGTTGCTGTAGAGTCTTGTCGCATGCTTATCTCTGTAGACTGGAAACCTAAACAAGAAGCAGAGGATTTGAAAAGTATATAGATCTGAGAGTCACAATTCACCGTCTAAAAAGCCGGTGAAGTTGCAGGGTATTCTCAGCAGTCCTAATTTTTGCATACTTACTGGAAGAAAATGTGTCGTTGGAATATTACTTTTTATTTCTCTGATTATTGCTGACTGTAAACAGGCTTGTGTATGTTTATCAGAGTTACATTCTCCTCTTCTTCAACACATCTGACCGTATTTTAGGGAAACATTTTTCTCTTTCATTGCTGTCAATATACTTTCTGTGTTATTTGTCTCACTGGGCTCTGAGTTCCTTTGAGGGGGGCAATCACATCCTATTTATCTTGTGTGCCCATCCAGAGCACACAGCTGGGGCTTAATGAATGTCTACTCAATTGTATTATTGGAGCCAAGCACACTGTTTCCATTGTACTTACATCAGTTGTCAGTGCTTTCTGTATACTAAGACCTATTGTGGGAAGTAGGCATGCATTATTCCATTTCTTCATACTACCCCCAATGCTATGTATTGATCTGTCTGTCATACAGATAAGCAATTGCTGTATAAATGATAAGGGCTTCCCAAGAAGCTCAGTGTGGAGAGGTAAGATTTTCAGGAAGGGCAATTCACTTTGGTGCTAGGCCAGGGCAATCTCCTCACAGCAGGGGTCCATTTCCTGGATGCAGATTGCACTCACTTGGGTGGCCTTTCCACAGATGCCTCTGTCCCAGACCTCCCACAGGCCAAATGATTCAGGTTCTCTGGGGATGGGGTTGGGAAAATAGCATTTGCAAAGCAAGTCAAGACCCCTGGGTGATATGTATGCATAGGCATGATTGAAAACCATTGCCGCACATCAGAGGTGAGCAAACCAGTTCTGTCGAAAGTGAGATAGTAGCATTTTATATGTTGCCGCCCATGCAAGCTTGTCTTGTTGAACTCAGTTTGCCCCTTCCGAAAAATCAATGCATTAAATTAATAACAGGATGAACGTTTTTATCTGAGTACGGTGTTTAAAGGTGGGACATTGGTAGGGTTATTACATTTCTTATGGTTTGTCATGTGATGCCCAGAGCCATCTTGGAACTCTAGCAGCAAGAAGAAGGCCATTAGCAGAGGAAGTTCTTGACCTTGCACTAGTACTGTGGATGCTCTTCCCCCAGAATGGTGGAGTCTGCTAACAGAAAATGGACTCACACATGGTCTCCATGGCAACTACCCAGGTGGACTTTTAGAACACAGGCAAAAGGAGTGACAGTGGTCATGTCCCCGTACACACCTATTTACAGAAGCAAGTGGCAGCTGAATTTAAGCCACAGGCTTTAGTTTGCTGGTCCTGAAAACCTATAGTGAAGTATTCAGAAGGTGCTTTTGACAGGTGTGGAACCATGTATCCCGGCACTTTGTGAGTTCAAGGCCAGCTAAGCCTACATATTGAAAGCCTGCCTCAAAACAAGTGTGCATTTAAAGTTTATTCTCGTCAAGCCATAGTCTCTGGTCAAGTAGCTGTCCAAATGCAGTGGGTGAAGAGCCCTTCTTTAGCCCCAGACAGTAAACTCCAGTGGGTCTGACCCTAGAAGCCTACATTCTCAGCAGATGCTTCTGTTGCTGCGGACTTCATGGACCACACTTGGAGAATCATTCAAGCACAGAAGTGTGGTGTTCTTGGCAAGTAAAGAAGACTTGGCTAGTGAAGCAGAACTGGCACCCACTCAAAACCCCTAAGATCACAGAAAAACATGTTGTGTGTCCTGGCTTGCCTTCTGTTCCAACATCCGGCTTCTGAGGTTCTGGAACCTTTGAGGCCCAGGCAGCAAACCCTGTGCCCGCTGTCAGAGAATGAAGTCACTCCTCCTCTTCTTGTAATTAGTAAAAGGCTAGAGTCTTCATAGGTTTCACAACATTGTTGAGAAAGGGACTGTTTAACCACCTACATAATAAACCAGTGCTGGCATTTATCAAGTGTGTGTGTGTGTGTGTGTGTGTGTGTGTGCATGTGCGTGTGTGTGTGCATGTACACATTCTTCAGTAGCTACTAAGTGGAGCCTCTGCACTCCTGTCCCCAGCTTGAAAGCTCTGTGGTGGGTGAATGCAATCATTGCTGTTTCTAGTCCTCTTTAACATCCATTATTTCTCTGTTGTCTGCATCTAATCGTCTCGGTCCTTTCCGTTGGGATGGCACAGCTATTGCCAGGCCACTGCCTTAGGATCCCATTCAAATGCATTGCAACAGTTGAATTTACTTCCTGCTTCCATCCTAAAAGCTTTTTTAGCATTATCCAGCTGAGATGGCTTCATCAGGAGAACCATTATTTATAGATTTCTTTATTTGGTATGTGTGTCGGGGGGGGGAGGGGCAGTAGAAATAATTTCTCCAAAGATGAAAGTGAACTTTGTTCAGTGAACATCAGCGAAACGGTCCTTCTCCCTCCTTTTTCCATTCCTTGGTAAATGATGCTCCTCCGGAGTAGTAAGAACACTGTAAATTTTACAATTGAGTCAAGTCAATATTTAGAGTGACTTGAACCTTCAGCTTTCTCCTGGGGTTCAGCAGTGTCGTTTCACACTGTGCCCCCTTTCCCAGGTAGCCTATGATACTAATATTGGACACCATTCCCAGCTTTCTAATGCCCCTCCCCAACTTCACCTAGCTACCAGCAAGACAAGCCATCCCCATGTGTTAAAATGCTGCCATCGTTTCCGAAGCGCAGCACTGCCGTGTTAAAGTGGTGTTCTGCATGTTTCCAATATCTGTATACCTATCTGTCAGCGCCTGGAGGGACTTCCAACATTGTAATTAGACACCGAAACCACGCTGTGCAAACAAAATGTGCACGCATTGATTTTTCAGAGCTCCCGTGAGAATTGGTGTGGTTGGCTGAAACATCTTCCACTCACAAGGGCTGGATCACACAGATGAGCTGATGTGGAAGAATTGGGACTGCTTCTGATTTGCAGGCAGTGTGCATAGATGATGAAATCAGTAATTGTTTATTTTTTCATACAGTACGTCAAGACCATAGTTTCTCCTTCCTCTACTTCTTCCCCACTCCCCTCCTCCTCCAGACCACCCTCTTCCATTTCCCTTCAGAAAAGAGCAGGCATCCCAGTGATATCAACTGAGCAGAGCGTAACAAATTACAGTTAGTCTTAGGCACAAACCTTCATATCAAGGTTGGGCAAGGCAACCCAACAGGAGGAAAAGAGTCCCAAGAGCAGACGGAAGAGTCAAGACACACCCACTCCTGTTTTTAGGGTTCCTACAAAACACCAAGCTAATAACCATAACATATTTGCAGAGGAACCCAGTGTAGACCCATGGAGGCTCAATGGTTGCTGTTTCAGTCTCTGTGAGCCCCTAGGAATCCTGCTCAGTTGATTCTGTAGGCTGTGTTCTCCTGATGTCCTGGACCCCTCTGACTCTGACAGTTCTCACAAAAATTTGAAGTTCCCACCTTAGTCTTAGTGTTGTGTGATTTCAAGCAAGTCACTTGTCTCCTCTGAGAATGAATTCATTATGTTATAGGGGTAATAGAATGCCAGCCGAATGGTGAAGTCACAGATGTTAAACCCTGGGTAAAATTAAAGGTTATAATCACAGCACAGTGGTGAGAACACAGAGGGTCATACTTAACATAGTAGAATGCTTTAAAATATCTCTGTGTGTCTGTGCACATGTGTGCAAGTGAGCACGGCACATGCATATATGGCACATGCGTGGAAGTCAGAGGAAAACTTGGGTGTTGGTCTTAGCCTCTCATTTCATTTGAGACAACTACTCTTGCTCATGGCTGTCTAGGCCAGGCTATCTGGCCTTCACACCTCCAGGAAATCCCCCATCTCTACAGCTTATCCCACCATAGGAGCGCTGGGATTCAAAACACCTGCTACAATGTTCTGCTTTACACAGGTCTGAGACTCCAAATCCAGGTCCTCATGCTCCCACAGTAGGCGAGTCATTCACCCCGTAGAATGTTTAAAATTAACATCTTCTTTGACAGTTTCATACATGTGTGTAATAATTCTGTCACACTCATGTCTGCAATGTGTCTTATCTTCCTCCATAGTAGAACCTTTTAGAGAGCATTCTGATAGGTTGTTTTCCTCTTGCAGCTCATATCCTCCACAGTTCGTGACTGGCCCTACTTTGAGGTTAGGAAACCGAGGCATGGGATGAGTTGTAACATGAGGGTCTGCTTGTTGGGGTTTCTGCCCTGCCAGGTTCCTACAGCTGGTAGATCCCAAAGAAAATCACACAGAGGTCTATATAAGTTATAAACTGATCGGCCCATTAGCTCAGGCTTCATATTAGCTCTTATAACTTATATTAACCCTTTATTCTTATCTATGTAAGCCACATGGCTCAGTACCTTTTTCAGCGGGGCAGGTCACATCCTGCTTCTTCAGTGTCTGGACAGGACTGCAGGAAGAGCTTCCTTCTTCCCAGAATACTCCTGTTCTCATTGACCTGCCTCTACTTCCTGTCTGGTTGTCCTGCCTATACTTCCTGCCTGGCTACTGGTCAATCAGCATTTATTTAAAATCTAATTGACAGAATATAGACAATTGTCCCGCACCAGTGAGTTAATGTACAGTCCCAATCACAGCAGGTAAGGAATGGCGCTTAGGTTCCAACCTGGGCAGTTTGGACCCAGCATGTCTGCTATTTCCTTCTTAGAATAATGGGGCTGTGCTTCATGTGGGACCCAGTGGCATATGCAGCACCTTATGCATCAAATCAAGCAACTCCTCTTCTGCTGCATTTCACCAGGCCTTGCAAGGAGCAGCCAAGCAACCACTCTGCCGGTGGAGAGAGGGAGAAAGGGAAGGTCCAGAGTACACAAATGGGCTGCAGTGGAAACTGTCCATGTACTATATGTAGGGTGCCTGTCGCAGACATGGACCGGGGGGGGGGGGGAAGGGGAGGAAGCTGAACTGGGAATGGGAAATCTAGGGTTCCACTTGGGTTACAGCACTGTGAGAGTCTAGCTTAGGTTGTGGATTCCATGCTGGGATGATACTGAAATCTGATGGGTAGCAGAGGATGTAGGTGATGGGATGTTGAAGTATAACAGGCACAAATTACCACTTCATAATGAAGACTACATCCTGAGGGAATCAGGACCCAGGACTTTATTCATCCTGTGTCCACTGCTACAAGAGTGGCTGGAAACGTTAACTGAGGTATGTAAGCCTAGGGCAGGTTTGTTACCAACCAGTCAGTGAGTCTCAGTACATTCCTGTGAGGCTGGAGATAGTTCACTCGAGCTCAGTTTTGCACGATGCTCTGAGAGTCCACATGAGTGTGTAATTTGTAGATGAACCCATCTTAAAGCCTGTGGATGATATGCATAAACACATCGAAGGCGCCTGACATATCACAGCGCTGGTATTTGCTTGCTCAGGGCTTGCCTTGGCATTTCTCAGGTGTGTCTGAGAGATGTCAGCTGCTGTCTTGGGAGAAGTAGGATCAGCACCGTGTTGAAGGTATCAGGAGACACTCCCCCCCCCCCTCTGCTCCTGACAATGCAGCATGCAGCTTCTTCCAAAGGTGGGCTGCATCCCAGCCATGACATCCTGAAGCACTTCTGCTCTAGCAAAAATATTAAAATAATCTGGCCCAAACTTGGTTGACCAGAAAAATTGTTTTATGGTTAATTAGTTTCTTTGTTTATCCAGAAGAGCAATTACCAAATCATAAGCATCATCCTTGGGAACAGGGGATACAAGGCTTGGAAAAAACTGACTCAATTCTACATAGTTCTAGATTTTATAGAGCATGGCCAGAAAGGAAATGAACAGGCTTGCCATTGTAGGCTGTCTCCCCAGGTGTGTAAACTGTTGTGGTTTGCGTCTTACAAGTCTGAAGTCATGGGAAAGGCGTGCTGCCTGGGTGACTCTTTGTGAGGAGCTGGAGGAAACCTGAGTAAGCTGAAACCTTCTTAAAGGAGATTGTCACTGGAAGCTGAACCTAAGGAAGAGACCTTCTTTGTCCCTTTATCTCTCTTGCTGCCTCCCAGCCACAAGAGGCTGCCTGCCTTAATGATCTCCATCTCCACAGGCTCAGAACGATGGGGCCACCACACACAGACTGACACCTGAGGAAGCCTAAGCCAAAGTCAATACCCCTTCACCTTAGGTGTCCTGGTCCTGGGATGAGAGCTGGTGAACACAGACAGGGTGGTTTTCCATGCCAGAGCTGAACTCTGCAGGTGGTGTTATCACAGCTACACTATCTACCACCGATCTTCCTGGTATTCTTGTGTTTTGACGCCTGTTTAGGACAGCCATCATTCCAGAGTCTGCCATTTCTCTTGATATTTTCTCTCAATTATTACATTTTGTGTATTGATACTGCCTTACCTTTGGTCATGTCTAATGGATATTTACATTCCTTTATTTTTGTTTACTTTATAATTGTGCTTCTTTCAAATACTTCTGTTCTCAGTTTAGTTACCTATTTGATCAATTAAGTTTTATTTTTTATTTCATGAGATTCCGAATTTGGAATTTGAGCAAGGCCATGAAATACCTTCCTTCACATCTGTGCTTGTTTCTTATAGGATGATGTCCTTCTTACAGTGTGTTCTCAGGACTTTAGGGTTGCTGTAGGGTTTTCCTTCTGTTCAAGACTTAGCTCTACTTACAGGAAGATAAAAAGCATTCTTGCCCAAGCTCATTCATCTGCATTAGACTGTGTGGATTCATCATTACTTCCCATGTGATATTTCTGGAAGATGTTACATCCATATCTTAGATTAGAGGGACCCACCACTGATTCATATTGTTGGATGATTTTAGTCAGTATGGGGCTTTTAAGACTCCAGGAGAAATCCTGTCTACAGTTTTGTGTCTGTATTTGCATGTGTGTAAAAGAATTATTAAGGATGGTGTGTGTGGTTAGGTACTAGCCACGATTCTAAGGCCTGTCATATTCATAATCACCGTAATCCTTCTATGAAGGTGATAGTCTGAGTGTCCCCATTGATAGATTAGAAAACTGAATCACTGTCATTTATCCTATGTCACATCGATGCTGGGTGTCTAAGCCAAATCTAACCAAACTCTGGAGTCTGCTCTTGACTGACACCTGTTTCATTCCTTTTTACTCAAAAATAATGTGAGAAACTGGAGCTGCTCTGATTTTCCTCGTTCTGTTCTTTCCAACCTAGAGAATGCTTGTGACAGCTGCCGTCACAGCCGGGCACTGCAGGCTTGCAGGAGAATAGACATTACTAACTCACCGCACAGAGAAATGGAGGAGATGGGTGGCCATAGGTAATCCTACAGAACTCTCACATGTTGGAAGGATCCTTTCTACCTCTGCTTTGTACAGGACCATGGCTTCCGCGGGGCATCAGTGTCAAGTGAACCATGTCTTTGCCAGCTGGTATTCTGCCTGAGAAGTTCCCGTTTTTTATTGATCCTTAAGAGGGTCTTGCAATTTGTTGTCATTAATTCTGCTTTGCAGATGAGAGGACAGAGTCTCAGATGGCTTTGGAAGTCACTCTGGGTCTTACAGCTAGTGAACAGAATAGAGTATGAGCCTGGATCTCATTTCTTAGGCCACATCCCCCAACACTCTACCCCCAGCCTTGCTGTACATTGGCTGTTCTTCATGCCTTCCTGTGTTGCAGGCTGGCCCTGAGTATGACAGTCCTGGGAAGTGGTGAGACCTAGCAGAAGATCCTTAGTTCAACTGCGGGTGCTGTCCTTGGAAAGTGTGACCACTTGGCAACGAGAAGACTGTTATTAAAGCTTGAGTGCTGTCCCACTCAGACATCACTGGCTTGCTGCTTCCTGTGTCTTTGCCACAATGTGTTGAGAGCCTTATCAGAGCTAGCTTCATTCTGATACCTTGAATCTCCACAACTATGAGCTGAGTAAACCTCTTTTCTTTATGAGTTAACTTGCCTCAAGTGTCTCATTATACTACAAAATGCCTACTAATGCAGGTTTTGTTACCCAGAAGCACATGGGGAGACTAAAAGGTTGAAAGTAGTGGCCCCATGGTGAACGGCAAGTGGCAGGGACAACGACTACATTGATCGGCAGGATTCCACTCGTGTGGATGGTTGCATCACGTCTCCTCGAGAGTGTATGATACTTGCAAAGGGGCTTTGTTTCTAACTCAGCTGCGTGTGAAGGAGTAACCGGGTAGAGTGAGAGTTGTAGACATGCGAGAAGTTTGTTAAGTACCGCATGACGACTTTCTAAAGATGCCACGTTAAGCCACAGTGCGGATCACTCAACATTACACATTTATTTTTCCCAATTTTGGTATTGGAAGGTCTGAGTCTAGGTATAGACTAGGTCCATGAGGTCCCGCTCCTGTTAGCTTTCCTTTTGTTGCCCATCACCTCCTCTTCCCTGTGAGTCCATCTGTCCTAGTATCTTGTAAGGACACAAATCAGATGACACCAGGATTCACTTCAATGACATCATTTTAACCTAATTACCTCTACAAGTGACTTATCTTCAGATACAGTGACATTCTGAGATATCACAGTGGGGAAGGAATCAGGATTTTAAAATGGGAATTCTGGGTAGGCATATTTTCGTTCACAACAGGTTGGAACCAATTCCAAGTCATGGAAGCAACATAAGAAAGGCTGGGGACAGAGACTAGAGCTTGCAGCCTGCTGCTATCAATGTCACTTGGAGGAAGTGGCACTCAATCCTACCACTGGGGTGGGGCACTCTTTCCCTATGTAGAATACTTATCTCTTAGAATGTTAGTTCATCAAAAGATGCCTCTCATATCTCTCTGCCATTCTCTATTTCTCCCTGTGAAAGAAAAAGTGTGCAGAGAAACCTTAGAAAACAGTGGCATCTAGCTTTAAACAAACTTAAGATTTTATTGTTTTCTTAATACACTACTTTATTACTTTTTGAGGATTTTATAATGCGTACAATGTATTTTGATCATATTTGTCTCTCACTGCTACCCTCTGCTCTTCCCAGGTTCACGCCATACCTCCACCCCCTTGTATCCCTTCTTTTCGTTTGTTTGTTTATTACTCACTGTTTATGATGTCCATACACTGGAACATGGTTAACCTACCAGAGACCACACTCTTACAGAAAACTGACTCTTCCTCCCCCAGAATCCATCAATTGTCAATAGCTCCCCAGGTGGGGTAGAGGTTTGTGAGCCCTTCTTCCACCTGTGCTACAATGTTGACTGGCTTGATTTTAAGCAGGGAGCCACAATTTCTATAAGCTCATGAGTAGAATGGTGTTTTCATGTCCAGAAGACACTCTTTTTCCCTGGTCCTCCCTGACCTCTGCTCGTACAATCTTTCTGTTGCCTTTTCATTAATGGCCCTTGAACCTTGTAGGAAGAAGGTGTAATATAGATATCCTATTTATGCCTGATCTCTTAACACACACTTACTTTTACACTGATTGCTTGTGTGTTTCTGAATTAACTACAGACTACTGCACGAAGGAACTTCTTTAACGAGGCTTGAGAGCCACACTAATCTATGGGTAGATGTGAATTTAGATGGCAGTTTGATACTATGGCCATTTAGCAAAATAATTGTAATAAGCTCACCCTCAAGGCCTGTGTGCTCCACGGTCATAAATTCGTGGTTAGACTTAAGTGTCAGGCATACATTTCCTTCTGTAGAAAGGGCCTTTAGAAAAGGGGGGGGGGGCTTAAATCCAATCAAAAAGCAATTGGCCACTCCCATAACTTTCATGCCACTATTACACCCAGGGGTTTATCTTGCTAGACTATCTGTTACTATAGCTCTCAGCACTCACAGCTGGCTAGTCAATTGAGGACGTTCCCCATCCACCAGCCTACGTAGCACCCTTTGCTACTGTGAAAGCTAGCCACCAGAGAGGGGTGCTTCCCTCTCAGTGCCAGCTCAATTTCTTCATGACTGGTGACCAAAGTATGTGGTGGTATCTTCAGCAATAGTGTCCTGGCGTGAAGTTTTGGTGGGTACCAAAATTAGTAATAATAGCCTGTACTGTTTTAGAGGTATCTAGATCCCTCATGATCAACAGCTCAAGCTGAGCTTTCCCACACCTGGCACTGGCCTTTTTTATTTGGCAACTTATGCTTCTGTGAGGAGCATCGTCTCCTGTGTTAAGGTATCTCCAATTAAACTCATCTATATGCAATATAAGAATGATATAGAATAGTACATTTCCATAAGTTCTTTTCAAACATTCTCAGCATTAGTTATCTCTCTCCCACACTCTCCTGCTCTATTATCCATCTTCGCACTTAGGCATCTGTCTTCATTACTTGTTCTTTTCACTTCAGACAATCTGTGTTGTATACTTGCATTTTATTTCTGTGTGTATCTTTATGCATATGTGTGTGTAAGCATGCACATTCATGTGCCTATGTTCTTATACCCTGAAATCATCCATTAGTGAGATGGACTAGCGAGTTCAGTTCTCTCTTTATCCTCACTCTAAGAACTGAACACACCTACACTTACTTGTGAAGTAGATAATGATAGGAATTCTATTTTTTACAGAATCATGCATAGTATTATACATGATGTATACCGTGATATCAAATTCTGCTAGTTTCTTGAGAAATAAGTAGGTGCCAATCACTAGAGATCATATTCCCTGTAGCAGGTAACATGCTGTAACTAGAAACAGGCCAACACCAACAGAGTCACAGTTAAGAGGTCAAAGACTTGCACAGGACTCCCAACAGCAACACTTACCAACCAGGTCCTCTCAACCCAGTCCTCATGCATTGAGTAGACAGAAATGTTTCTCACACTGATTGCTCTGGAGACAAATGAGGCATGTGAATGGGCTCTGCAGATCATGTTAGGTGTATGTCCAATGCTGTTACTCTGAGCCTTCCCTTCAGTTTTCCTCAGTTGCCACTCAGAGAGCCCTTGCCTTGATGGCCCTCGGCAGCATGCGCAAGGTACAGCATCTGCTCAGAAATCCGGATTGCATAACTCAAGGACTTCAACTGGAGATGCTAACATCTCTGTCCATCTGGGAGCTGGGATGAAGTGGACGGGCTCATGTGATCAGAAAGTCAAAGATCTCTACTGGGGTGCAGTGCGTTTTAAGGACACCGCCACCCATTGTACTCTGGTAGTAAGTCCCATTGTGGATTAATAAGATTCAGCCCTGAATTTTAATAGGAAGCCCAACAAATGTGCAGGGCTTCAGGCAGATTAATTGAAAGAAAACTATCTGAGTCAGATGTAGTTCATTCAATACATTTGTAGTCTCTCTTCTGCTGGCAAGGGTTGGGGGAAAACCTTCAGGTTAACAAGTTAATGGCACCTGCCTGCTGTGCCTTTAATCACCCTGCCAATGTCTAGCAGAGTGGCAAGTGCAGCAGCCAGATGCGCATCCCTTTGGCTCTCGGCACAGGGTGGCACAGCTGTCTACCCCAGCTTTCCTGATTAGGAAGAACACAGCTTGCCAGGGCCAGTAAAGCCAGCACTACTCTCAAAGGGTGAATCTTTTAAACTGCAAATCATGCCCTGGGATGCCAGTGTGAAGAAATGGACGCTCAAAGGTATAAAATGATGTGTCTAAAACCACAGATTAGGATAGGGCGACTGGGAGGAAACATGGGTGGTTCTGGCCAGAAAACTATGTCCGTTCCAGGATTCAGTGCAGCTCAGTTTCCCTTCTAAGTCTTCTGACCTCTTTCACTCTCATTGTTCCTCTTTATGTTCTTTTACCATCCGGTTCTCTGTTTTATCTCTCTTCCTTCTTCCTCCTCTCTTCTCCCCCTTTCTCTCTCCTTCCTTCCTTCCTTCTTTCCTCTGTAAAAGGATGTTTTTTGTCCCAAGCACCCATTCCCAAATAACTGATTCAGAGGCTGGATATGAATTACAAATGCTTGGCTGATAGCTCAGGCTTATTACTAGCTAACTCTTGCCCTTAAATTAACCCAATACAAGAATTTCACGTATGCACTGTACTTTGTATCCATGACCCACTATCTTCTCATTTCCTTCTCCCCATTGTTGCTGGACCCCTTCCTCTTTCCTCATAGGCCCCCTTCTAATTTTTCAGCCTTTTAAAATTATGCTCATTTTGTGTGGATCTTTAGCTTTTGGTGACATTAAGAAAATGTGTGAAGCATTTTTCTTGATCCTAGAAATTGTAGAAAACAGATTTAATAGGCTGTGGAGCCATGTAATTTGCAGCTGTTCTTATATAAGCAAGTATTATTTCTTTATAGCATGTTTTTGCCATAGATTTTATTAAAGATGAAAATAAAACATTAACTATCAAAGAAACATAAAAATGTTTCAATTCTACATATAAGGGAAACATATTAAATATGTCCTATGAAGTTTAGCCTTTTTTTTTTTTGCCTAACGTGATAATCTTTGGTCTGTCCACTTTCCAGAAAATTGCTCGATTTTACCATTCTCTGAGGCTGAATAGAACCCCATTGTGTCCATAAACACATTTTCCTTATCATTTGTTGTT
This sequence comes from Alexandromys fortis, assembly GCF_014885135.2. Classification (NCBI taxonomy): domain Eukaryota; kingdom Metazoa; phylum Chordata; class Mammalia; order Rodentia; family Cricetidae; genus Alexandromys; species Alexandromys fortis. The sequence goes on along the minus strand of NW_026067926.1, from coordinate 1,251,141 downwards.
GAGGATATTGGCTGGTCTCATATCTTGGTTATTGTGAATAATGTGGAAATAAACATGAAGACACCTGCTTCACTGTGTTGTGCTGCCTTGATTTCCACTGGGACAGAATAATGCTGCCCTAGTCTCTTTTCTGGTGCTGGGATAGAATACACTGACAAAGCAACGTAAGGGGGAGGGGGTGTTTATTTCTCCTCACAGTTCCAGTACTGTCTCTCATGGCAGGAAGCCACAGGATCAGGAACTTGAGACAGTTGGTCACATAGCATCCACAGTGAGGTGGAGGGGCAATGAGTCCCAATGGCGCAGCTCACTTCCTCTTGCTATACAGACCAGTATATGAACTTAGGGAATGGTGTTGCCCACAGTGGGCATATCCTCCCAACTTCTGATGCTCAGAGGATCTATCTCCCAGATCATTCTAGATTATCATTGAATTGACAGTTGAGACTAGCCATCATAAGCACATACTCACCATTTTCTGTTTTTCAGATATACCAGAGGGGACAAGGTCAACATCAGTATCATTATTAGTATTATAAAACACATTTGTAATTAGCACTAGACATATTGTGTTGATTCACATATATTATCATATTCATTGTGACTTTGCATCAGTGATATATTCCCCATTGATAGTGGGTAGATTAAGGCTCAGAGAGGTTGCGTAATTCACTCTGTGTCTTAGAAACGTGTTTACAATTGTTTCTTTCTGTGTAAAGAGGAGAAATGCAGTGATCTTTGACCAGGTAGGGCCTTTGTCTCATCAAAGGGGATAATGGGAATTCTAGAAGTGGAAGCCTGTTAGAAGGTTACAGACAAATCTGTCCAGAAGTTAGAGGAGATACCTGATGGAGCCATCATAATTTAGCCACACACTGAGCGGCAACGCAAGTTGTTCCTAGGAAAATGGCTCTATTATGAGCTCTTCATTATAGATGTTCTCTGCCTCTGTAATTGTGGTTGTGTAGTTTTCATTGAGGCACCAATCCTTTGTAGAGTCCAATTTCCTCATCTGCTAGAGCCAGGGGCTGGGGCAGAGGCAGTACAAGGGCCTGTGATTTCAGTGTTATCTGGGCACTGGCTCAGAACAACCCCTGGGGATTCTCCATTTGTCAAAAAGGAGAAAAAGAAATCAGGCCCCAAGTGACGGTAATATTTTTAGATTGTGTTGCTTCCTGCGGGCTTTTTGGTTAGCTTAAATGTGGGCTTTGGGACAGGGCCGTGACATGAATGAGCTAAGGAAGCCAGTATGAGAGAGCTCCTTGACCCTTGAAAGCAGGGGTGACGGAGTGCACAGGCACAGCAGGGGGTGGGCAGCTATGTGGTGGTGGCAGTGGCTAAAAGGTCTTAATGGATGGTCCTTTCTCCTGCTCTGCAATTATGGGATGCTTTCCTGTCTATCATGTCTGGGTGCTGAAGAATCACTGCTCTTTCTCTTTACCCACTCCTCTCTGCCAGTGGAGAGGCAAGTCTGTTTAGGAAGACCAAAAAGTACCTCCCTGGTAGTTTTTTGTTGTTTTGTTTGTTTGTTTGTTTGTTTTTGTCCCTGCTTTAATCAGCACAAAAGCAAGTAAGTCTTGAACGTGGGGTTTCAAAACAAATTCAGAAAACACCCCCCTCAGTTCCTTCTTGGTACAGATGGGGAAACTAAGGCTTAGAGAGGTAAGAGGAATGGCTGAAATTATTAGCAGTTAAACACTTGTTAGACCTCAGTATCCTAGCAGTCATGCAAGTGAGCAGGTGTTCAGGGAGCTTTGCCTGCTGGGCCCCCATGTGTTATACCAGTTCAGACTTGGTGTACTGGGGTGGGATGTTCTGCCCCTGAAATCCCAGGCAGATGAGAAGCCCTGTGGGTTGTCTCTTCCTTACGGAGCGTGAAAGAGTGTGACTTGAAGAGTGAGTCTAGGGCTGGGACAAGCAGGAGCACTCAAAGAAGAAATGTTGAAGCTCAGATTCAAGGCAGAAGGGGAAGCCAGAAAGCTGCTAAGGCAGCTGCAGATGGGAAGGCAAATTGAGACCTGGCCCAAAATGACAGAGTCAGGGATCCAAGATGGCTGGCGTTGGGCTGCTTAAACCCTTGTTTCCCTTCCCTGTCCCTGTGTCTTCCAGACCCTCTCTTTTCTTTCTTCCATTCTCCATCCTGCCCTCATTTTCTCAAACACTCACCACAGGCTGTGAGATTTGCTTTGCTTGGAGACCCAAAGAAGCTGAATTCTTTCCAGTCTATTTGAAATATAT
>NW_026067926.1:1230397-1248862 GCF_014885135.2 Alexandromys fortis | reverse complement strand
ATATATATAGAGAGAGAGAGAGAGAGAGAGAGAGAGAGTATCTCACTATATATCCCTGGCCAGCCTGGATATATTGACCAGGCTGTCCTTTACCTCACGGACATTTGTCTGCCTGTTCCCGAAAGTGTTGGGACTAAACGTGTGGGGGTTCATTACATGTCTCCACCATTCCCAAGCTCTTTTTACTCTTAGCAATGGTCTAAGGTGTATAGGAAAGGGGTTTTTAGATACTAAAGATGGAAAAATAGGCAGAGGATAGGGAAATGGGTCAGAAAAACTGCGTTTGTTAGCCTATTCTTTCCTTAATTCATTGACACTCAGGCCTAGCTATCTGGGAACCTTAGGGATGTCTGGGATTACTAACCTGTGGTATTTAAAGAAGATGTCTGGGATTAGTACTGGTGGTATTTAAACAGGATACTTTCCCACCAGACTGAAGCCCAATTACTTCTGTCCTGGACCTGGTCTTCCCAGCTTTTGGATGGATTTCCTGATAGCTCCTTGACCTCTGCCCTCAGATTATTCATTGTTGGCAGTTCTGAGATCACTAGTGTGTCTGCGCTGCTCTCTGTTTGCTTTTCTATATCTCCCCTTATTAATCAATCTTAGCCTTGATACTGTTTATCTCTTCTGACCACTGGCTAGGATCACCCTGAATGCAATGGCTGAGGAGTCCCCACAACAATTCTGAGTTTGGATAAATTGGGATCTCAAAGAAAGAAGCATGTGATACCAGGGCGTCAGGGTCAGACATTTATCAGAAGTTACAGGGTACAGCAGGCTGGCCTCCCAATGCATAGGAAAGAGAAAAGAGTAAAAGGATCTGAAATATCCTTTAGATACTTAGTCATACCAGAGGTTGGGATTGTGCCTCAGTGTGGCCCCCAGCTCACAACTCTCACACTGACCGAGTATGGCAATGTGTTTTATTTTCTACCAGATACCATATTGTGGAAGAAATCTGCAGTTATTAGTTCTCTTTGTTCTTAAAATGCTCAAGAGAACAGGGTAGCCTCAAACTCTACTTTGCAATTGATCAGGTTGGCTTTAATTAATTTTCTGATCAGTCATTAGTTACCAATTGTCTGGGGACTCCCGTCGGAGTCTCACTGCTAACTTCTCATTAACTGGAGGAATTCATGTTGCGCTCACACACTTCTGGGCTTTCCACTCTACAGCAGTCCTCGGTCTTTGATGAAGATGTTCAGTAGGACAAACGCTGTCTCTGATCCTTGAGGAGCACAGCTCATTACATGTCCCCACCCTCTGAAGAGCCTGTTTGTTTCTCCTCTGTTCCTGGCTTCTAGGCAGATTCTGTGGTCATGGACAAATGCACACATATCCAGCGATCCCATGGAGATGCAGTATTTCTGAGCAGCTTTTGTTATGGAAACTTGTCAAAGATTTTCTTTCTTTCTTTCAAGTCTGATTAAATTATTTCCACAGATGACTACGACCAGATGACTGTGTGCTGCCATTAGAAGTAGAAACCAATTAGCTGTGTGTGACTGAAACTGCATGGTCTTTCTAGACCAGGAGATCCTTCGTTAACCGGGAACATACTTGCTGCTTGTGTGACACTGCCTAAAAGTGCAGCATTGGGTCACTGTAAATGACAGCAAGTGGAAAGACCAGAATCAGCACAGGACATCCCAAGAGCAAGTTCTCAGCACAAAGGAGATGTAGTTGCCCCAGAGGAACAAAGGGCATAACAAAGAGACAAAGACAGGAGATAGGATGAGAGAGATGAGGAAAGGTACAAGGGCAAGGGGAAGGGATATTTGCCCTGGGTAGAGAGGGGACATATGGCCCATAGATGAGTTGGGTTAATTTTGATGGGGCATGTTAATTCAGGTAGCCACAAGGGGGATTTTAATTGCTGGATTTCAGTTCTTTGATAGCTGACCCTTGGTGGCCAGCGGCAGGAGGAAGAAATGACCAAATAAGGGAATGGATCTTGGTGACTAGTTTTAGGAATGTACTCTGTTTAGCAAGGCAGAGGGAATGGGTGAGAAGGGTAAAAGGCAAAACCTAATGGTGCCATGTTTACTGTGCTCAGGCCTGCTAGCATCCTTCGCTGAGTCTCACCTACTTCCATTTCTTCACATTTTTCTTATTCTAGGTCTCTCTCACTTCCACCCACCATCCTGGTGACCTGCAAGCTTCAGGGCACAATCAGAACCAAAAGGCAGGTGGCTGTAAGGTATATTATTTGTGTTTTTATAAATAAAGCTTGCCTGAAGATTAGCAGGCAAAGCAGCCATAATAGTCACCCATACAGGCAGACCATGGAGTGGTGATACACACCTTTAATCCCAGGACAGAGGTAGATGGATCTCTGATAACTCCTTGGTGGCTATCAGTCAAATGAAGTGTTGCTTTATCCTAACCATTTTATTTTGTCCTCAGGGATGGGATGGTTGTGTTGAGCTTTGAATAGAGACTCTCCAACAGACTCCATTGATGAGAAGTTGCCTCGGCATCTGAATCATCTTTCTTACTATCCACCATATGTTATTAGGATACTCCTGTTATCATCATCATTTCAGAGTCCCTGGTTGGTCTGACTGCTCCTTGGAGTGCTACATCTGAAGAATTCTGTCAGCCTCTCATTGTTGCCTCCTACCCCATCCGTCATCAGCTGAGACCAGCATCAGCCTTGTCATGAGACAAAGCAAATAGAAACCACAGAGGTTAAATATCCATAGCACCTTGTTAGCCTGGGCTCGAAATAGAGTTGGGAGTCACCTACCATAGGTTCTCTTCTACAGAAACATTCCATTTGAATAATCTGGGGTAGAGAGAATTGTTTAGAAGTCAGTGATGAACGTTGAGATTCCACAAAACCATGGGAAACAGGCAACTACTGTAAATCAGAGCCTCTTTATTGACAATTAGCCAATTAGTGTCCTCTACACTGGCAGTGAAACTAAAGTAAAGCATTATCATGGTATACTTTTAAGATCTAATAGGATTAAATGAATCTTAGGCATTCCTAGGTTTCTTACTGAAACTATAAAAAGCTGAGTGACTAACGCAAACAGCAAGTGGGGAAGTGTCCATACATGTTAGTTTGTGGACTACAGCAAGCAGGTAGGTAACAAAAACCTCTTCCAAAGTAACCAGCCACTGCTCATCTTCCACTGGCACCCTATGTGTCTCTTCCATCCATATCATCTGCTCTTTGAAGAGATGATAGACATCTCGACTTTTAAACTATGCTCAATTTTCTATGACTGAAGTGACCATCAAATACAATTTAAGAAAGGCTGCTGGCACTAGCCAGTAACCAAGCAGGGCCAGTTCTCCTGGCTTAAAACATTATCCAAGAGAATGCAGAATGCCTTTCATGTTCTCATAGTCAAAGAATATACTATTTGAATGGGCACAGTGGGCATTTGTCCATCTCTAGGCCTCTGTCATATGTGGCTAATTTTCCCCTTCACGTGGTTCACACTGAGTAAGCCCTTTGCTGGGGACGGACATCAGTCTAATTTTTCTACTTAGCCTTCTGTGGGAAGGAGCCATCATAGTCACTGAACTGGAAGCGCCTTCAGCTGTAAGGCACACAGCTGCCAAGTCTAACTATAACATCAATTGTGTAGTGCATCCTGACATAGGAGAGATATTAAGATTTATACATTGCATGGATAGTCTGCCTTCATTTGAACATCCAGTTCCCAGGAATAGAGGTCAGGGATTCTATGTAATTCACAGACCGACCCAAAACTTGAGAGAAAAATTTGAGCCCAGATCACATGATTTCAGAGTCCATGTTCCTAATCACCTCATTAAACCTCTCTCCATCAACGGATGAACAATATTTCATCTATAACCTCAATTAAATGGCCTTCAGGGCTCAAGTGGGCACTTGACACTGTTCATTTCTGAGTTAATGGAAGGAAATTATGGAATAAGTGCAAACCCCTGAAAAATATACCATCAAAAGCCCTATCTAATGCATGAGCTATAATTTGGCATTTTAGGATATTGTTTTGCTCCCAACACCAAATGTGTTTTAATACTTAGATGGATTCGTTTGACTTTTGCACATTCAACTTTGCGTGTAATTTCAAGAGGACATTGCAGGTAAAAGTTAGCATGTTGATAAATCGTTTTCAGAAATGACTTCTTCAGGTCCACTCTTGCTTGGATCCAAACTCTTTTGCAATTCAGTGTTGCAGCCTCTTCCATGAAGAAATGACACCTATCTCCATGTCTTCAGAAGCAAGCCATGCTTTCACACGCAGAGGGTAGTACAAATAAGCATTTCAGTGTCTAGGATCCAGGAAGTCTTCTGAGATTTGACCTCATAGAACTATGCTCCTTTTTAAGAGTACATCCAAGGGAGCCCACTGGGAATGCAAGGCCATGAGAACCAAAGACTAGTAGTCTCATCTGAAGGCTTTCTGGACAGCCAGCCCCCAGGAAACCTGCTAGCTCACTACAGATGCCTGAGTAAGTCCAACCCAAATCAGAAGACCATAACCCTGATAATAAAACCTGAACTCAGTCAACCCATACTCTTAGGAGCGAAGCACGTGGCAACTGTGTAAACTCTCAAAGTTTTCAGAATGTTCGTTGTGCAGACATAGCTAACTGATAAGCATCTGTCTTGGAGCGTTGGCAAAATGAGTAGAATGATGGGATAGCTGTTGGCAAATGCATCAAATTCCAGGGTGAACTTTTACCTTGGAAGAATGCTTTGCATTCATTTTTTTTCACAGAAAGCATTCCTACTGAAATAACTCCATTTCCCCCTATATCCAGTTTCTATAGCAACCTGATACTTTTGTTCTCAGCTCTGGTCCTCTTGATCATATCACTTTGCAGTTAGTCAACACGATGTTGAAACCTTGGTTGTTATGGTAACCTGGGACCATTTTTTTTTTTAAATCTATTCCATTGACATTGTTTTCGAGGAGACCTGCGGTTTAGTCTTGTACTCATCTGGAGAAACTTGTGGTACTGAGCAAAAAGCGTCTCAGTTACCATTCCTCTGGGGAGAAATTCTTCATTAAAGCCTCCTTCCAGAAACTGCAGACATTCTGTGCTTTTATGGATTTTTCTTATTTAAATGCCTCCTAGAATTTTGGTGAATTGCAAAGTATGTTTTAAAAGTCCTAAAAGAGTCTGAATTGCTAATAGAAAACATGTGTAGCCGAATTGTTATTAATTATGCATGAAGCCCCATAGGCAACTCTGCACAGCGCTCCGCAAAGCCTAGAGATAAGATTCTTTATGGTGTGTAGGGGAGCTGCATGCAACAGCCCACCATAGGTTTATCCATGGGAGGAGATAACAGAGGAGGGAGGAACGAGGACAGCCTGGAGAGTCACAGGGAGTACCCCTAGGAGGGAGAATTCCACAAGAGTCTCAAAACAAGGAAGCAGACAGGGAGCTGGGAGTTGCGGCATTTATGTCCAAAGCATACTCCAGAGAGAAAATAAAGTATTGTGTTCTTAGAGATCTAACAGTTTGCAAGAGGCCCGGGGCACTTGCACATTTTAAGCTTCCGTTATATTCAAAGAATCATGAACTACTTAAAGGTTATGAAATAGAGGCATATATTTGTTACTTTCCTCATTGATGTCAACAAGTACCTGATAAGAAGTGACTTAAGGGAGGAAAGATTTATTTGGCCCGTGGTTGGTAAGGATACAGTCCATCATGGTATAGAATATGCGCTGACTGCTTGTTGCTCCTCATTGTATTGGAATAGCATGCGTCCTGAACCAGGATTGGGCTGCTACCTAATAATACCTATCTCTTAATAACCACTTCCATAATATTCCACAGCCTCTAAGCAGTGTCTCTAGCTGGGGACTGAGTATTCAAACAAACAAACCTGAGGGGGACATTTCACATTGAAACCATAACAAGACGTCTATAAACCATTTGCATCTGATGCTTTTCCTAATGAAAGCAGGAAGGGATAAAGTTGCATCTGCTCTGGGATAATTAGAAGATTATTTAAAAATACATTCATTAGTCATAGCCCCACACCAATAGCATGGTTCAGGTGTAAAGCTGTAGAATGCAGTAGGAGGTGGAGAAGGAGAATTGTGTAGGAAGTAGCCTGTTCTCCTCAGGTCCAAACATGACTGGAGGCTTTGATTTGTCTCATCCTTGTCTCCATTCTAAGCCACACTTGTCCATCTCTGAATTATAAGTGTATATATTCAAGTATTCAATCTTGAAACATTGGTTAAAACACAAACGGGGCAGCTGGAAATATATGACTTTATTAAATGGTCCTCTATCTTCTGAACCAAAGAACCCATTTTGGTATCTATACGTTTTTGTGGAAGCCAAAGGAAGAACATCAAATAAAACCCAGAGCTCTTTGATGTGAGCAGAGTAGAACCCTGGGCCCCAGAAGAGCCACTGTCCTGGTGTTTGACCTTGAGTAGTGTAGTGCCTTTCCTCTCTGAGGCTGTGTCCTAGCTCTCATACACCATACAGATGATCTCTCGCAAGACCATGTCCAGTCAGATGAGCCAGGAATCTATACAAAGAGTTGTTGGATTTTTGAAGAGAAAGGCAATTTAGCCAATCTAGAAGGGGCCCATTCTATCACCTATCCTTCTAGAAAGCTTATGTGTTGGTCCTACCTGTGGTGGGAGCCATGGGGTACCAGCATTGACGTCAAGCATCAAGCTAGTGACCGCTTGTGCTGTGAAGTGGTAAAAGATATCCCTTTGGCAGAAAGAGGCTATAACACACTGGTAAAGCATGCACAAACTCCTGAGTTCTCAACACTGCACAAGCAAACTTGGAAATTTAATATGGTGCCCACAATATGGTAACTTTTGGTTTTGTGCCTGAGAGGCAGTTTGCTAACTGGTTCATATCGTGATCGTGAGATGGAGAAAGAGCACTACGACTTATTTCAGAAGCACTACAATTTCTCTCAGAAGCTTAAATGACTTACTACCTGCAAGGTTGTAGAGCAGAATCTAGCAACTAGCAAATCATATCATGACTCTTATTGCTGTTTTATCCATTTGTTTACCTGACAGGCATGAGCTTGCTCTGTGTGTGTCTGGCTCTGTGCCATGCACATTGGATACAGAATTAATGTCAGCATCTCAGGTACGGAGACACACAGTTCAGCCCCAACACAATACAGCACAGTATAGGGACATCACCCCAATGCTAATGGCAAGGCCAAGCAAGCATGGTCTTTGTGTAGAGTTAAAATTACCCTTCCACCTCTTGTATATTATTATAGTTTGCAGGCTTTCAGTGCTTTGACTCTCTAGGTTGTAATGCTAACATCTAAACATCCATTAAAGTATGGTACACACTGTGGGTTTCGGGACCATTTTCTGATATCCTGCCTCTGCTAGGTTTAGGGTTGTGGTTCTGTCTTACACTTCTGTTGTTGTGATACAGTGCCCCCCCCCATGGCAAATTAAGGAAGGAAGTGTTTGTTTTGGCTCACAGTTCAAGTTATAACCAACCCATCACAGCAGCAGTAGCCCGAGGCAACTGGTCAACATGCATCTGTTGTCAAGAAACAGGAGAGCAAATGTCATAACCTTTATACTTAACATTTTCAACTATGTGTGTTTGTGAGGGTGTGTGTACATGAATGCAGCTCCCAAAAGAGCCCAGAGGCATTGGATTTCCTGGAGCAGGAATTACAGGCATTTGTGACACACCTGACTGGGTACTAGGAACCAAACTTGGAACTTCTGCAAGAGCAAGAGAGTCCTTCACAGCTGCACCATCTTCCCATCTTTAAGAGTACCGAATCCTATGCTCAGCACAAACAGGGCTTATCATCTCATTAACTCTGATGGAGAGAACCCCCTCATGCATGCTCAGAGTCCTGTCTCCCAGGTGATTGTAGATCTCATCTAGTCGATCGTGAAGACAAACATCACAGGTACTAAACTATGGATTTGTATTTGATTTCTGCTCGTCTTCACCCCTGTTGCCTGCAGGCTGCTATCTTACTGCATTAGTTCTTGGTCCCTTTGCTACATCTGGGGCTACAGAACTTAACAAGACAAGGTCTGTATTTAAATGCCAGTGTTCTGCTTGGTCGTTGTGATGATGTCACAGAAATGCACATTGCTATTGCCCCGCACTACTTATTCCAATCCTGATTGCTTAATTTAAAGATTCTCTGCCTTCAAGTTTCCCAACAAAGTGCCGTTCAGGTTTATGATGTAGATAACACTCCTGTGTTATTCCCTGCTTTCTAAAGACAGGAAGCCTTAGTTTCCCCGTGGCTTCTAGAAGGGTTCTCCCTTAGCCCCCACCCATGAAAATTCTGCTTAAAACATTGTGTTCAGCAAAGTTGTGTGACTGAAATTCTCCCCCGGATAGGTTTTTCCCTAGTTTCGTGCCTAGATCTGAATGTGTGTTTAGCTTTCATTGCAAATAGGTAAAGATTCCCTGTCATGTTCAGGACAGTTGGAGGTGACAAATGTTTGTTGGGATTTGAGGATGCTTTGGGTTTCTTCATAAAGGGGATATTTCCTCCATTTTCTCTTTGTAATGGAGTGATGCCTGGAGCTGCAGCCATCTGCAATGAGAAGGGACAGAGATAAAACCCAGTGTACTAAGACTGGTGGGAGGAGAAAGAGAAAGGGACAGTGGTTCTTGTGTACCCCTCTCAGTGACCACAGGTAGGGTTTAGATAAAATTTGTGTCTCTTCCCCTAAGTCTCCCTGCTAGAGGCAAGGTCTTCAGGGTGTTATTGAGAGTCTGGGACCTTTAAGAGGTGATCATGGAGTTAGCAGCCCTGTCCAGGGTTACTGCCAGTCTTGGGACAGATCGTGAGTCCCATTGTTGCAAACAGGTTTTGCACAGCCTCTGGCTTACTGTTGCTCTGGTTTCTGACTTGAAATCTTCACACACACACACACACACACACACACACACACACACACACACCCCACACTCCCTCCTTCAGCTTCTCCTCTGTCCTTCTCTCCTGCTTCTTACCCTCCCTCTCTCCTTTCCACTCCCTGCATCCATCCCCATGTCATTTGTGATGCCACACACCTAGAAGTCTTTTCCAGGGTTGCCAGATGCCAGGGAACAATGCTTTTGGAGTTTTGAAACTGAGTTCAATAAACCTCTTTTCTGTGTAACTCTTCAAGCTTCTGGTATTTTGTTACAAAACTTTAAATTGGACAGAGAAATCAGAGAAATATTCATTATATCATTCTTAGTCTTTGGACTCAGAATAAAACTTTTTTTCTAAGCAAGTGGCACACAGAGCAATAAAGTGGCTATTCAAAGTTTCTCATTTTGTTCTTTGTCTGCTGTCCCTTAGATAAAGTGTTTCTTATTTTGGGTTAATATTGGCTCCCCAAGTCACACTGGTTCACTTGAGGCAGGGGAGTGCCCAACTCCGTTTTCTCTAACTATGAAAGACCCAAACAAAATGCTGCCGAGTTCCAGAGTGTACATTTCCCTCTCTGTCCTCCTGTTCTCTACCCATAGGCTAACAGCCTTCCTCTTGGCTGTATAGCACCTGTCACCAATAATCATCAGTTGAAGAACATCCTGTGATGACCTGTAATGTGCCCTCCCTCTCGTTACGTGGTAATTACCAGAGGGCGTGGCATGGTTATATTTCTGGTATTCAGCCTGCATTTCACCCATAATTAGGCTCAACAAAGGGTGACTAAACAAAGCTTTGCCTAAAGAATGGGTGAGTATCAGGATATTAGCTAGGGGAATATGTTAAGGCCACTTAGGAATTTTACTGGAGACTTGCAAGCGTCATTCCAAGATGTGGGCTCCTGCAAGTGTTCTATGAATATCCTGTAGACCTTTGTGGGTGGCATCACAAACAGAATTGAAATTCTTGGAAAATCATATGTCATGAGCCTTAGAGCCTTCCTTTAGCCATCTGGGGTATGAATATGAGAATTCAATCTAATTATATTATATAATCTTTTCCTGAAAGGCCTCCTGATGCAAGCATATTCTAATTACTCATTCTTCCTTCCATGTTTTATTGTTGTTACTAAAAGGAACTTATTAGTACTTTAAAGTTAACTAAAAATAACATTAATTAATAATAATTGTGATAACAATATCTTATTATATTAATTGTATATATAGGCTATACCATGATCTGAACCAACTAAACCTAGCTAATATATCCATATCTTCAGAGCTGTTTCTAGAATACCACATTGAGATAGGCATGAACTAGAGAGTTACATTGGTGAAGAGCGCTGTGGAATCATCGGTGCTGTGAAGGACCCATTTGCAGGAATGAGAAAGGAGCTAGGAGAATCTGAGCCAGCATTTGCACAGAGGAAATAGAGAGTGGGGAGCATGGAAAGCAGCCAGTTTCTGCTGCATAGCAAACTGTTCCATAACAATACAAGCTCACTCGGGCCGTGCTTCTTTGGTGTGACTCCCCCACCCTTCTCGCCTGAGAACACCCCTGTGGCTGCACCCCTCTAACTGTGCTGGGTGTCTGCAGGAGTGCCTCTGCCTTCTGGAGACAGGATTTTCCTATGCATCATAGTCATCTCAGGACTCTCGGGGGGGGGGGGGGTGACTAAAAGCAGAAGTTGCCAGCTGACTTAGGCCTAGGTATGAACGTTTTACCCCTTATTTTTCACACTTGTTTGGTTTGACATTACTGTGACCAATACCAAGCTCATATTTAAGGCAGGAAGGAAATAGACTCAATGTTTGGGAAGAACCAGCCGCAGGATGCTGTAAATTAGTCTCGTCACAGGAAGTGCAACAGCTAAGGGGCCATTATGACATCAGCCGGAAGTAACTGGAGACCAGCCCGTCTTCCACCCACCTCCTTTGTCCCCAGACCATCTCCTGTTGCTACTGTCTCACACCTACCCCAGCACCTTAACTGTAGGTTCTTCAGTGTTTCGTTCTGAGTATGCATTGCTTCCCGACACGTGGTTCCTTTGTGTGTGTTTGCCTACCCCACAGACGACGTGCCGAGTCCAGGACGGCATGGACTTCATTTGCTTTGTTTACCGCTGCGCATCCAGGTCCCACACTGGTGCCTGGCATATCCCCAGGACTCAACAAATGCCCATTGTGTGTATCAATTTTGTCATCCAAGATACAATACTCGTATAGCTATGACTGAATGAACAGTTATCCCAAGCCTCCTGACATGTATATATGTGTCATTGGAAGGTGGAGTGAAACCTCCAGGAGTAACAAGTAGACAAATAATGTGTTTCACAAAATAATTGTGCTTTAATAAAACCAAAAACAAACAAAAAGAACCCAAACTGTGCACATGGCCCAGATTCTCGCACTGTGTGTGTGTTAGCTGGCAGCAGCAGGTTACTGTGTCTGTCTAATGAAAGTCTTGGCTGCTGTGGTTTAGTAATGTGCATAAGCATTGGGCTTTAGAGAGATTAAAATTAATTTCAGTATTAAACAGCATATATCTGAGCTGATGCGCAGATATGTCTTGAATATAGATTCCCCAGACCAGAAAGATTATAAGACATTAAATCTATGTAAATTCAACCGTTCGTTGATGTTTGAGCAAATTCAACAAGAGATTTGACTTCGGGGCTTACAGACAAATAGATACGGTTGGGGGAAACTGCATAACACTGTCTTCAACCATGGTGCTGTATTCCCCTGGAAAAATTCTACAGCTGAGTGCCTGTCTAACAGGTCACAGTTGAGAGACCAAGCAATTATGCCAGAGTGTGTTAATAATAAAACAGGACAACGACGATGTTTGTCTTGTGTGAAGATGAAAGCAGCTGTTGATACCAATTCAGAAAAATGATAGGGATCCGAGCAGCCCCCGCTGTTGGATGAAAAGGAAGGACCTCCTCCCAGGCATGTCTCACCCCTCCCCCTTGCTGGTCCAGGGCTGCAGGTGCCACCATCAACATGTCACTCGGTGGCAGAGGCAGGCAGATATAGTTTACAAAGGCCGCCCTGAGCTGGTGCCTGGGTAGTCGGAGACATAATAAACGAGCTGCCTCCGCGCGATAAACGACAGCTGTGACTGAAGGAATAAACAGAATAATCTGGACTTAGACGAGCCGCAGGGGGCTTTTGGCAGCATGCAAATTCACAGACTTATCAAATGTATCCTCTGAAAATAAAGAGCTCTTTTGAAACTGGCAGTCAACGGGAAGTAGGGAAGCCGACATTCCCAGCTACGCTCAGGAGCCAAGGCTGCCAGAACGGAAAGCCTTGCTGCCTCCACGGGTCTCGTCGTAAGATCAGTGATGATAGCAAGGATGGCAGCGAACACTTATTGGACTCTTACTCTCTGCCAGTCATTTGCTATGCACCGTGTTATTACACATCACAAACTTAGTCGGGAGAGCTACACAGACGAATAACCTGAGGTTAAGCAAGAGCCCCAAGTCATCAGTATCAGAGCTGAGATTTGTTCCTTGATCTGTCTGATTCCAGAACCTCTACTGTCGTAGACAAAGCAATTTCTGTTGAGGAGGAGGAAGACCAAAGAATCTCCTCATGGGGATGTGTCTTAGCTCTGCTGCACGTCTGTTCTAGACCATATTTCATAAGGTATAGGTGCTGTGCTGGCTTAGTGGAAGAAGCCAAGCTCAGCCATGGTCTGGGATCCGCTTTCTGAGTACAGTGTCTTAGGCATGTTTTGAGGGTATATTCTCTGTTTTCACTTAATTATCATAACAGATACCATCATACCAGGTGCTGTAGCTAGCTAGCCTGGCTTTAAAGAGGAGGACATTCAAATACCTTTTGAGAAACTGGTAGGGAGGGAATTTAAAGCTTCATCACCACTCTGCAGAGTGCTCTACCCAGGTTCCACCCCTGTGTGGAGGCTGGATTCAAGAAGCCTGGCAAGCTGAGCATGGCTGTAATTCTAGTGTCCAGAGGCAGGGGAGATACAGAGAGGATTGTAAATTCAAGGTCCTGTCAAAAACAAACTAGTTAGAGGGGGAAGGGAACACTGAAACGAAGTCATGAAAGAAAAGCTCCCTTTACTTTCTTCAACCAACATTTTCTAAAGACCTCTGTTTTATTTTATTTATTTATTTATTTATTTATTTAGTGTCAAGGAACTTGGAATACAGAATAGAACAAAATCAGACTCTGCCTCCCACGAGTGATCTGTCTGTTACTACATGTCCACTTGCGGAATGAATACAAGGATGCATTATGTAATAAAAACCCTGGGACAGACAGAGGCAGAGTTATGATGGACCTGACTTAAGTTGGGTTTCCCTAAGGTGGTTTGCTTAGGTGTCTTTAGATATCGATCCCAGGAAACAGCAGTGAGGTGTGGAAGATGGGAATAAGAGGAACAGAATAGCAACTACACCATCAACCAAGCGTCTGTGGACAGTGTATGCATGAGCCATTGGGAATTTCCAAGGTGTGCCTCCCAGGGATGCCCTAGTAAACTGTGCAGCATCCACCAATCATTGTTTGGTGGCTCTCCCAGGATGTTAGCTCTTCTGCTCTGGCCTCTGCTTGGGCTAAATGGGCTCCAGTAGCCAGAGAAAGACCTCAAACAAGGAGTCACAGGTGCTGAAAATTTCACTCAGTGCCCCTGGCTTCTGTGGGAACAGAGAAGGAGGAAGATGTGGGTAGATCCACAGCATCTTATTCAGCCTTGCTAATAAAAAGGTGTCCGCAGCCCCACCACACACTTGTTGAAAATGAACAAGCTTGGACTCTGTCCCTTCTCTACCAAATCAAAATCTGTTGTGAAAATATTACTAGGTGATATAAATCATTATAGAATCTAGACTTCAGGTCTTTCTTCTAACAAAATCATTCAATAGATGTCTGTTGAAAATCCCTGAGGTGCCCGACACTGTAAGATGCTGAGGAATGGGTGATAATATCTAGGTCTCTACATTACCAGAGATGTCTCAGATACTATGCAATGTGACCACTGACATGTACATGTTCAAAGAGGCACACTGAGGACATACCTCTGTGGAGGCTCATAGCAGGTGTGATGTGTCAACTGAGTCCCTGAGGACAAGGAAGTCTAACTCAGGTGAAGAAATCAGAGGAATGTCTGAATGGAAGAAGCAGTGCCTTTTAAGACCTGGAAATCAAGTTGAGAGCTGCAAGCAATCTAGGAGCTGTTGATCAAGTCAGACCAGGGTATCAAATTGGAAATGGAAAGGAAGGAAGGTAGAAACAATGGATCTGGCTTTGCACAGGATCCACAGAGCATAGCCTATATGGAGGAGGCTCTGATCATCTTCTTTTGGCTACCATTGACATCTCCTCAAGTTCTCAAGTAGCCATTCTTCCTCAAGTCATACATCCTAGGCTTTGGTTGGGGTTATGTAATTTTCACCTGTCTTTAATGACTTCATGATCTTGCCCTTATTTTTTCATGATTTAGTGAAATACTCCTTTAACTTTCCCCCTTCCTATTTTGAAGGGAAGAATCATGGCTTCACAAGGTTTTTACAGATATGACAGTGGGACTTGACTTTCCCAAAAGACAAGTGTTCCCACAGCTCTGAAAATGGGTTATCCCACGTGGACAAAGACATATACACTTCCTGTGGAACTGCCTATTGGTCTGTAAGCTGTGTATTCACTGTAGAGCCTTGTGGGCTCCAACAGTTAGGCTTGCCTATGACATGGCCTGTACCAGAGTAGGAAAGAGCTGTTTCTTGGTCTGCTGCTACCTTTAAGCAAGAAATTTTCAGCTTTGTGTTTAAGTGGTGAATTTGTTAATGGTCAAGTGTCCTACAGCCTGCCTTCGTGGAGAAACCTACCTCCATCCCTTTGCTCCTGCCAAACACATTGCACATGGCACGTGAGGACGAAGGAGATGTTTATCATTTTAAGGCAGTGGTATTTGAGGGCTGATGACTGCCACAGTATAAACATACTGTAATACAGGCATCCGCTGTAGGGACCTACTGCAAAGACTGGATGCGGTAAGCATTTATGCAGCTACTGGCACCAAAAGAAGAAATTGTGCAAAAGTGGAAACCACTGCTATGTGCAAGGCCACGATGAAACCCCTGTAGCCTCAGTGCTGGGCTTCCTCTTTACTCTGACCCCAGGCCACATAGAAACCTCAGTAGTTTGTTAGTCTTGCTTCCATAGCTCTTAGCAGCTTGCAAACAGAAAAGAAGCCTACCATGTCTTTGCTATTTCCAAGCTCTAGACACAGTGGATATTTGGGATTTTCACTGTAGCCAATTAAATAGGCAGCATTAATTTGAATATATCTTTAGCTCTTACAGATGTCCTGAGTTCACTCTGAGTATGGCTATTCAAAAAATCTGAAAGGTTTCAAAACCCCAAACTGTATAAACTCCAACATAAAGCTCAAACGTTTTGGATTTTATAGTCTTTCTGTCCCTTCTTCCAAAGTCTCACCCACAGCTGAGGAACTGTTGGCTCTGGGTGGCTACATAGTGGGAAAGTCAGTTTTCTTCAGGGTTGTAGCTTTGTTAGGTTGCCCATGTATCAGTGAGTGACTGAAGCCCACATACTGGTTATACTCAATGAGTTAGAAGAGTATTCTTGGTTGGGAAGGAGAAGAGGGAGGGGAGGGGAGGAGAGAGGAAGGGAGGAAAGAGAAGACAAAGGAGGGTGGATTTGATCAGAAGACACTATATTTGCATGATGAAATTATTTGAAATAAATAAAAATTACCACCAATTTTGAGCTTTCCAATTAGGTATGTCTAGTTAGCCTCACCTCTGCAGATAACTTAACATTTGATGCATTTCTGGTCCAAGACACTTCCGAGAAGGGCTATTCAACTTAAAATACTTTCTGCTGCTTTTTTCCCCTCCCAACCTTCATTTTACTCATTCACTAATTCCATACTGTAAGCAAGGAAAATTCAGTGCTAATCTGAACCAAGGGTCATTAAACATATTACGAAAGAATCAGGGAATAAACAGTTAGACATTGGTCTCCTATGGTCTGTCACAAGTGCTCTGTTTGTACAAAGTAAAACCAGCCACAGATGACATAGGAACAGGTATGCACTACTTACCTTACTGAAATGCCAGGTATAACACTTGGCTGATCTGTGATGTAGATAGGGGAACTAACATTCTTAAGTTCTAGTACAAATAAGTTAAATTTAATCAACAGCGAGCTAAATAAAGGTAATAATTTCACATATGACAAGTGCTTTGGATAAAAGTCAACATCCTAGTGAAGTCATTATGGCCTCCTTCCATGATACGTGTATGAAATAAGGCCAAGAATCCTTGAAGGATCCAGTGTGAAGAAAATTACAGAGAAGTCGTAAGAACCAGTATGCGAGATGTGATCAAGCTTGGTGTGCCAAGGGATAGGGAGACCCAAAGGAGCCCCTTCCGGCCAAGTTTGGACTTGGCCTTAATGCCCTGATTCCCCTTGACTTAGCTTTCCTCTTTTCTCCTGGGCAGGTTCCCATGGGCTGGCTTCCATAGTCCTTGTCCCTGCCGAACATTTTCTAATTCAGGTACCTGTAAGTGGTTATTATGTCTATCGTGGTTTTTGCTTATCCAAGTCAAACAGACTTATCTTGTCAAATTCTTTTCTGAGATCTCAGGGCCTCCAGCTGTAAGTTTTCTGTGGAGACTTCTCACTATCAACACCACCCCAGGCCTTCAAAAGTAACCCCTCTGCTGGGACAGGGTCTCTTCAGTTCTTCTTCCTCTGGCTTTTCTTTCTGGAGTCAGCACTCAAAGCCAACACTTCAGCTAATCTGTTACTTGTTTTGCCTGCAGGTTTACGGGAGTTGACATACTGAATGCTTCCTAGTCAGACAGGGAACAGGCTTCTACTCTCATCTTTGCCTCTGTGGTCTTTGTTCTGCCAACCAGAGGAGCTGAGTTTGGGATAGCTTTCTTTGTTCTTTATGAATCCCTTGAGTTCATGGTTGCTAATGACTTTCTTGTGCTCCCTGCAGGCCCTGCCTCTGAATATTACCCACATCTATCCAATGGCTTGCCGTTAGGAACAAGACAGGGATTCCAGGAGAAGCACATTTGATAGAAAACTATGCGTCTGTGGGCATCTTGCTTTTCTGATGTTACTGTTTTGAATCTGAAATGTCCCCACAAAAGCTTATTTTTGAATGTTTATTAGGAGTGCTGTTTTCAAAGTTCTTGGAATTTTAGAAAGTGAGGCCCAACTATAAAAAGTAGAACATTGTGGGCAGGTCTTCATGTGTCTATCATCCTTGGATATTTCTTGACTGTCTACCAGACTCCTACCACCATGTGGTCCTACTCAAATGTGTGAGGCCAAGAACCTCTGGGTGAAACCCTCAGAAACCGTGAGTGCAGATGAGTAATCCTTACCTTTAGTCATTTTTGTTAGGTCTTTGGTCATAGCTGTGAGCAAAATAACTTATACAAACATTCTGGAGACTTCTAAAAAGAACCTAGCTGAATAAAACAAGGCTTAAGATTTGGATCTAGATAAATCCTGACTCTTCCCAAGTAACCCTTCAGTTTAGTCAATTTATTCCTTACTGAACCCTTCAGCAATAACATCTTAACTAGACTGTGGACTAGGGTACTTGCTGTGGGGTGTGTGGGGACTAACTAACAGAGCACATGTAAAAGTGAAGCTGGTTTCTTTAGTCATTCAGCAAATACTTATTGTCTACTATAACCTAGGCCCTGTGTAGGGATCTAGCATTTGCAGAGGACAAGAATGCATAGGAACAGCTCGGAGTTTATCTGGTTTACACTCTTGGCAGAAAGACAAAGGTATCCTGCTATTACTTGAGAGCTATTTGAACAGGTATTGTGCTAGTACACATATTATCTCAATCCATCATGTGAAAAAGTGGTTATCAACTCTAAGTCATATATTAGGAAACTGAGGGTGAAAGAGGTCATAGGATTTGCCCAAGGTCAGTAGACAACAAAAGCACAGGTAGAAGCTGAGTCTATATTGATCTGTCTCGAAACCACTGTCTTTAACCCGGAAGACATGATGCTCATTTAGAGTGGAGGATCCCAAGGTGCTTGGCTGCCCATACAGGCCAGGAGAATAGTGCCTTCTGATTAAACCCACGAGAAACAGGTCTCGAGTACCTAGAGAGATGTTCATATTTGAGTCCCTCTTGCTTTCCTAGAGGAGGGCATAATCTTTTTGAGTAACAATGATAATGGTTGTTTAGAACTCTTAGCATATGCCCCCGTTCTTGTTTGTTCTTCCTAAATGTGTGTGCTATGTATTGAGGAGTATTATTCCTTAAAAAACGGCGGCGGGGCGGCGTGTGTGGACGAACACAGGATAGACGGGACACGCGCAAAGGAAGGACAAGACACGCGGTTCCCACGTGGGCAGTTTAATGGGGAGAGGGAAACACGATAAGGGCGGGACGTGCAGACACACGAGGAAAAAGGGGCAAGAGAGAGAAACCTCGTGGAGCGCTCGCTTTTAACTGCGGGCGCAAGGTTATCTGGGAGTGATGGTCTTCACCTGGGCGCGCCAGCGCGCCCAGGTGAAGGGAAGTCTGGGAGCTGTAGTTTCCAAGGAATAACA
>NW_026067926.1:1169353-1230327 GCF_014885135.2 Alexandromys fortis | reverse complement strand
TCAAAAAACCAAAACCCAAACCCACAAATGCTGCTGATGTCCCAAGTGGAAAGTGCAGAAAAAGAAAAGTGCATAAAAATTTCAGAAAACTGCATGGCTGGAACGTCCTTCAATCTGAGGTAAAGGCCCAGAGGGAACGGGGACAACCGAAAAGTGGGGTGAGGCCTACACTGGGGTTAGTCCTGTCCTGTGAGGGGCTGTGGGCCCCCGAGGGCGTCTGGACCGAAATACCACTGGCTACAGGTTGGGGTGCCCTTGGGCCTCTTCCCAAACTTCCTGGTTTATCAAGGCTGCCTCTTTGCTGGCCTGGGAGGAAAGTTCCAGCACCTGACCAAAGATCCTGTAGAGCTCTAGGTCCTTCTTGGTAATCAAGTCCCTGAGTTCCTCCAGCAGGCGTGACACCTGCGCGCTGGCATCTGGGGAGGAGATACCCAGCTCTCCCAGGAGCTGCAGGGTGGTCTTTAGGGCCGGCTCCAGATCATCTAGGAGTTCCTGCCCACATCCCTGCATGTGGATGGCCTGCACGGGCAGCTCATGTCGAGTGGTGTCCAAGGCTGTGGCCAGTGTCTTGTATTGCTCCTTGAAGGGCTTTGCTACAGCCTGGAGAGGACCCAGCACCTCCATCTGGGCATCCAGGATGGTAGCCAGCTCCTGATGTTTCTGCTGGAGCAGCAGCTGGCGCCGCAGCTCCAGCACCTGCCGCTATAGACACTCCTTCTCACGGCATAAGGCCGCCAAGTCCTTCTCAGCCTTCTCCTCCAGCAGAGTCAGGTTGTTTTCCATCTTCACAGACAGCAGGGTCAGCAGCAGTGTCTGCGACTCCATCATGTCCATGATGGTCTGCAGATCCTGTCTCTTCTTGGGAAGGCGTGTCTTTTTCTGAGTGGTAAAGGACATGGGACTTAGCTTTCTTTGACATTGTCCTGTCAAGCTGGGGAGCCGTCCTGAACATGCTTGTGTCTTTGATGGATGAGAGGTCTAGGTAGGGCGGGGCTGTGCTGTGCCCTTCCAGCATGGTGGACTGCAGGCCTCCTGTTCCCATCACCAGAGAAGAATGCCACGGTCAGTGCCATTGGGCACACACCCCTTGGTTCAATACAGCTTGGGGCCACCAGGACTCTTTCTTCCAGGGTGTGTGGGTGCTAGACTCTCAGGCCTGTGAGCCCCACAGCTGAGGCTAGGGGCATCTTCTCAGGTCTCTTGTTCTTGGGCATAGACTACAGAACCGTGAGCTCGATAGCCTCTTTAATTGCCTTGTTTTTAATAAATTATTTACTGTGTTGAGTGTGACTGTTTGGGCTGAGGTCCTTCCATGCTGGTCCTAGGGATTGAACTCAGGTCACCAGGCATGTAGCCATCTTTGCTGGCCGAGTCATCTCCAGGAGTCATTTCCTTTAACCTCTGGCAGGAGGAACAAACGCTGTGGCCACAGATAGATCGAAGTCCATGCTGGCCTCCAAGCTCCCCCAGGATCACAAGTATCTATTGTACATCTCAAAACCTCCACCATAACCCGCTGGCTTCCCGCCTCCCGAGAGTCCCTCCTCCCAGGTACCCATTAGGTCTCTCTTGAGAGCAAGGTTTTCCCCTCTGTCCCAGATATCCATTGTCACTATTTCCCTGCTATGTTTCTCTATTCTGTATCTCTTGCTATTCTCTCCCACTCTGATTTCCTGGCCCTGGCCATGTCCAGCCTGCTAGCCGTGTTCCATTTACTTCTTTCTCTCTCTGCTCTGGAATCTTCCAGATGCCTCTGGCTCTCCTATCTACAATAAAAACCTTAACCATATCGTGGAGCGGTCATATTGGCAGTTTCTTTACTGCACCTCCCTGGCCTACACACACCCTCGACCTCACAATATTGAACCAGCCGTGTTAATGAGAATCAGCGTGGTGGTGGTGCATTCAGAAAAAGTAGGAGACTTAGCAAAGTGGTCTTGGGCTTTGGTGTTAGTGTGAGCAAGCAGCGTGTCTCCTGTACCAGCAGTGGGTGAGCCGTTCCCTGATTCATTGTTCGCCGCCACAGCTAACAGGGATCAGCTATATAAATGATTTAAAAACAATGAAGCCGAGTTTCCATCCGAGTGCCGCACACATTCAAACCCGTCTGGTGTCCCAGGCTTCCTACGAGAAGAGGTCTCTGGGCTTCCTCTGCGATACTGTTTTGTGTCAGTGTTTGCATGTTTTATTTGCTACATACACACCCGGACTCTGTCTTCTGACACCCCTTGAGTTATTACTTTCTAAATCTCCAGCTGGGCCGCAAGTCCTAGTAAAGCAGAGAACTGTTGACTTACAGCGTCCTTCCCAGGGAGAGGAACGAGGAAGGCGAAAGTGTTTAAATCAAATGCGCTTGCTGATGGAGTCCTAGCCCAGGAAGACGAATACCACAGAGCTCACATCAGCAAGAAGAGCTTTGTGTGTGTGTGCGCGTGCGCGCGCACGCGTGTGCATGTGTGTTAGATAGTATCTGATTCCCAGGAAGGTTTTCATGCTAAGGGGGAGAGAGCAGATTTCAGCCATCCTGCAGCAGAGCCCAGCATGTGTACTTTCCAGTCTCTTCACATGCATGGCTCAAGCGCTTCTAGAGGGGCTCAGCGCCCAAGGACTGGACATTCCTGGGCGGCAGTGGGCTGCATAGGATGTCTGTGGGGAACGGACGCTTGCGCTTCTTCCTCTTCAATTGGAGGACACCAACATGCTTCTTGCTGTTGTTGCTTAATTTCCAAATTATTAGATTCAGGATTTTTCTGTTTGTTAATAGACTGCATTCTAAGGTGCAATTAAGATGTCATCCTTGCCTGTCAAGACATGTTTTCCGATCTTTTCCCCTGGGTCATTTCTGCAACTCTTCTGCCTCTGGGACTTCCTCAACCTTTCCCCTCTTTCGTTTCTGTCCTATTCTCTCCCTCACTTTAATCACCCACTAAGGACAGACTTTGAGTCTAGTTTGGTGATTGTCCATGGACCACGGTGCCTAGTACAGTTCCTAGTGTCTCGCAGATCTTTACGATTATTACTATGGTGATGACCTTGGTTATCTGTTAGTTGGATGGAGTAACTTAATGAAAAGTCCTAACAGAGGTACAGATCTACATCTGGGTCCCTGAGTAAAGAAGACCTGGGGGTGTCCATGTCACCCTGTGCTCCCAAATATCTCTACTCCAATGAGCAAAGAGTTTGGTTTATGATATGAAAGAGGACGGAAGGAAACAGCCCCTTCTAGAATCTAGAGTTTCCTTAGAGGTATGGAGAAACCCTTTCCCTGGGAATTGTTAGTTGTTAGTTGGGGAAAATGCTATTGATCTGTCATGACCTGTTGTTTAGTAACAGTGGCTTTCTGAGAATGGACACTTATGCCTCCCCAGGTATCCCAGCCTTCGCTAAAATAGCCCGATCTTTGGACTGTCCCGCAGAAGGGTCCGATGAGGTCCTGTGTCCTGCCCCAGGAAACATAGATCTCATAGCAGGTGTTGACTCAGAGAATGTTCTAGATATCAGCATCACTGAGGGCTGGCTTCTTGTCAGGTTCCTTCTGCTCAGTAGCTCCCCAGCCCGAGCCCCTTGGACGGGCAGCTGCCTTTTAGACTCACTGGAGAGCCTTGGTTTTACAGCTCAGGCACCTTCAGCAGCTTCGCACTAGGCATAAAGTTAAGTTCTTTAACTCTTACTAAGGTTAGAAACCCTGTCTGATCCTCATCTATGGCCTCCTCAGAAAGATTAAGGTCAGGGCTGTGGGGACTGGATCTTACCTCTGATAACCGCAGGGGAAATGTGAATCAAGAATTTTGTTTCAGACAGCCAGCTCTGTCTGCTAAGGTATAAAGAAGACAGTCAGCCACATCTAGGGACCCACTCACTGTTGGGGGCTTGTTTATAGGTGGGCGGGGCATTAGGAAGAATCCGAGGGGGCGGAGTGGGAAGCAAGGTAACCGGATTGGGTGGAGGATGAGGTTCAGTGTTTGTTTTTTTCCAGGTCATTGCTGTTCTTAGATAGATGTGCCTTCTTCTGTGTTTTAGACACTGTTTCTCTCTTTCTAATTATGTTGATGAATGCCAGCACCTACTGTCAGCCTGAGGCAGAGAAGATCAGAGTGTGTGGAACAGTGCTTGGCTCTGTTCCCGAGGAGGGTGGGGTGCTAACACCTGGCACAGGGTGCGGAGCCGTTGCCTGGGGCGAGTGTTGTTTTCTGCCGTGTTCTGTTTGGCTTCTGCTCTTGAGGAAAACTGAGAGATGTGTGTTGTCAGACTGGGTCAAGGACAGATGAGGTCCATTCTAGGAGCCAGAAACCTGACTTTGTCCCTTGTGGTGACTTGGACAAA
This sequence comes from Alexandromys fortis, assembly GCF_014885135.2. Classification (NCBI taxonomy): domain Eukaryota; kingdom Metazoa; phylum Chordata; class Mammalia; order Rodentia; family Cricetidae; genus Alexandromys; species Alexandromys fortis. The sequence goes on along the minus strand of NW_026067926.1, from coordinate 1,226,004 downwards.
GTAACTGGACACTGGGCGGGTGATTGGACAGACGGGATAGGCTTAGATTTCTTTGAAATTCCTTAGCGTTTAAGTCATGTCTATTATTCCTTAAAAACGGCGGCGGGGCGGCGTGTGTGGACGAACACAGGATAGACGGGACACGCGCAAAGGAAGGACAAGACACGCGGTTCCCACGTGGGCAGTTTAATGGGGAGAGGGAAACACGATAAGGGCGGGACGTGCAGACACACGAGGAAAAAGGGGCAAGAGAGAGAAACCTCGTGGAGCGCTCGCTTTTAACTGCGGGCGCAAGGTTATCTGGGAGTGATGGTCTTCACCTGGGCGCGCCAGCGCGCCCAGGTGAAGGGAAGTCTGGGAGCTGTAGTTTCCAAGGAATAACAAGGAGTCCTTAAGGCTCCTTAGATTATATAGCATCTATTAACTATAAAGACACGTCATATTAAAATTCTGTGGAGTATCAAAGAGGTCCCGGAAGCCATATAAAACCCTTGGTCTCGTGTTCTGAAAGGCATAATTTATGGGTTTATTTAAAGACAAATCAATCGTTTTAGTAGTGATTTGGGAACTGAAACAGGGAGAGACTCATTCAGAAAGGAGGGATCCAGAAAATCTCAGAAAGGGGTTGATATTTGGCTTGGCTACCAGACAAGTAGGAGGTAGGTAGTTGTATTGGCTTGTTTTTGTTTTGTTTGTTTGTTCTGTCATTTTATTATCTCTCGGACATTGGGTGTTGATTTTTATAGTTATTATTTTCTTGTTATTCTTACAGTATTAATAAGTAATAAGAAAGCATGTCTTACAGAGGAGAGAATGGACATGTCAGTAAAATAAGGAATAGGAGCATGTCCTTCTCCTTCTGTCGTCTGTCCTATCCAACTCTGTTCTCCTGTGCTATCTCCTGTGTGTGTGTGGTGGCACATGCACATGGCTATGCATATACATGCATGGGAGCCTTGGGATCACCCTGGTTGTTCTTCCTCAGGAACTGTCCACCCTTCCCCCTTCATTGACCTCTCCCTCTTTTCCTTTCTTCCCTCCCCTCCCTCCCTCCTTCTTTTTTTCCTCCGAGGGTTTGGAACTTCTCAGGTAGGCTAGCAGATCAAGAATTTGCCTGACCTAAGATTTCAAGCATGCACTACCCTGCCTAGCATTTTTTTCTGTGTGTTGTTGGGCATCAAACTCAGGCCCCGGTGCTGGCAAAGCAGAATTTTGCCAGCTGAGCTAACTTCCCATTAGGGAGACCCAGTTCCTTAAAGAAGATCTAGCTGTCTGTAGCGGGTTATATGACATGAACTGAACTCTGGTACTGATTGACATAAGTCTAGTGGAGATTAACAGCAGGCTGACAGTGGGTACAACTGGAAAAAAATCCATAGTTTATTAAGCAAAGAGATTCAGAAAGACAAACCCCACCATGCTCTCTCCCGTATGTGGATTCCTAGCCTGCAATGTGTATGTGGTCAATCTCATGGGTGCAAATGATGTAAAAGCTAAACATCTAGAAGGAGATCAAGAAAGGAGAAGAAGAGGTGGTGAGGAAGGAAGAGGCGACAGGGACAAAATGACTGTGGGACATGAAAGAGGATACTCAGACTTGGGAGGTGGAAGTTACAGGGAAGGTGATACGGCAGGGATACAGGGGGAACTCTACTAAAACACACTTTGCTTGAAAATGCCATGATCATATTGAATATTTACTTATTTTAAAATAAAGTCTATCTGATTTAAAGTCAAGGCAGTCTCTGTTTAAACCCAGCTCTGCCAATTCTAAGCAGCAGAACTATAGCATAACTAACAGCTTATGTCTCTGACCCTCAAGGTTGACATCTGAGAAATGGGCTAATGGAAGGCACTGCAGGGAGCGTCAGATAGAACTTGGCTTTGGCAGGTCTGGAACTCATTCTCCCTGCTCTTTGCTCTCTCCTTAATCACCACTTGGTCATGGCTCTATTGATGGGGACACCCCGGTTGTCTTGTTCGTGGAGCTTGCTCTTGTTTTGTTTTCTTGATAGTCCCTCAGATCACTTGAGCACACATTGTAGGCTTATGTTTTTATACACCCTTCAGATTGTCAGCATCACAGAGTAAAGCATAGAGATTGTGTATGCTTTCCAAGAACCTGGAACCATATTTGATCCTTAGCAGATGTGCAAGAAATAATCCATGGAGGAATGAAGTCCCGAGAGCCTTCCCTTAAAACACATTGATTACTCCTTACATGTTTGTCTCTTCACCAATTAATCTCTGACAGCATCTTTCATAACTGCACTCTTAAATCTTTCTATTTTCTAATATCTAATTGTGTTGGATGACCAGCGTCTACATTTATGAGCCTAGATGCGAAGTTAGCACTGACAGGCTGCTGCCTGTGCCCCGTTAGCTGCTCGCTCGCTGTCACCGCTAAGTGATAAATTTCTTGTAAGCAACCTTGGTTATGCTGAGAATTATTTTTCTCAATCCTTTAATGTGGAATGTGCTGATTAATTGTTCTTTAAACACTTTTGGGGTTCCAGTTCCCACCTGTTCGCCGTTGTGACACCTGAAAATGTGGTGTGATTAAGAATCTGGTGGCATTGCTTGCAAAGGCCCTGGAGGGACTCTCATTTATGCAATTTATCCATTAAAGAGAGCAGCAGGCATGTTGCTGGCCATGCAGAGTGGGCACTTGTGAGTGGCTCAGATGCATTTACTTGCACTGAATAGGAATTCAATCTTCTTGACTTGGTTAGAGCAAGCCCCAAGCTGTGCAGGTAAGTAAATAATGAGCCACCTGCTCACCAGGAGCCTTTATCTTCCCATGAAGGGACAAGCTGGCACTGGGATTTGGGTTCCGAAGAACCAAAGCTTACTAATGGAGAAAAGGGACACCTGGCATGTCGTTGGCTATGTCAGGACTTACCTCCGGGGCTCCGTGCTTCCAGCTACCTATGTTTCCTAAGTCATGAGTGGGTCTTCTGACTTTACACTTAAAATACTTCCAGAATGGTGTATTTCCCATTGCAGACAGAGTCGACAACTCCTGCCTAGGTAGTGTATATATGGTTTTGTTTTGTGACGCTCTGCTTCAAGCACTTCCTTCCCAGCCCCGCCTTTACTCAACTCATCCTACCAAAAGTCGTTCAAATTATGACTTAAGAACACAGTGGTTTTGATTACACTCACCGTATAGTTTACAGCTCTACAATGCCCCCCTCTTTCCCTTCAGAATATCATTCATCTCTTCAGTATGGATGCTTATCTCAAGGGGTTGGAATCACGTAATGTGGCTCAATCCAGAGGAGGAACTTGGCACAGTTCCTGGAACTTAGTAAGGTCAGATGAAAGTTGTCTAATAGTGGTGCCTATTGGATGTTCTAGCTATTGGTTGGCTGTGGTAGTGTTTTGATTTGGTAGTTGCTTTGCTGTGATAGTAGTTGTGGATATTAATAGTCACTTATAATAATTTTGGTAGCTATGATTTTTGTGGACCATCTGTGGTTACCTTTGTGCTGGTTTTGTTTGTGGTGGTGTCTCATTGGTTATCAGGGCTGGTGGGTGAAGAGACAGATGGCTGTGGTGACAGACAGCGTCTGTGGCAGTGTCTGCTTGTTTATGGTGCTGGCTGTGCTGATGTATGGTTCTGACTTAATGCATTTGTTGTGATGATTTGTGCTATCTGACGTTTCTCTGTGGTGACGGCCTGCGGACTGTAGTGACTGTTTTAATCAGTTGTTTATGATGACTAGTTGTGTTGGTTTGGGGGTGATACTGGCTGACTGGTTGTAATACATGGCAGGCTTATGAGCTCACACAGTTTAAATGTAAGGTTTAGGTTCTCAAGTGTGCTCATTTTAGCTAATCTTCGTGACCGACAAAAAAGATGCTTACAGTGTCATATTGTACATATGAGAGGCTACTCGGTGTGAACTTATGCCTGCGACCTGGAGCTTCAGCCGTATGTTAACTCCTGGTTTGTTTTTATTTGCCCTTGGCCTCTTGACCAGTATGCCAGCCTCCTCTAATTTGCAACCACCAGTTCTTATTTTCTTTGATTCAAGGTGCACTAAATGAAATTTCTTTTTCCCATCTTAGTCTCCAGCAAGGTCACTGACTCCCATTCTAGGGGCCATGCAGACTGTATTTTTACTCAGAGCATTCAAAACCTATATAGCAAATTCTACAAATTTTGTATAAGCATCTTTTTCTAATACAGAGCAGACAAATATCAGAAGTATAACTGTTGGAGTGAAAGTCTTCTCAGAGAACATATTGCTTCTGTTATGGTTCTTCCAATGGCTGTGTGGAAGGGAGCCCTGGGCATATGCAGACACATGACTAACAGTAGGCATTCTCGACTCCCACCTCCAAGGGAGCTTCTCAGAAGGCCTGCATATATGAAGGAACAACTTAAGAGCCTTAGGAATGAAAGCGGAGCCATTGCATCTACAGACTGAATGGTGGCTTCAGTATGGGTGTGAAAGTATAGTTTTCAGTCTATGCCAGATGAGAGCAAGTGGCTTATGACCCTGGCAGTATTGAAAGTGATTATATGTTGCGTGATCCTTTTGTAGATTTAATGTAGATGGAGGGTTTGGTACAGCAGTATTCGGAATGTTCAAGCTGACTGTCTGAAAAGTGACCACAGGCAAAATGCCACTGTAGAGAGTTGAGGAACACATGGGAAACAAGGATGCTTGAGGAAAGAAGATAGAAGCCTTTCGTGTGCGAGTACGGTGGGCATTCATATGCTTCATCTTATTTTTATACAAGGCACAATTTACTATTTGCAAACCGTGTTACCTGAGGCCAGTGATTTTGTTTTGTCTTTAAATTCTGCATCTTCTGAGATGAGAGAGCGCAGGTGGGTTTTTGACTTAATGAGCTGAGAATCCTCATTCTTTATAATATCTAATCTTGATTAAGAAAACTCCTTGTTTAATGAAGCATGGTGAGGGTGTGTCTGTGAGAGCATCTTCAGAGATGGCTGGAACGCAGAATAGCAACCGAACAGGGAAGACCTACCATGAATGTGAGTGGTACCATAGACAGAGAGCAAAAATGGAACGAAGCTGGGAGGAAGATGCTCGTACCATAGGCTTGTCCTCTGCTGACCTCCATGTCGGTGGCTGTGCTCCCTCAGACCTGGGGCTTTGTCTCACCTCAGACCCAGAAGCCCAGATCCAGCTGGGCATGAAACCATGAGCTGAAATATTTATTCTTAAATATCTTTTGCAAGGTGGTAAAGGCCAACTGACATGCCCAACAGCCCTAGATTCTGCAACCAATCCTCACTGTTCTTCAGTTATCCACAGGCAAACATGGCTCCTGTCTGGAAGAGCACTACGACTGCTGTGGGAAAATGCAGAGGGAGCAGTGTTCCTTCATCAAGACTCCCAATAGACAAATATTTCATCTTCATCATTTTAACAAATTCTTACTATATAATCTAGTTGCTAGACTTGCTATGAAGTAATACAGAGTTTCAGATCCTTTAAAAGCCTTAAGAAATGATAGTTTCTCCACCTCTCTGTCGTTTTCACGGTTACGCTCTTAATTATTTTGAGGAAAAAATGAAAATGATTTAGTTGAGGAAATATTCCTAAGATCACCCAACTGGAATAGCAGGATTAAAACTGGACCGATATAAACAGCCAATAATGTAATGTTTTCCTGGAGATTAAGAATCGAGTAAATTGCCTGCCATTTCCCAGAATGCACTTGTTTGTGACTTCAGCATCATAGGTCATTCATTATGCTGTGACCATGTTGGCCCACACTCCACAAGATGTAGGGCCTAAAAGACATCAAAAATGCTTGTATATAAAGCATCCAGGGCTTCCTGGAGGACCCTTCATTCTTTTTACTTTGCAGAGAAATGTCGAAAGGGTATACCAGATTTCTCACAGGAATAAGATCCTTCTCAATAACGGATAAGACCCGAAGAGCTGAGCACATAAAGAAACCAGACTCATAAAGGTGACCTGCAAATCCTACACAGTCACACAGCGTGTCTCCCTGTGGAGACCCCGGGGGGCTGTGGAGAAGATTTGTGCCGCCATCTAAAGGGTATCTGATCATAAATAATCATAAGAGATTTTAATTTGGAGATGCTGAGCCTCCAAGCAACAACAAAGATGCGCTAAAGCTGAGTTATGGGAAGGGGTGGCACAGCCCCAGAAAAGGCTGGGAAACTGCCTCGCTGGCCATGGAAGAGCACTGAGAGACTTGTGAAGAACCCGCAGAAGGGGGATGAGAGCACACTGGCCCTTTTGCTCACGAAGCAAATATTCAGTTTACTAGGCTAGGTTAAGAAGTCATCCCGGATGCTAACTCAGCACAGTCAACCTTACTGTCAAAAATTCCTTGAGAAATTACTTTCTGTGGAGTTTTATTAATATAACCTGTTGTTCCTCTTAGGCACACTCAAGCTTGAGAACTGCTAATGTAGACTAGAGAAAGAGACGGCAGTGCTTTCATGCCAATGACTGGATATTTTAGTCTTACTGCCTTCAAGTTAACCAATCCTTAACAAGGGGAAGGATGCTGGGGGACTGTCAGATGCTTCTCCTTGCTTATGGTGTTGGCCTCCTTATTGGTATTAAAAGCCAGTAACTTTAATACACACGACCAGATGTACTTGTAGATGAATTAGTCATTAGCTTCATTAAAAACATCTAGCAGATAGTCTGGAACATAATTAATAGGCAACTGAGTATAAATCTTAATCGATCAGATCCACACATCCTCTTTAAAACAGCAGATGACTTGACCACTTTCTCCCTTCCATCCCAAGGAAATATTGGTTATTATCCTTTATCTTCCATGTCCTTGTGTATTGATTTTTATAGAACATTAGATCTCCACAATGATGCTTAGTTTCTCCTCTACCTCTAGTTCCAGGGATTTCTGGGAAAAGTAGAAAGTGAGGCAAGATTCTGCTGAGCTTCAGGTAGGGATGCAGGGAAAGATAGCATATGATGGGTAGTCAGTAGCATGAAGCTACCAAAAGAGCACTCATATTGAACTTTCAGAGAGCTTGGAATCCCCCAACAGAAGAATAGTTAGGGTGAATGAAAAGTTGGCATTTACTAAGTACTTACTCTACCAAGAACTTCACTCATATGTAGTTCTTACTGAGAGTATACTAAGAATAAGTGTGATCAGGGAAGTACACTTTTCTAAGATTGATTGTGTCAGAAAGTATTTCCTATATATCCCCATAGCTATGAGGTTGCTGTGGCTCAAGTTCTTTCTATTGGATCCAAATTCAACTGGAGGTTCCATGCTATTTTATATACTTATTACTATATTATAATATATAAACTATACATAACATACACCATGCCATATTATACTTAGATGTGATAGCACAGCTTATGGTAGAGGTATAGAGCAAAAGCTGGCAGAGCCGATCTGAGGGCCCTGCTCACTCTCCACATGTTGTCTATATCTTTGTATAGGGCAAGCTGTGCTTTCTCAATGGCACCGTAATGGGATGAGCTCGGAACATGAACATGTGAAAACTCTAGAACTCACCTCCAGAAGCATCATTATTGTATCTGTCTTTGGTCCATCCTTGACCCTGCTTATATCCCTGTGTTCCTAGGCAACACATCAGCTACCACAACCTCTAATAGAGGGGACACTCTCTATATTACGGATAAAAATGATGTGAATTTGGCTAGTTGAGAATTTTGTGAATGTCAGTGAGAGAGCTGCTTCTAGACAAGCAGTGAGTTTTCCTTGCCATGTGCACAACCATCATTATCCCCAGGTGTCAGTCGTGACCATCCACCAGCCTGTCAGGTTAAAGGTGCTAGAGCTTGGCTGTAGAGCCTGCAGTAGGCGGGCATTGCCTCAGAAACCTTTGTCTCTCTCTATAATATGACATGATATCTACCAGAGGCTCAGAAATACTCAGTGAAAGAATGAACAAATGAGTTAATGGGCAGAACAGACACATGGAAGTTTAGATAGATAGATAGATAAATAGATATATAAATAGATAGATAGATAGATAGGTAGGTAGGTAGATAGATAGATAGATAGATAGATAGATAGATAGATAGATAGATAGACAGACAGACAGAAGTACACATGGACAGATTATAGAACTGACTGGCATCAGAGGAAGGAAGGAAACAGTCAAAATACTTTACTATTGAGAACAAACTCCAGACTGAATGATTCTAAGGCAACCTGCAGTTGTGGTTCAGACTAACAAGCAAAGTAAAGACCCAAGACCAAAGGGCACAGGACACTAAGTGAGAGTTGTAATTTGAGCACTATTCCAATAGCATCTGAGACTCTTGTTAGTGGCAATAGAATCCTTAAACTCACAAATACCTAGTTAGGTAGGTCCTATCATTACCCTTCTTTTATAAAAGAGGCTCGGAGCTGTTGAATAATTTCTCAGGTCAAATGCTGGGTAAGTGGCTGAACTTGTTTGAAGGCAGAAAGTGAGACCAAGATTTTAGGTCAACACTGACCCTGAAGTTAATATAGAAAAATTCAAAAGGAAAATAAATTTCCTTTGTCCATCCATCTATCATTTATCCATCTGTTCATCCATCCATTCATCCAATAAAATTTGTTAAAGGACAGTATCTCTGGCTCTTGGGAATGGAGTCTTGAACAGGACCAATACCTATTTCTTCCTCAAGGAGTATGTCTTATTAAGTGAGAGGCATATAGCAAATACATAAATATACACACAAGTCAATGGTGATAGATTTTTAGAGACTGGAGGATTAAAGATTTAGCCTATTCCTGTGGGAAGCAGCAGCTTCCTGAGAAAGTAGATGGCTATCATGAGGAAGGTACTCCTATCCTCTGTATTATCCAGTTCTTGCAACAATGCTACAGGCAAGTCATTATTATTTCCACTGTTACATAAAAAGATGATTGCTAAACACTGACGTTGACTTCAAGGTCTAAGTCACCGAGCAGGGGTGTATAGGAAAACATTCTGGCACAAACACTCTACAAGGCCCTCCATCTAGGACCCCCTCACCCCTCACATCTGATTCTAGATTATTTGTTTTCTCAGCCTTCTGGACCATTTGAAGAATTTTTTCCTATTTGACTTAGTTAGTAGGACTCAGCACTCTCGGTACTAGCATGTGAGTCACTCCTGTGTGCCTTCCCTTCCTTCTGCTCTGAACTCATAGAGCAATCGGCTAATAATGAGCAAATGTTTGGCTCAGATTTATGAAGAGTAACCCCAATGCATTATTTCCATGCCTTATAAATCTCCCTCAGCTGAAATGCCATCATTAGTGCGGCCCTAAGAGAAATTTGTTTGAACTGCCACCTGGCATCATAAAGCGCTTTGCTCTTCCACGAGTCCTTCATTAGTGCTCCCCTCACTATCACATGACCTCACGAGAGCTAACACTCTGATAAAGTAGTCAAGGAAGTTATTAGCGCCCCCATTTTGCAGATGCCTTCATCTTAGAGGTGTTGTCTCTCTGATTCCGCGGGGCTCAACAGCTGGAGATGAGGAGCTTGGGCCCCACAGCTGTTCCCAGCGCTGCTAATGGTACCAGCCCCTCCCCAGGGATTGACGCTCACAGCCTGTGCATCATCCTTGTCCACATCCCTCGATGCTCATAGAAAGGCTGTCAGCAGAATCTGTTGATTGTCGTCTGTGTCTGTAACTGGCTTCTCTACATCTCCTCTGCAAAATCCCTTCTCCAATCGTGTCTCACTTAAATGGCTGCCCGTTTCCCATTGCCACCCCGTCTCCTATCTCTAACCCATGCTCTTGTAGGAACTGAGGGGAAGGTTAAAGAAACTGGTCCTTTTACATTGCCCCTTGAAGGCTTATTGTAAGATTTAAACTCTTGGGTCCCTTCTACACTGTGTCGGCTCTGCCACATTTCAAATCCACCTCCTAGCTACTTATGTTTACTCACTTGGCTTTTCGTTGTTTCCTTGAATTAAAGGCCAAACATTCATTACTTGGTTTCCTGAAACATGTTGCCTCTGTTTCTATATATTTATTTTTCTTTTATAGATCCCAATTTAGACGAGGATGCTGATAACCATGATAGCCCCATCACCTCCTCCTGCTCTTTCGTTCAAGGCTGTAACTTCCAGTCATCTCTTTGAAGTGTGTTTGCAGATGTTTAAATGGTTTGTTCAGTAACATCCCAGGGGCCAGCTGGAGTGTGGCTTCCAAGGAGACAAACTGTCTGTCGCCCCAGTGTTTGGGGTCTGAGAACTGGTGGCTGAGCACATGGAGAATAAGTGCACTTCAACAACTGGGCAAAAGGGGGTGCAAAGTTGGTTATATCGTGAGCGCAGATGGTCCGGGTCCTTTTCTGGAGGGCCTAGATTCATTTCCCTGTGCACTTATCTGCATAGAGTCTCCATGTAACAGGTCCTCAACAAGCGGTTATTACATCAAAGAGTGCACAGAATGGAGACAACGTGTGTGTTTTATTTTTAGATTTTACAACTTTTTCATCTCTTTTAATTTTTCATAACTAAATAACCAAACTCAATCTCCAATTTCTTTTCTAATGTCCCCTCTATTTCCCTTCGAAGTCTAAGGATTAGACTCCTTATAGACAAAAATGTTTTTTTGAAACCTTATAGTAACCCTCACTGCAGCAACATAGGTTGCTTTCTAAGTGCACTCCTCTTTGGCATTGTTCCTGTCTTCAAGGAGAAGAAGATGGGGTTTGCTTCAAAGCTGGATCCATCCTGCAAGCACTTTGGACCTGCAGACAGGGAAAACATTTAGTCCAGGGTGAGCATATCAATTCAACAAACATTCATCCTGAATCTCAGAGTGGGCATTTACAAGTCAGAAATCATACACAAGTCCAGCCTTTGAAAATCCCCATGATTCTAGCACAGCAGGGGATCTTTCTTATGGAGGAAGCCTGCAAGTTAGTCAGGCCGCCATTACCCAGAATGCCTGTTTCTGATGCTTCCACCCTGCTGGGACGCAGGGCTTTAGTCTTGTGATCCTCGGCATTCTCATCAGGAATGTAAAGAAAAGACCCTCACTCCTGTTGGAATCACAGGATTTGTATCCTCCCTCCGCTTGCTCTCTTCTTCCCCCATCTGTCTCCCAAGAGATGGTTGCCTTTTTCTGCCCATCCTCTACCTCACTTGACAATAAAGCAAGCAAACCAAAATACTACACCTGAGACTGTTATTCAGGACCTGCAGGGTTGGAAATCATTCTTCCTCTACCTGACAATCACCATGCATTACGGCTACCTGTACAGGGTTTAAAAACGACTTATTTTCTCCAGAATTCAGCTCATTTACTTGTTTTCTTTATTGACTAGAAGGATGAGAGAAAACAAACATTTATTCAGTTCCTACTGGGTATCAGGTTTTGTGTTGCTTTAGGCTGGGGTTTGATAGTTCAGGGATAGAGCACCTGCCTAGCATGCACAATGCCCTTGATTTCATCTCCAGCATTTGCAAAAAAAAAAAAAAAAAAAAAAAAAAAAAGTGCAAGTTTAGTTTTTAACTCATGTAAATAGTCGGGCAGTTTTCAGTTACTGGCTGAGGGAGTTTATTTTATTTGTTTTATTATTCATTTATTTATAATTATTTGTAGGTTGAGGAGTCTACCTCAAATGCAAGTCCAGAGAATGCCAACTCCAGTTTCTCTTCCGGGAATTATAATTCTTCCCTGTGGAATAAAAATGTTCCCTCCTGGAGTTCACAACATAGCCCATCAAACTTGATACATAGGAAATGTGTGTCAAATATGCTTGTAAAAGGCCTCACAAGGCAGAAGTCACAATGACTATATTGTATTTGATAACAATAAAAGACTACCGTTGAACAGTCAGTCAGGATCTCTGCCCCTTTTCAGCGTAATGAATCCAGCACCACCTTGCCCAGTGTCTACTTCAGGCAATTTCCATTTGGCATTCTTCCATGCCTCATGCTCCCTTGAGTATTTCATTTCAGAGTACAGGTTCTATCTGCATTGCTTGGAATCGAGTTAAGGTGGGAGAAGAGCTCATGTGTAGGTAGCTGTTGTACAAGTGTGTAGCCCTGGGCTTGGTTCATATCACTGAAACCAGAAGGAAGGGGCATCTTAATTTTTTATATAAAATCAAGGCTGTTCGTGACTCTAGGTGTTCATCAGGATCAATGAAACCTCCCTAATGCTTAAAAGTGGGTAACATATGACATCCATACCACTGTGGAGAAAGCATAATTTCTATAAAATGTGCAAAATTGACAATATGCTAGAAAGAAAATATTAGATTAGGAGGCTTTTAAAGATGTTTATATTCTAAAGTGCTATCAAATAGTTTTCTTCAAGCACATTGGATTTATGTTTATTTTTACAATGAAAGAATGGGCGTCGATGGCCTCACCAATGGGTGCCTTGCCCCTCTGGTCAATTAGCTTTGTTAAGTTAGGTAGAACTCAGCATCCCTCCTTCTCCGGAGGAGACATTAAGAACATCTATTTGCTCGTTCATCTGTGATGACTAAAGAAATGTCTGCACCTTAATCTGGCTTTGTCAACCAGTGAAGTTGCAGCAGCCAATTCCAGGAGCATGGGTGACAGGAAGGCAGCTACCTCACTGCAAAGCCTGCCCCTGTGAGTGACAATCACAAAAGCTCTGCACCCAGAACTCCTGCTCAGCATGCAGGCAGTTCTTCTGGTCTGAGAGCCTCACTCCCTAGTGGTTATTTACTGCTTTAATCCCCTTTGGGAGGCATCTTGTGAATAGTGGAACATTCTGAGCTTCCTAAGTTTCATTGGTTTCCTGAAAGTTGTATTTTTTCATTTTCTGAATCTATGAGCCTCTCTTCTTAAATGTTTTAATTCTTAGGTAACAACTCCGCACCTATATAAGTCTATCAGGGGCCAGGTTCTCACTGGAAGCTTGGGAATCCAGCTCCTTCTGCCACTAGCCCACCCTAAATCCCATTTGTACCCGCTGGAAGCCTCTGGTGGCCCTGACTTCTGAACCTGATTGCCACAGTTGACTAGAAGATAAGAGAATGGATAAGAGAATGAGACTCTCTTTTTTTTTAGGTGTCCAAAATGACTATCCTGTGTTGAATCCACTTACTAAATGACCCATGGGCACAGTTACCTAAAAAGATAGGTGGATAGAGACGCCCTCCTGACCCCTATCTCTGAGCTGATCTTTGTCTTTTCTCCAAGAATGGAGTGGACAAACCCCGAAGAAAATAAACAGGAGATCCTTGATTGTAAGCAAGTAAAAAAAAAACAACTTAAAATGAGATTGCCAAGCGAGATTTAGGTCCACTGAGGGAATTTTCTGTAGCAGTAAGATGTTAGCCAAGTGCCCCAGCGACTGAAAAGTGTTACAGTTGCTGGCTCTGGAAGGTGTCAGAGTGCCAGTAAAGAGCCATGCCTCACAGGGTAAGTCTATAAGTCTGAGAAATATTACCACTCAGACTTCCAGAGAAGCAGGGAGCTTGCTTGGGAATGGTTTCTGTCCAGAGCTGAAACATAGGGCCAATGAGGCAGACTCAGAGGAAGAAACAAGTCCCCTTAGCCTGGACTCACTAGTCCAGTCATGCAGGCTTGCACTTGCGTGGAAGCCTCAAGCAGAGAAAGTTATTAAGTCCATCTCCTGAGAGCCTCTGGCTGGGCCAGAAGCCTGTGGGGCAGCAACAGTCTGCCTCCTGACTCCAGTGAGTGTAGTGGCAGGCATTTCTGGGGTGGTCATAGCCAAATAACCAGGCCCTGAAATTCCCATGACTTCTTTTTGACAAGTACCTCTGCCAAAGTGAGTACGGAAGCCCACAAGACAGTCATATTCTTTGAGAACCAACTGGGGTCTGATGGACTGAAGCTCCACACCCAGCCAATCAGGAAAGAGATGTTGGAAGTTGTCATGGTGGTCTTTGTAGCTCCCCATCTGCTGATTTGAGGGAAAATGGTTGACTTTGGGCCAGGGGGTCAGCATCTGGAGGGAGACTCCACACTGTGCTCCTAACAAGAATATCAGCTCCACCAGTAAAGTTCTGACAGACAAGGACGGGATCCCGTCCTTAGCCATTTAGTCCCATGGCCAGTTTTTAGACAACGGATTTCCATTCATATCTAAGTACAGACCAATAGCTCTCCTTTGTAAAACTGTCTCATTGACATTTCCACTTGTGAGCCTGGTTAACCCCCCAAGAATGAACCTTCCCAAGTTGTACCTTGATGTCTCAGCTCCACCTGGCTGTCTCCCTCTTCTCTGGAATGAAAGCTCAGGCCTTTCCTTTCATCCACTGGGGGAAGCCAGGACCATTCTTGTTCTTCCATCCTCACAGCTGGAATCCAGCCTCTTCTGTTGGGATTGGGACTGTGAGTGGGTCAGTGTTTCCACCTCCCACGTTGATTGTGTCGGCAGCCACCGAACTGACCACCCCTCTTCAGCCTTGGTTGCTTAAATCCTCTATTCTGCCTGACAATCAAATGAAAATGAACCCAAGTGTGTGAGTTTGATGATGCCCTTGCCTTCTAGCGAATCATGGGAGGCTCCTTCTCATTCACAATAAAAGGACCAGAGTTCATTCTCAGGATGCTGTGGAAAATATTGACTGTGTGGGACCCATGAGCCTTCTGTCTCCTTTCCTCCCACATTGCATTTCATTCTAGTTTTATTCTCCTTTGATTCTTACCGTGCCAGACAGATTTCCACTTCTAGAATACTGCCTTTGTCTTTCCTCACTTCTCTATTCATGTGCCACGTGGTGTCGTCTCTACCCCCCTCCTTGACCTCCGCCCCCATGTATCATCCGGAGTTCCTTTTCAGTTGCATTCAGAGAAAGCTGAGTGGATATTTTCTACTAGGACTTAGTCTATTTATCTAAGTGCAGAAAGAGAAGGGAAATGAGGATGGAGAATAATAAGAGATATATAATGAATGGATGAAGTAGAAAATAAGAAAGGTGTCCCCTGAATCTAATTCCTGTGGTGTAAACCCAACAACACTGACGATCTATTGTTGGAACCTGCCCCCGAAGTGTCCCATTTCCTGCTTCTTCCAGAGTATTCAGGAACAATTCCTTATGCTGTATCTCATTTGTCCTCCAAGTAAATTGTTTCTAACGATTGGCCAGGCAAAGCTTCTGTTGCTTGTTGGGAACCCACTGCAAGTTATAGCCTAAAGTGCATGCGCAAAGGGTGAAGAGGTCAGGAACTGAGCATTCAAGCATAACGGAGAGCAGATGCCAGGAACTCCCAGGGGCTACACTCATACCCCTGCAGTTTGAACCAACACTCTGACCAGGACAGGACATGGATCAGTACGCCCAGCAACCTTCAGACGGCAATGCGAATATTTGATGGAATGAATGAAGGACCACGAGAGTCCCGTGCCCTCCCTTAAAATTCATAGCAAAAATATAAGTAGGAGAAAAATCAAAACGACCTCTTTTCATGGGCTGGTCCCTTAGCACATATGATGAGGGGGAAGAATGATATGATGTGAGCTGCTCAAAATTCATTTACCCTTGACCTTTCCTGGGTCACCTCCCCCCTCCTCACCTGTGCTGAGAGAAAGATGAATTGTCACTTCTTGTGTGCAAGAATTTGAGCAAATCAAGAAGAGATGCATTCACATTGCACACCATGACTTGCTGGTCACCTGTGGTTCTGCTGTTTCTCCATCACAGTCCTTGCTGATTTTAAATGATTTTTTTCCTGTCTGCGCAGCTCAAACTAGCTGCCTCCTCCCCCACATTTCTCCTGCACTCTGAGGAGATTCTTATTATCTCTTTTGGCATCACAGTGCCTCAAACAGACTCTTGTCTACATCAGCTCTCATCGCCTTGCCATGTGAGAATAGCTTGGTATTTGTACTCTGATACTTCTGGCTTACATCCCAGCCTGGTGACATATAATTTGGTAATTTGGTGACATATAATTTGAGCTGCTTTCTGAGCTCAACTTTTCTTGGAAAAATGGGAGTCGGTAGCTCAATTCACAGAATTAAGAATAAAAGTACCTGTTGCCCATAGGAATCAGCTAGTAACAAGTCTGTACTGAGAAGCATAGGAAATAGATGCTTAATGAAAATGAAACCACCTTCCTGTGATTACTCACCTGTACAAAGGTAGCAGTCCTACTTGAGGAAGCAGGAGTAGTCCTGTTTTTTTTTGTTTGTTTGTTTTTTCTTTTTTTCTTCTTTTTTTTATTTTTATTTTTTATTTTTTTTAGTAGTCCTGTTTGGAATCACTGCAAGACCTTCGATAAGTCACTCGGCCTGTGTGGTGTTTATTTTCCCTACTGGAATATGTGGATAAAGCAATTTTCATTCTAGAAGATTATCATAAAGATTAAACAGACTTAAAAATCTTTTGGAATAGCACGTGGCCTGTATTAGGGTCTCAATACATTTTAATATTCAACATTTTTGGTCTGGATAAATTTTAGGTATTGCCAGGGGCTGCCCAAACAAGCTATGATCTCCCTGTTGCCAGAAACTGTACTTAGTCATATTGATCTTTATAGTCTAGGGCTTCACAGAGCAGTTAGCATACAGTGATCAATCAGAAACTGCTTCGAGCATGGAGGAATAAATATGTGTCAAGCAATGGACGGAAATGTCCATCCCATCCTACTGGCCTTCTCCTCGTCGAGACACAGAATAACTTGGGATAGAGAGACACAAGTGTGTCTCTGAGTGTGCGTGGGGTGAGGGGTGAAACTAGGAAGATGCCATCACACAAACAATCCCTCAGTAGGAAAAGAAATGCGTGCTCATTCCCTTCAGACCCGGGCAAAATGCGTTGTGATTTACTCCAGCAAATTACCTACTGTAAAATATTTACAGCTAATTCCCTCTACCTTCCAGGGAGGTGGTAGCTAAGGGAGGCAGGTTGTTTAGGCAGTAAATGCAGGATGCAATTTCCATTTCAGTGGCCCCACTTCCTGCAGCAACCTCAGGCGACAGCTTCATTTATATCTTCCACACACAGTCTTTTCCGCGTGTGCATGAGCCTCGATTACAGGCAGTTGAGGTTTGTGTGGCAGGCATTACGCATTTATGAGCCAGAGAAAACATTTACTAGTGCTAGTAATTCATCTAGGGCGGAGGGAGAGTAGCGTGGGAGCAGCCGGGCACACACTGGCTCCTCACAGTGTACCAGCGACCTGAGGGGAGATGAGGAATTAACACACAGACTGGCAAGAAAAGTCCTGTTCACGTGAAATTGCCTCCTTCCCTCACTTCCCCCGGGAGAGATCCACACAGAAGTGCCCCAGCGTTCAGTCCTTAAACCTTTTGACATCCCTACATACCCAAGTGTATCCCGCCCCATGTGTTGCCAATGACAAATACTTCTACAGCTCATGTGTTTCAGCTCATAGGTTCTCTCCTCACCTGGCTCGTTGTTGTCTAGAAGGCATTGGGATTTGTCTGGAGCCCACCTATGGAGCTTTTCCCACGGCTGCTTCTCTTGCTATGATGTCTCCCTGTAGTCTGTTCCAAGCCATCCCTTGAAGTGGTCCTTTGGTATTGCAACTCAGATATTAACATTTTGCTCTCAGCTTAAAAAACTGCGGGGGATTTCCCATCGTCCTCAGAACAGTCAGCACCGGACCATGACTTCTCATAGGGTCACCTGTCACCCTTCCCCCTCTCGTTCTTTCTGGCCACACCCACCTCCTTCCACTTGGGAACCCCTATTTCCTCCACTTAAAACAGGCTGCTCCTTGAGACACTATGCTCCTTTAGTTTCCTTAAGTGCCGTGCGTTCTTTTAGGATTCTAAAAGCATAGCTGAAAGATAAAGGAAAGAGAAAGATCAATAAATTAAACAATTGCAATATTAAAACTTTTTAACCACCAAAGACATGTAGCTAAAGTGGTACACAAAGTTCCAAACTGCGATAAGGTATTTATAATCTACATGACAGAGAAAGGAGTAGCCCCCAGAATAGGGAAAGAATTTCTACTAAACCAAAGAACAAGCAAATAGAAAGATGGAGCAAAGACTAAACAAGGCAGTGTAAGGACAAACCATGGCATTTTCATTGTGATTATAGAGGAGACATGGGACACGGATAACCAATAAAAAACACAGATTTAAAGACGTTAATGGGGGGAACTCAGATTTAGATCCTAGTGTTTATTAAGCGGCAATGAGGAAGATCAACATGACTTCTGGACACAGATGGGGAAATGCGGCTTGTGGCAAGCGCTTTCAAAAACAAACTGGAATTTTCTTGTCAGGGTAAAAATTTCAAGAGTCTGGGAAGCGTCCTCTGTAAACAGCAGGCCTCGGTGTCAGAATGCACAGGCAGGATCCTGCAAAAGCCACAACGGCAGCAAGAAACGATGTAGAGGCTCTTTGAGAGTCTCTCGGCAGAAAGAACACATAAATAAATAAGTCCAAACAATGGACTGCTCTGCAGCAGGGGGAGTGCATTAAGTAAAGCCAAATGTAACAGGAAAAATAGGATTTACAGCTTGTTTACTTAAGAAGTAAGTTTGCAGAAGACTAAATAGAGTGTTATGTCATTTTCCCAAGCAGCAAAGCTAAACAGTATGTTGTTTAGAGAACAACATATGATGAACACAATCCAGAAGATCAGTTTTTCCCTCAGGCTGTTCTCCCGCTCTGCCGGCTCCCAGGCTTCTTAGTCTCCGGTGGGTGCATGGATGGGTGCATTTCTCCAATGCCTGGGTCTGGCTTTTGAGGAATCATGGGAATTACTCCAGGCAGAGCATTTAACGGCCAATGTGATGCTCTTCAGATGCCTATTCTTCCTTCTCCCACTCCTTCTCCTCCTCTTCCTCCTCCCCTACAACATTCCACCTTGCAAGCTATTGGATGGATGGAATGGCATTCTCAGCTTTCAGTTTGGCCGTGTGTGTGTGTGTGTGTGTGTGTGTGTGTGTGTGTGTAGGCCCTCCCATATTCAGGTTCAGTTGGGAAAACCGCATCTATAATGAACATATGCAGACTGTTATATCCTGTCACTACTTTTGAAACAATACAATATAACTATTTACATGGCAGTTGCATGAATTACAAGTAATCTAGAGATGATTTAAAATGCAGAGAAGGGCAGTTATTTGTAAATATCGCACCACTTTAGGATAAGGCCCTTAAGCCCATGTAGGTTCCATAAAGAATCCCTTGTGGATAACTATACTACAGTCCACAGACCCAGAGAGACTAGGAACAAGGAGGCTTCATCGGGAACCCCCTGGACCTCCCTGGGAAGAGGAAATAGACAGGATTTTGTGAGTGAACTGAGGGTGGGTAGGGATGGGAACATGAATGATCAGGTTGAGCGGGGACGGGGGGGGGGAGATTGCTGGAAGAGAGGTGGCATTTCGGGGTCAGATAAAACTCGGCACAAGGGAACCTCCCAGGACTCTCTCTACAAAGATGACCTCAGCTTAGCCTCCCAGTCACAGCAGGTGCTAAGTCTCAGCTGGCTATCTCCTGGGACAAGATTGATGCCTAATCTAGTTGTCATCAGAGAGGCGTCATTCAGCAACTGATGCAGACCCAAGTCAAATGGTAGGCAGAGTTAAGGGAATCCTGCAGAAGAAGAGGAGAAAAGATTGTAGGAGCCAGAAGGGTCAAAGACACCACAAGAAAACTCACAGAATCAACTAACCTGGGTTTATAGGGGCTCACAGAGACTAAACCGACAACCAGGGAGCCTGCATGGGACTGACCTAGCCACAATTGTGTAGCTTGCTCCTCTTGTGGGACTCCTAACAGACAACAGGCATTGTCTTCATCTCTTTTACTGGCTTTTGGGAACTTACCTTGACCACCCTTAATATATGGGGAGGTATTTAGTCTTACTGTGACTTGATGCCATGTTTTGTTGATAGACATGGAGGACTGCCCATTCCTAAACAGAAATTGAGGGGAAGTAGTTTGGGGGTGGGAACAGAGAGGGATGGGGAGACAGACTGGGAGTAGAAGAGGGAGGAGAAATTGTGGGCAGGATGTAAAATAAATAATAAATATTTTTTAAAAAAAGAACCCCTGTGGATACAGAGGGATGACTATCTATCTATCTATCTATCTATCTATCTATCTATCTATCTATCTATCATATATACATACACAGTTATTCACTTATTTATATGAAGTATGTGTGTGTGTGTTGTGTATGTGTGTGTGTTCAGGGAAGATTACTGAGGAGGCTTTGGGTCAGGCATTCTGTGAACAAGAGTTGGATCAATCCGCAGGTAAGAAGGAAAGGGAATTAGAATACTTTGGCGTGCTGCAATCAAGTTACAGGTTTTGACAAAGTCCGATGTGCCTAGTAAAACATTGGAACCCATGGATGTTGATGGGGAACTGGACCCAAAGGGCAGGTATTTAATCTTGCCAGTAGACCATTCCTCATCCTGCACAGTTGTACCAAATTGCATTATTTCCCACATGCAGTTATTCTCACATCAATATTTTTCAATGCCCAAAGCTCACATGACTCTCCACCTGTTTCAGTCACTGCTGGGAGCACAGGCATCCCTGGCAAAAGCATGTTACAGCATCTGGAAAAAGCAGGGGGTTAATCTGGTCCAGACCTGCCAACTTTTTTTGTGAGTCTATTCAGGCCCCTTCTCTACAGAAACTTACAGTCTGAGCAAGAAGGAAAGATAAATGCACCTTGTGATGGGAGGGTCAAAGTTGGGATACCCTGTCTCCCAAGGCCTTAGGAGCCAGCACAGAGAAGCATGCTGCAGATGGGGCAACAGGACAGGCATGAGGACTGAATGGTGGCTATCAGCCAACATTAGCAGAAACAAACAGGTTCAAAGTCATCACATCATTACGGGTCAGTGAAGGGGAGCACAATTTGTCATAACACCTGCTAAACTTGCAGAACTGTCCAGCCTCTGGCCTGTGGGCCGCATGTGCCATAGCATAGCTGTGACTGTGGCCCTACAAGAAGCCGTAAATTTAAAAACCACACAGCCATGGACACCTAAATTTTGACCATGGTATCAAGATGTTATGAGATTGGTTTGTGGCTTTATATGTGTGTGTGTGTATGTGTGTGTGTGTACATATATATGTACATGTATATCTTAATTGCATAGTTCTTAGGGATGAACTTTGAAATTAACAGCTTCATGCTCCAATGTCAAAAGGTTGGAAACTCCATAAAGTCATTGATACAGAAGTCTCCATGAGCTGGTGTTTCAACTTTCCTATGGCTACCAAAGAGAAATGCTACAAAGCAAATAGAAAGGCATTTGCAGGAAAGTTTCTTTTTGACGTGTCACAATGGAACATTTGTTAAAAGCAAAGGGCCCTCTGCAAGGGAATGCCTAGATGCAGTGTGGTTTGTATGAGGAATGGCTAGATGCAGTGTGGCTTCTGTAATGAATGGTTAGATGTAGTGTGCTTTGTGTAGTGAATGGCTAGATGCAGTGTGGCTTGTGTGATGAATAGTTAGATGCAGTGTGCTTTATATAATGAATGGCTAGGTGCAGTGTAGCTTGTGTAATTGGCTAGATGCAGTGTGGTTTATGTGAAGAATGGCTACATGCAGTGTGGCTTGTGTAATGAATGGCTAGGTGCAGTGTGTTTTGTGTAATGTGTGGCTGGATGCAGTGTGCTTTGTGTAATATTTCAATGTAACTTTCATTTAAAAATGATTGTGCACTGATTTAGGAAAGAGCTTAAGAATTCTTATTGAACATAAACCTAAATTTTAAAATGGTACATAAAAAGTATGTTATTTTTATGAACATACCCTCAGGTACACACCTCAAATTACATAATGGATTTCATAAAAGTTCTATGCAGGGAGACCTACACACACATACAAACACAACATGCCAAGCTCAAAGTTCACTTAGTGTTGCTCCTGTGCATGTGTGTTTAAGGCTAACTGTTTAAGGTGGAAAAACCTACTAATGATTTTATTCCTGTGGCAGATTGCTTCTTCTTCTCTCACTATTAATTACTTACCTGTAGCTCTTATTTAAGGGTGGGGACTTGTGAGATTTATTCCATCCACACAGGCATGTCAATTGATTCTGTCATTTTTTGGTCTGGCTTAGGCAATCATATTTTTGAGATTCCATGGGAGCAGTTTCTCTGCCATATACAGTAAATGCCCCAGCCTTCTAGCTCTTAAGCTTGTTCTGCTTCCTTTTCTGTGACGTTCACTGAACTTTTGGTGTAGGTATTGCATCTGTGCCCTGTAGTATTACAGATGGCAAGAGAGAAAGGCGATCAATAATCCTATCCAGTTATAACATCTAAGAACCACAGCAATGGCCAGAACAACAAGATACCTCAAAATGCGCAATCGTGGTACTTCTATCCTGAGGGTAACCAACAACAGCTTAAGTAGATTTAAAGCCTGACCAACAGGAGGTCAATTATGCTTGGAACTATAAGTCTATCCCACTACCCATAGGTGGCAAGGCCAAGTACCCTAGAGGAGAGCTTATTACTGTCATTTCTTTAATCTAGTATAATTCCTAACCACATTTAAAATACTTATCTCTATACCTACAGATAGATGTAGCTTTCACCTCTTATCAAATAGATGTCTTTCTGTAGGTGATGGAGGTCATGGTAGAATTTTTCTGATGCATGTGGCACCTCATATGGGAGAGTGGAAATGACTCTGCAAGAAGGCCTTCGTTAGCTGTTTCCCTGGATAAAGCCAGCCAATTGGATATAGCAGGGTATATTTTCTTCTTCTAGAATCAGAGAGACACATTTGCCTAACTCAGAGAATTTTGTCTGAGTCTTCCAGAAACATTCTTACCCACAGTGGCTAACCAAGGGTGAGAGTGAGCTGGGGCTCTCAGCCAAGGTGGCAACCTGAATCAAGACTAAGGATGACACATTACCTGTGGGCTGTGCCTGTATCCCTGCCATCCCTACCAGAACAACAGTGAGAGCATCAAGGTGGGGACATACGGGAGAGAGCATTAGGTAGGTGACACCAGAAGGATAGTTACTTCTCATGAACATGTTCTTCTAAAACGGGTTGGGCTAGTGCGCTAATGGCCCAACTACTTCTGACAGGCTGAGAGTGTTCAAGTCTCTGCTATCATCCACACTAATGAGACAGAGGATTCTCAGGGGCATGTATACCAGGAATTGGGACAACCAGGACATTTTCAAGTATTTTTACTACATAAATTGTCTTTATTCCCTTTGGGGTAGAAATATATACCTTTTATTTAAGTAATGTTTTTAACCAAATAAAAAAGAAACTGACTTGAAGACCAGCGTTGAGTGACATCCGACTATGATGGGATGTGGCAGCGTCACTGTTATCAGGATACGTTAAGCCCCAGTCACTTACTTGTTCCTCTGTGTCTACCCATTTATATAGTTGTGTGATAGTCTCTTGTCTTTCAGATAATTGGCAGGAGTGCATTTGTATACTGTGGCGATGTGTTAGAATCCACCAAAGACACCTTTAGTAAACATGCGATGGTAAGGTACCATCACAGACTGTTTAATCAGAGTCGTCAGTGGTGAGGGTCAGGGACTTTAAATAGACTGCCGGAGTTGAGATCACTTGCATGACAGTTGCAGGGAATTGCTTCCAAATTTCAGATGCAGGAGTGCTGGAGATTCAGACAGCAGGCCCTCAGTCACACATGAACAGGCACATTCAGATTGCTTTTCATTAAAGCAGAGTCTCAGCGAGGTGGTGGACATTCAGAAGGGAGGGTGAGCCCTGTGCTGACCTCTTGTGTGTGTTCCCAGTCTTTAAGTCTATCCTTAACCCACAGCCTGATCTTCAGCATGGAATCTAGATCAGACCTTTCATTAAAACCGCAGCATCAATTCTTCCTTCAGTGTGCCTTCCTAAAGGTTAGGATGATGCTTCTATATTAGATATGAATTTCATTGTGTAGATCTCGCTAGACCTTAACTATGCCTTGTCTGCCATGCTGGTGGGAGCGGAGAGCATACATTAGCATCTTTATCAGACAAAACTCCATGTCTTCTGCCTTCTTATCACATAGTAGCAAAGAGATGAGAGTTCTTATATCACCATGGCAGAGTTGTCATGGCTTCTCTTGTTTTGTTTCTGGGTCCTTTGTATTAATGAAGGAGAGAGAGAGAGAGAGACAGAGAGAGAGAGAGAGAGAGAGAGAGAGAGAGAGAGAGAGAGAGAGAGAGGTGAATGTGTCTATCAATGACTCATTCATTTTATCTTTATTCATCTGTTCATTTATTAAACACTCATAATGTGCCATGATTTATACTGGTAACAGAGATCCACAATGAACAAGATAGCACTTTGCTATTATATAACTTAATTTCAGTTGGGGAAGGCATCAGCAGTCATATGAACCAGTGCTTAATTAGATAATTCCAGCTCTTGACCAGTAACACGAAGTGGGATAAAGAAATTAAACCGAACAATGAGACAGAACATGACTTGGAGCAGGCACTGTTTTTAGTGATCAAAGTGTTTTCAGAGGTGACCTTTAGCAGATACATAGCTGAAACAGAGGCACAAAAGTCCAGACAGGTGCTATGAAATAGAATGCTCGGTGGTGAAGAAAATGCCCTACATCCACGTCTCTAAAACACTAAGCAGCAAGGAGTTAGTTGTGTCGTTGGTCAAATGAGATGTGGCTCCTACAACTGAGAAATCGATTCTTTGATTGTAGCTAATTTAAGTTTAAATAGTTACACATGTCTACTGGCTCCCATATTGGAAATCACAAGTCTAGACAGTTAATGGAAAACGTGGTTGAGAGGGAGATGACAGGCATATACAGATCTCGGGAAGACCAGTCTAGAGTAAGCAAAGAGCCAGTGTACTCTCAAGGCTGAGGCAGGAGGATTGCTGTGAGTATGGGGCTACCTCAGGTTACATAGTATTAGGTGAGTCACAGTGATGCAGTGAGATTCTGTCACAGAACAAAAAAGGAAAGAGGAAGGAAAGAAGGGGAAAAGAAAGGAAGGAAAGGAAACATGCAATACAACGCCAGCTGCCAGTTCCTCTCCAGTGGAGTCTGGAGTGGTTAAGGATAGTGAAGAGGCCGGTGAGGCTGGAACTTTGAAAAATAGGATTTGAGGCTGGAGAAAAGATTGGCAGTTGAGAGCACTACTGCTCTTCCCCAAGATGGGAGCTGGGTTGCCAGCACCCACATCAGGTGGCCTAGAGGTGCCTGTATCTCCAGCTCCCAGGAATCTGTTACCCCTGACCTCTGTGAGCACTGCATTTACATTCACTTTCCACCCCACCACACACAGTTAAAAATAAATTAAACCTTTTTTAGAAAGAAAGAAACATTGGACTTGAGGTTAGAGACTACACCATAAAGGATCTTGAGGACCACAGAAAGAGGTTAAATTTTTTTAATATAATGAGGAATATTTGAAAGGATTTAAGTATTTGAGTGATATACCAACAACTACCTCTAACTCACAAGGAGGTTCATCACATGACTTTATAGATATTAGCTGATTGAAACTCTGGAAAATGTGTTGTTATTTTCAAGCTGAAATTTATAATAGTAAAATTAAAGTCCCAAGAATCAAATAATAAATGCTTCACAGTCTTCAAGTAGAATAGTTACAGAGAGTGAAGCATGAGCTATTGGTACCAGCATTTCCGGCAGTACTGAGATTGGAACCCATGGCCCTGCACGTGTTAATCAGCACTCTGTCACGGAGCTATGTCCTCAGCCCCAGAGGCCAAGTTCCTACTCTCTGTGTGACGCTGCCTCCCAGCCAGTGCCAGCTTCTGCAATCTTACTCCTGTTCGGTGTGGATAACGGCATTAAAAGAGAAACGAGATGGGGAGAAACTGGCTATCAGAGAGAGCAGAGAGGCTAAAAATTTGATGGGGTAGAGAAGTGACACGAAGAGGATGGTGGGAGGAAGGGAGGACTTCAAACAGGATGTGCTTTCTCAGTGAAAGCAGCAGAGAGACTTCCTGGATATTGGGATGAGTGGGGAAAGGAAATGCCGGTGATGGAACCCTGTTTGGGGCAGAGCAATTGGGTAGATGATGACTCTCTTTCATCATCTAAGGTCTAAGGTGGGGGTAGGACTTGGATGGATACGGGAGGGAGGGTTTTATAGTGGGAGTTATTGCCATTGGGGAGTCTGCTTGATATGACTCTGTGCTTCAGTTTGAGCCCAACCCCCTTTTCTTTCCTCCTCTCTCCAATCTCCCTAACCGTCCTCTTGTTTTCACTCTATTATTCAACAAGTATCTCTTGAGAGCTGCCTGATTCCAGGCACTGTTCAGAGTTCTGGGAGCTCAGAACACAAAGGAGCCAAGTCACCCCCTCTTCTTGTCACTGTAGGACAGAACAGTGATGCCCAAGGAAATGAGAATGCAAGAGAGATCATTTCAGAGAACAAGTTCTATGGCGTGAACCAAGGGGGCTTATATGAAGAAGGGAGCAATGCTCATGAGTTGTTTGGTGTAGGAGACTATGTTAAAAAGGAGTAATATAATATGAATAGAAGATGGTGCATGTTATGGAGTGAGCAAGAAGACATCCTTACATTCATAAGTATGTATGAATACTAGATACTATAGAACTTGCCATAGCATAGTGCACACATTCATGCATATCCCTCTAGGTTGCACCGACCGCTTTCCTAGCTGTCATCACTCCATCTGTTCCATGATCAGATTGATTGGCTGAAAAATATGTTTAGTATTTCATGCACCTCAAGCTGTGAAAGTCAGGTCTAAATACAGACACAGTATGATGCACTAATTAATTTATGATTGTATTTTACATCATTGATGCTACAGCTCTTGATTTGGGGATGCAACTTCTGAAGGAAACAGTTCAAGGACAGCAGAGAAGACTCTTGCAGAGGCACTCTGTGGGAGACTTTTCCCCGCTTCCCTGGCTGCCGTGAGCAAGGTGGGGCTTGTGGGGTGGATTTATCCTCTGTCTCAGTTCTGGAGTAACCAAACTCCAGAACTGGTGCACAGTTATAGGCAAAACACGCCTGTTCTTCACAGCAGCGCTCACGCCTGTCACTCACATAGACAGGTGCTTCCGTCTTGCTGACTTATTTTACAAGCTTTCATAGCCAGGCATGATTGACCCCAGCAACACTTTCATAGATAAAACCTCAAGTGCTTTCAGTGAACATTAACTGTCTCACTTGTCAGATACCTTGGACCACAGGGAAGAAACATAGGCAAGTTATTTACAAAATAGCCCAGTTCATTTTAAAGATGCAAAGAGGCAGAAATCAAATGACCTCACCGTTAGCATGATGCGTCTTAATGTGTCACCCTCTGAGATCACACAATGAAGAGATAGGAATCCTATGGAGTAGCAGCAATAACCTGCACATGCAGTGAGCAGTGACTTCCTCGCAGATATGCCAAGAAATGCATCATCACTGTAAGAAGCATTCTCATTGTTCTTGTTGTCCATCCCTGTTTTATCTGAAGAGGAAGGTGGGGTTTTGGGTGATTACATGCTTTGTCCAAAGTCCTATACACAGCAGTGGAAGAGCCAGAGTCTTAGGCAGTGTGATCAGTATGGGGAATATTGTTCCAGTAGAGAGAGGATGGTACTTGGGAAGACCATTTGGTGCCTACAAAGGCCCAGCCAGTGGAGCCTTCATAGGTGG
Organism: Alexandromys fortis; assembly: GCF_014885135.2. Taxonomy (NCBI): domain Eukaryota; kingdom Metazoa; phylum Chordata; class Mammalia; order Rodentia; family Cricetidae; genus Alexandromys; species Alexandromys fortis. The sequence goes on along the minus strand of NW_026067926.1, from coordinate 1,198,475 downwards.
AAGCACTAATTTACCTGATTGGATTGGATACATCGTAGACATCTGTCAGGTTATTGTGATTCAACCAATAATTATAAAAATTGCCACAATAGTGATTGACCTGAAGAGCTTATGGGGCCACAAAGGTGGACTGAGTTAGACATTAGTCACTGGCAGATGCCTGACCCTTAAAAATGGAAAGGTCACTTAAAAACAGTGATTTGTGTCTATAATCCCAGCACTCAGGAGACTGAGACAGGAGATGCAGAACCTAAAGACCAATCAGGGGTACATGTGAGATCCCTTTTCAAAATCCCAGAGCAAGAACAAAAAGAAAGAAAAATCACTTTAATTCAACTCATGGTTTCAGAGGCTTTGCTGTGGAATGGCAGAGACAGGATGGAAGAGTACAATGCTCAGATCATGGTGGTCCAGAAGCAGGGCTTAAGAGTGCCTGGATGAACTGGCTTCCTCTTTCTGCCATTTTTGTTTAATTTTTAGATTGAAATTTAGATACGACACTTCTCCCTTCCCTCCCTTCCTTTTCTTCCATCCAAATCCTTCATGTATGCCCTCCTTGTTCTTCAAATTCATGACATATTTCTTCATCAATTGTTAGTATCTGCATAAACGCATTTACGTATGCATACATATTCCTAAATATAACCTGTTGAATACATATAATGTTACTTGTATGTTTCAGGGATGACCATTTGGCATTGGGCAACAGTTGGTGTGCTCTTGCTGCTACCTCTCCCATTCTCAGTCTTCTTCAGTTGCCTATAGTTCTTCATGTAGGACTGAGGCCTCATGGGCTTTACCCCATCCACTTTAGCATGGCTGTTGTTGTCTGTAGTCCGCTCATGTTTAGGCGGTCATGTTGGTGACAATTTATTGGCATGTCTTATAATATGACTAAAAGACATAATCTCATAGTGAACTTCTTGAACCTCTGGCTCTTACAGTCTTCTCTGCTCCCCCTTCTGAAATGTTCCCTGAGCTTTCTGTGTGGGCATGTTTTACAGCTGCATCTCCCGAGACTACACTCCACAACTCCACATTTTGATTGGTTGTGGTTTTCTGTAATGGTCTTCATCTATGGTAAAGAGAAGTTTCCTTGATGAGGGGTGAAAACCACACTTATCTGTGGGTATAAGAACAAATGCATTTTGATTGTAGGTAGGGATTATGCTGGTTTATTAAAGTAGTGGTTATAGAATCTCCTCCAACAGTTATGACTTCACTAGCTCTGAGTAATTAGCTAGATTTCTAGAGTCAGCCATAGCATCCCTTTCATTGAGTGGGTCTTAAGTCCAACTAGAGAGCAGTTGGTTACCACCAAGGTATGTGTGCCACTACTGCACCCATAAGATTGTCATGCCATGCTAGTTATTGCTATGGTCCATGGGTGTCATTACTGGGTAGGATTGTTGGTTGTCTCCTGCTTAGAACACTTGTGTATCACCTTCTGGTAACATGAAAGTCCTCAAGGATGGCCTGTTCAGGTCAGTTCCAATCCAGGAGCTTCTGAGCCTTATTTATGAAGTTTATGGTATCTTTACCAATAGAGATTTACCTTTCACCTCTGGAGAATAACCAAGAGCAACAGCAATAGGCTGTATATTTTGGGAGTCTGTTAGAAAGCCCCACCCAACAACTCAAATGAGGACTTCTCATGTCTGATACTTTCTTCCATGTCTAATCCCTTCTGCCTATGGGATGAACATGCATTCAGAGCATGTTGCCCATCTCAGTTAATCATCTCTAGAAACATTCGTACAAAAAGAAGTCATTACTAATTTCCTAGGTATCTTTTCATCTAATCAAGTTGACCAACAAGATAAACCATTATGCAGGAGGAACAAAGCAAAATATAGACAAGAAAGGGAAAAGACTTGATCAGAAGCCTGGCATATTGGCAGTTGCCATCATAAACAGACACACCTTCCCTTCCCTCCAAGACTGAGGTTTGTTGATGGCCCATATAGCTTGAGGGTGTAGACCTTAGACATTCATCCGGGAAAAAGGCTCAGGAAGAGTCAACAGGGCTTGACACAAAAGCAGGCTGCAGGTGAGAAGGCAAGAGGGAGGACTGGCAGTATCCCTGAGGCAGTGACAGGCTGCCACACACCTGGGTAGGAAGCACAGGGTGAGATGGGAGGCCTGAAGCTCATGCTGCTACCGTCTGTTAATGGTGAGCACAAAGGGCATGCACAGATTCTGTAATCAGGGTTTAATTGTTGCACCTGCCCTTTGAAATGCTGAGCCTGTGGAAAGGAAATAGAGTAAGATAGCAGATAGAGGTTGGTGTGTAGGGTTCTGTAGAGAGTCCTTCTTTAAAGGTGACAAGTATGTTCCAGATGAGATCCCCAGCCAGGGGCAAGTGACACATGTTCCATGCTCTAATTCATTCAAAATCATAGAACATTTTGTCTCACGATAGCCAGATAGGAAGGTCTGATCACAAAAAGATGAAGGGCTAGACCACAGTGATTCTCAACCTGAGGGCTGTGACCCCTTTGGGAGGTCCAGCAACCCTTTCATAGGAGTCACATACCAGATATTCTGCATGTCAGATATTTATATTACAATTCATAACTAGCAAAATTAGTTATGAAGTGGCAAAAATAATTGTACAGTGGGGGGAGGGGAGGGTGTCACCACAACATGAGGGATTGTATTAAAGGGTTACAGCATTAGGAAGGATGAGAAGCACTGGGCTAGAGAAAAAGCTACGGTAGTGTCTGGTGATAGTGAACAACACTATCTTGTGTAAAACTGATAAATTAAATCTTTGCTCTTGGATTTCAAGAAAGCTATTATATTCTAACTCAATGTATCCTTGCATTCAAATCTATAACTCTAGTTTAGACAGAAACTCCCAATTGGTCACTGTGCAGAGCCACAGAGGAGGAATCAGCCTTCATGTGATCATATGGAATCTGGCTCTACTGATGGATCCACTTTGTCTAAGTCACACTTAGCCAGGGGATACCAAAGACTCAGAACTGGTACCACACAGCTAATACTCCTTTATCTAGGGCATGGCATTTAGCAATCCAGAGAGTCGGCATTCCAAGGCGGAGCTTCTACAATGCTGCCGATTGCCTTTGTTCTTTGACAGCACTCATTAAAACAGCATAGACTTATAAAGTCCTTATGTGGTGTTTGTCAATGGAGGCAGCTGCTCTAGTTGGAATTAAGTTTGAGTCTGTGCCTCCAGGGTTCAGAGTTTGGAATTTAATTGAGATATTAAGCGGATAGGAACATATGAAATTTAATTGAGATATTAAGAGGATAGGAACATAATCTGTTCATGATGTTTAGAGGTAGAGCCTTTGGACATTGATTGGGATTAGAAAAGGTCACCAGCGTGACGTTCCCTTGAATACTGGTGGCTTTATAAAAGAGAGAGCATCCAGAGGACATCTGTACCTGAGTGTTCCCTCTAGTGACACCTATGTATTATCTTCACTGTGACAAACAACCGGAAAAACACCTTAAGGGTGAAGGGGCTGATTTGGGCTCACAGTTTTAGAAACTTTTAACTCACTGTGGCAGGGAAGGTGTGGTTGGGTCTTCACAGTAGTAGGAACTCCTCACATCACTGGTACCAGGATGCTGAGAGTGGAAGCAGAACAAGTGATGAGCTTCCAAGGTCCATCTCTAAGGAGATACTGCTACCAACTATGCCTCATCTCCTAAAGGCTTCTTAGGAAACCAAAATAGTGACACCAGCTGGGGACAAACCTTCAGAACAGGAACCTGCCGAGAACAGTTTAGAGTCAAGACACAATGGATGTCTTGTGCTATGTTTGAATTCCAACAGCATGAAAGCCACTACCAGTCGCTAGCTCTCGGGGCTCTGCCTGTAGAACTATGAGCCCAAGCAATCTTTTGTTCTTTATAAGTTTCTCAGCCTCAGGTAGATGGACACAGCTGAACACATAGGCAGTTGCTCCATTTTAAAGCAACTATGTGAGGTACATATTATCACCATTCCAGTTTGTAGCTTAGAAAATCTAGGCAGAGAGAGGCTAAGTAGGTTGTCCAACATCCTACCCCTAATGAAAAGCACAGACTATATCCAAATCTAGAAATCTTGGTTAAACTAATGGATCACAAGGGATGACTGAGACTTCCAAAGACATCTGGCAATATTAATGTGCACATCTGATTAGTATGTCTATAGGGGCCAATGAGCACCTAAAAGACAGTGGCCGGGGTGCTACCTAGCATTGTACATAGTTCTTATTGTGAAATTCAGAGTAGACGCAGATTCTGACACACAGGCTGCTCATTGGCAGTTCCCCGGGGCACATCATCTTTATAGTTCATAAATCACTGCAAATCTTACTTTCCCTGAAGGTGAACATCCCATTCTTGGCTGCCATTCTTGGTGATGGTGTTATATGGAAATGATGGTCATGAGGATAGGGATGAATTCCCACATCTTTTCCAGATAGTTCTTTGGAGGTAAAACCAAGCCCCAAACAAATCAACTAATCAACTCAGTGAGAATCATAATCCTCCAGTCCTGAAAGATCTCTACTAACCTGACACAATGTTCAAAATAGAAAACATGTTCCAAACCTGAGTTTACTATTTTCTATTTTCTTCTGAATTGTGATTGTGTGACAGACTCAGAGAGTTTTCTGTTTTCCTTATTGGTATTCTTTTGGTCCACATTTTTTTCTCTCTCTCTCTTCTTTTATTCTTACTCCTCCATTTATCATCATCTTCATCACAAGCTTTTATACCAATATTCACTTAATACTCTATATATAATAATCACCAATAAATACTCAGTTGAATGAACCAAGAGTTACTTTGAAACACATCCCTTTTTATGTATAGGAAGTTGAGGTCCAGGGAAGAAACATCTGTAACTTAAATTCATTCAGCAAGTTAACCATTAAGTCAGAACTGTAGCCCAGAACCTCCTTTTGAATCTAGCTTAGAGCAGTGTGGTCCCAGAACATGCAGCTTTCTCCAGTCCTCTGAATATGAATGTGGTTTTCATATACAAATAAAAGTGGATTGTACTTCTTTTTCTCACAAACTCAAATTTGAAAACCATAGTGAAATTCTCAACATGCCTGGGGAAGGTAAGGTGCGGCCCATGAACCACTGGATAAGATTCATTTTTCCTCTCTAAAACCTGACTTTCTCCATCTCTATATGGGCTGAGTAAATCCTAGGGGCCTGTGAGGTTGAGCTGGGCTAATGTGACACAGGTGTTACACGGACTTGTAAGTGTATTTCTTCCCTTGGTACTGAGGAGCTGGCCCCACCACCTGCCCTTGCTTTAACCATCATTATTGTGGGTTATAGTTCATCAGGAGGGCTCAGAAAATATTGCTAATTTATGCACCATTTATTCCACTAGATAATGCATTTGGGAAAGTATAAGGTGCCCACACACCTGCAATTCAGGCAAGCTAAAGGAGGGCTCGGCACTGACCCTGCCAGGGAGAATGGGCACTTTATATCTCATATGGTTGATTGCTTTCTCCCTCAGTGTCCATGATGGTGTCCATTCGCTTCAGTTGAGGAGGCCCTGGAGAGAGATATCACAAATTGAATGATGTAGCTTGATCTGGCAAGGATTTCTAGGGTTCTATGATTCCCAGTGGTAAGCTGCCTTCACTGTTCATGTAATAGGACTAATTTTAAGATTTCACTTCGCCACCTACTAGCAGAGTGACTTGGGGACAGTCATGTCACTTTGCTAAGCCCTAGTAATTTGACACTTGTCAAGAAGCAACCAAGAGGGCAGATTATGGTGTTAGACAAAACCCAAGATTGGATTTGGTTCTACCTCTCTTGACTGTGAATGAACTAATCAATCTCACTGGGCTTCAGTTTTCTGATTTCTAAAGATGTGATGATGGTATAAAAAGTAAAAAGGAGCTTTAAGGAATCAGCGGCAACTGTATTGAGATCCTATGCAAGTCACTCTCCAGATATTAATTAATTTAACACTACTCCCTGTGAAAAGGAGATTGTTCATGTGATGCTTGCTCTCCAGACAATGGGGATTAGACATTGCAGGCACTCCTTAACTTACAGTGGGGATGCACTCAATGAAGTCATCAGACAGTTAAGATATTAGAAAGTGACAATGCATTGTTTTTCAGATAGGGCCTCATACCTTCCAAACTGGCCTCAAACTTTCCCTACCAACTGCTTCCTACTCTCAGCCCCCGAAAATGGGTTGAGTGTGCCAACAACACCATCACTCTTCCAATATATACTGTTGACTGTTCATGGTCATGTGGTTGGACAGGAAATGTGATTCAGCATTGAGGGAAAGTAATAAAGGTGGCACATTGTAATGCCTGCAGACACGGCTACAAAAGCAACATAGTGTGACCCTGTGCCAATCAAACCAGAGTTGGGTGGAGTCATATCATATATATTAGTCCAGGAACAGATTCAAATTCAAAACATAGTTTATTCTGAATGTGGACCACTTTCTACTGAATGTGAATTATTGCTGTGGAAGCTCCGGCAGCTCCTTCCACTATTTCAACCGATAGCCTTTATGATACCAGCCCATTTGGGCATGGTCTCTTTTGCTTTAAAAAAGCAGTGGTAGCCATGCACTAGCTCTCTTGCTTCCGGCTTCCAAGCTGATAGACTTCGTTCCTGATCGTGCAGAGGGCTGTTTACTGGGACGGTGATCTGTAAGATTTTTCCCCTTAAATAAATAACCCCTTTATTAATCATAATTCCAAACTGGTATGGAATTGTTTTGTGACTTAACGCCTTCAAATCATAGCCGAAAAACTGAAAGTTATATCTATATTAGTGCTGTGTAATGTGTACAAGATCATACAACTTATAAACCTGTGCAAACTTAGCAAGTAGAGCTCTAGATTCTATGCTCTTGACTTCACAGGAGAGTCTTGTGTTTGAAAGTGCTTAGTGAAGTCAGTCTTCCCTCTCGCACGAAACAAAACATGGGGTAGGTAAGCCCTCTGTACATAATGGTACTTGAGGCACTATGGCAACTATCATCATGGTCTCCTTAGAGGCCCTGTACGCCGCTGACTAGAATTGCACCGGCCTCTGCTTAGCAAAGTGCTCACACCAATGGAAGAGGGTGGGAGCTGGGATGAGAGCTGAGGGCATCTCAGAAACGTTTTTGATGCGAGAGCAGCTGACAGCTTGGGTGGAGTGATTCTCACTTCAGGACTGTATGTTGATGCTGATGTCACAGCTGCTCTGAGCACCCAGGATACTGTCAACGAGCTCTTCCCAGCCCAGATGTGGTGTTTTCTCACCATATGGTGCACAATGAAGTGCATGGTCTTTCAGGCAGGCATGGTGTGGTGAAGGCACACTGACCCCCATACGTGGAAAACCTGGTCTAAGGAGCATGTGGTTCAATTTCACCCAGTTTTCCCATTTCCTGCTCCCCTGCCTCTGGTACCATGTTCTCATTTGTTTATCAATCCCATAATAACCTAGTGACTGCTATAGATAATGCTATATTGCTATAACGCTATAGAACATTACATGGTGGCATTTGTCACATTAAGCACGAAGAACACAGGTGAGTAAAGCATTGCCCTTATCCTCAAGAACTGAGACTAGCTGTGCAGGATATGGGGAGCAATTCCAATATGTTGGTTTGCTTGGATACGTGTTTGTTTTTTTTGCAATGCAAGAGAACAAATTCGGGGTTTTGTGCCTGGTACATGCGAGGCCAGCCCTCTACCACTGAGCTTCATCCCACTCTACCTTAGGCCTTGTAATATCAGCGATGCCAGAGCTCTGGGAGCTAAGATGTATTAGTAAGGGGCTGTGATGTGGTGGGACATTTATATAGCATGGGGGAGATCCCGAATCCCCTGACTTCAATCTCAGGCTATGTACCAAAATTAAAATACAGTTCAATGTAATAAAATAAGAGTTAGTGAGAAATCTTTGAGAATACTAACTATTTTATGACACAACAAAGGATTTAAATATTTTTCCTGTTTGGGAATTCACGGCACAGACAAAGAGCAGGTCTCACCATCCACTGGCGACTAGCAGAAGATAGACGTTGCTCTCTTAACTTCCTGGCAGATGAACTATGCACAGAGAATATGAATGCCCAGCTTCAGCTCAGGTTTGACCCCTGGATTTCAGACTCCCATGCACAGATAAGTTGCTGGCTTGACTTGAGGCAGTAACTGATAGCCCGTGTTTCAGATTCCACATCAGATTGCTGTCTTCCGCTCCACAGCTGCTTGTTTTACACTTTAGAGTGCTCTTCTCATAACTAACCGTCAGTCCACCATGCTGCTGCCGGTGTTGTCATGGTCCCCGGCATCTCTCTTTTACTTAAACTCAGTCCAGCCCTCAACAGGGATTGTTGGTACTTATTCCTGGGGACTACTACCACTTCTAACCTACAGTCCTGACGTAGCGTCTGAGCATGCTACCCTTGACACTTGCACTCTCTTCTCTGGTTTCAGCAAAGCTGTCAGAAAAGGTAATTCAGTGCAAACGATGCTCTAGTCTCCTGCTCAGTGCTCTTCAATGGATTCTTGTGATATAGAGAAGAATCCTTATGCCTCCCTCGGATTAGGCAGGCCCTCCAGGATCTGTTCCCTGCCCATCTTTCCTGATCTTATTTTCTAACTCCCTTACCTTGCCTAACTCCCTCCAGCATCCCTGGCCTTTCTCCTGTTCCTCACGCACGCCACGATGTGAGAACATGGGTGTATTGAAATGTCAGACCCAGCTGAGAAGAACTTAATTAAAAACGAAAAAATTGAGAGTGGAAAGCTTCAAGAAGGTGGGAAGGATAAGATTCTAAGACTAGGTGGAAGTTTGTCGTATCCAATAAAAGAAATGTCTTCTTCAGTCTCTCTCTCTCTCTCTCTCTCTCTCTCTCTCTCTCTCTCTCTCTCTCTCTCTCTGTGTGTGTGTGTGTGTGTGCTATGTAAATCTTCCTCAGGAGCCACCTATCTTTTTTTTTTGAGACAAAAATCTCTCCTTGGCCTGGGACTTTCCAAGTAGGTGAAGCAGCAGGCTGGCCAGGCTGCACTTGTCTCAGACTCCTGAGTGCTAAAAGTGTGAGCATCTACTGCCACACCCAGTTTTTTACAAACATGGGTTCTGGGGGATCAAATTTAGAACTTCACTGCTTGTGTGGTAAACACTTTGGTGTCTGAGCAAACACCTGAGCCCTGCTTCCTCCAGTGTTGTCAGGAGAGGAGACCAGGATAGAGCAGAACTGGTTGCCGCGTCAGAGTTCCAGATAAGAGATCTGGGAAGGAGAAACAGCAACAAACCTTATTACAAGAAAACCTGCCCCGGGATTGGCCTCAGCTCCAGAGACTAGATCAATGGCTTGGTAGGCACTCATCAGAAAACCACCCCCCATTAACTTCTGAATAAATTAACTGTTGAACTTAGAAACAAAACACATGTGTAGTGAGACCTTGCACTCCAAGCCTCTTTCCTCCTGTGTAGAGCTGGAACAGTAATGATACCCGCTCTGATGATTAGGACAGGTAATTACACGGCACTCTGATACTCTTCATCTGTCCGAAGTCCCAGCTCGGCTGCATGCTCCAAGTTTGTTTCATTCTCTGTGATATTACTCGGAAATGATCATTTATGAAGAGAATAAATGAGAGAGTGAATGAAAGCGTGGGCTTCAGAAGAACATAGACTTGCCATTTCATAGTCGTGGGAGAAGCCACTGGAAATTTTCTCATTGACAAAGAACCTGTTGAATCTTAAGTAAGAGATCCAGTCTTACCATGGGTGCTGTGGGAATGTCCTTGAGTTATACATTTGTCGCACTCACCTGCAGCAAGATGATCAGAGCCACTAAGACTCCTCTTCTGCCCTCTGCTTTCTTCAGTGCCCCTCTCTGTTTCTTGCTTTGCATCAAATGCTGAGCTGGGCATACACGCACACTCCTGTATCCACTGGCTTATAGGTTGGGAACTACTTCATCCCAGATGCTTTGGATAAAAGAGTCAAGATCCACAAGGATCTTGGCAGATTGTCAATTACCTAAAGTAGAGGAGATGAATTTGAATGGGACTTAGAGTAAAGTAAGCATTGAGGCTTAAGGAGTGTGAGTACAAAGAACGGATAAGAGGAGCTGCACAGCTGCTTCGTACTGAGGGAAAATGCAACAAGACAGACATACAAAAACGCAGGGAACATAATCGGGGAGAAGCCATGCAAAAATAATACTTGTAAGGAGGTTATCTTTCAACAGAGTTTATTTAATGTTTTTTTTTTGTAATATCATGTGAGTTCCATAATTTGTTAAAGGAATAATCTCTACAGCCGAAATAGAACAGGATTGAGTTTATTCTTTGTATCTGGCCAGAGCTAGTGGCAGCTTTCTGGTTGGCCCCCAGGCTCTAGATCAAGAAGCAGTTGATGACATTGGTGTGAATTACAATTTGCCCTATTCTAGATCAGACCTTCAGTTCTGTTTTTCCATTGAGTCAAATGTAATTTCTTTCCCTCTGCCCTTTTGTAAGAATTGCTCAGGAAATGCTCCTAGACAGCCAGCTTAAGTGAAAATAAGATTTTGGCATTCATGAGATACTCTCCCAAGTGATCCACCCGCATTATCTCATTTAGTCTTCATCTCAGCCCTGCGAGCGTGGAGTTTTTTTCTGTGAGGAGTTGAGGTTCCGAATGGGGTAAGGGGGTTCAGTGAGACCAAACCCATCATTAGAACTTTCAGGTTACCAGATTAGACAGGGCTACAATCAAAGACTGTTTCTTAGCTGCACCCTTCCAGAGGAGACCAGCACAGTTAGTGAGCTCAAACTGACACATATGCCCAGACACTAGATATTGTGGAGAACCTGTCACCCCCAAACAAACATGATTATTCATGGCCATGTCTTGGGCTCTGATCTGAAAACTGCACTCTGCCCAACCAGTGTAGTCCAACAAGGTCTAGTTCTAGCGAAGTTTTCTACCAGGCAAATTCCTCTTGCTTAATAAAAGAGCTTGCGGTGAAAGCTGAAAACCCAACCGCAATTAATTATTGACAGAGCATGTGAATTAGAGATAAAAAGAAGTCATTCTTTCTCCACGCAAGTGCTAGTAAATAAATTTAATTATGGTAGGAGAGGCTAAGGGATCTTTGTCTGTATTAAGTTTTATTAGCAGAGACATTTAAAAGCATGTCATCATAACAAAGAGGTCTTGTGTAATCCTGAATGTACCACTTTAGCGCGGGGCTTGGAAGTGAATGGATTTAACGGAGTACCTGGTGGCAGGTGGCCCATATACCATCAGGTATCGAACATGTTTCTTCTCAGTTAGCACTGGTCTACATAGGCCTATGGCAGACTGACTGCATAATAGGATCGTGGGCCTCGTTTTCAAACACTGATTGATCCTCTGCTTTGGGTTGGAGGAAGTGGCATCAAATTGTCTCCCCAAGGGAAAATGTGAATGGAGGGATGGAGTCGGAACATGGTTTTGTCAAGGAGACCAGTAGACAAGAGCTGTGGGGTGGTATCTGTATTAGCTGGCATCTTTCTGTTACTTTAACAAACATCTAAGACAACCAACTTAGAAGTAAGACTTATTATGGCTTTTGGGTCCAAAGATTGAAATCCATGGTTGCTTTGCCTCATTGGTTTTGGGTCTGCGGCAACAAGTTTATCATAGGAGGCATATATGGTGGAAAAAGCCCATTCTTCTCATGGCCAAGACATTAAAGTGAGGAATAGAGAGGAGATGCTAGGGTCTTAATATGCCCATTATTTAAAAAATATTTTTAGATTTATCTGTCTTATATGTAGGTGTGCTTTTGCCTGCATGTATGTTTGTGCACCGAGTGTAGGCCCGGTGCCTGCAGAAATCAGAAGGGGATGATGGATATCCTGGAATTGGAGATACAGTTCATTGCAAGCCAAGCCACCACGCAGGTGCTGGGGAACAAATGCAGTCCGCTGCAAGAGCAGCCAGTGCTTTCAGCCACTGGGGCCCCCTTGGTAATCTCTTAACATGCCCTTTCGAAGCATGACTCCAAGGACCTAAATTCCTCTCCAATGCTCCACCCTTAAAGACTCCATCACCCTACCCAGGCTGGAGACAAAGCCTTTAACCTATGGCTTTGGGGGCTTTTTAAAGATCCCAGCTAGAGCAGGCTCTGTGAGAAGTTTACAGGGCAAACTTAGAAGCAAAGAAAGAAGAAAACTGTGTGTCTTGTTCCCATCCTATGCTTGCATTCTCTGTGTCACTTTGTTCCCAAAGGAACTTAAGGTGAGTGTTAGGATGTTATAATGAAGATGTCATGGCCCAGGGATGTGCTTAAGTTTTCTGCAGACAGAAAGCTTGTCTGATTTCTGTCCCTTCTTTGGGCTTCAGTTTCATCATTTATACAACAATGTTTTTGGACTAAGAAGTCCAAGGTTCAGAAAAACTACTTAAAAGTAAAACAATGCATTTTCCAGGTTCTGTGGGTCACATGCTTGTTGCACCGACTCCACTTGCTGTTTATGTTACAAAAGCAGCACACACACTATCTGTAAGTGAGTAAGTGCGGCTGTGTCCCCATGAAGGTTTGTTTACAAGCACTGACATTTAAATTCTGCATAATTTCCATGTAGTACGCAATTCTACTATCACTATCATTTGGGTTTTCCCCACAACCATTTAAAGCTTATAAATCCTTCTTAACTGTGACTCACAGACAAATAGAAGGCAGTGAGAATTTGCCAACCCTGGACCAGATAATCTTTGAGGTCGTGTTGAGCTCAAACATTTCCTGAAAGCTACTACAACAATAATAAAACCCTTAATTTGTTAAGCTCATGCACACATGAGATTCCATGCTAAATGCTTTTTCAAACATTATCCCCCTAATCCGCACACTACAGTGTGAAGTCGGTGCTATCATTACCTCTGTTTCAGAGATTTTAAAACTAATATATAAAGAAATCTAGGTTAAACACAGCTGGTAAGAGGTAGACAGGCAGTTTAAATCCAGGGACACAAGACTCCTAAAGAATAATACATAAGCCTTAGGCTGCCTTTTCCAATAATTGCATAGTCAAGCTTACAGTTGGTACATAAAAAAAAAAAACCTTCCCAATGTTTATTGGTTCTATTTGGTGCCTCCCACCTTTGTTATATGGTGCATAGAATTTGTGGAAAGATATCTTGGGTATGGTAATAATCACTGTATTTCACCTTTCTTCATTCTTCTAGAAATGTGATGCCCAAGACAGTGGACGGGCAGATAACCATGGAGAAGACGCCCAGTTACTTTGTGACAAACGAGGCTCCCAAGCGCATTCACTCTATGGCCAAGGACATCAAACTCATCGTGGTGGTGCGAAACCCGGTGACCAGGGCCATTTCTGACTATACCCAGACGCTGTCAAAGAAGCCAGAGATCCCTACCTTTGAGGTGCTGGCCTTCAAAAACCGGACCCTGGGGCTGATTGATGCCTCGTGGAGTGCCATCCGCATCGGGATCTATGCTCTGCACCTGGAGAACTGGCTGCAGTACTTCCCGCTCTCTCAGATCCTGTTCGTCAGTGGAGAGCGGCTCATAGTGGACCCTGCAGGGGAGATGGCCAAAGTACAGGATTTCCTAGGCCTCAAGCGTGTTGTGACAGAGAAGCACTTTTACTTCAACAAAACCAAGGGATTCCCCTGCCTGAAGAAGCCAGAAGACAGCAGTGCCCCAAGATGTTTGGGCAAGAGCAAAGGTCGGACTCATCCCCGCATTGACCCAGATGTCATCCACAGACTTCGGAAATTCTACAAACCCTTCAACATGATGTTTTACCAAATGACTGGTCAAGATTTTCAGTGGGAACAGGAAGAGGGTGATAAGTGAGGCTTACAGTGTGGAGGGAAGGCTAAGAAATAGCAAGGATACTCTTTACCAGAGTCCCACATTCCCCAGGTTCTGAAGCTTTGGCCATGCTGGAGTGCCAAGTAGATTGCCAACCTCATCCAATCAGGCTACTTCCAATGTTGTGGGCTTAGGCAAAGGTATAGATCTCATGGCATCCCTGTGAAGGAACCAGCTGTACCTGGTGGACAAGGTGGCCACCAGAATCTACCATGAATATTTAGCCTCTACTAGTTAATAGAGGCTTGAAGACAGGATAAACATCTTCCAGTGTCAAAGACGTATGCTATGATGTTGAGGAGTGGCAAAAAGAAAGGAAAGGAAAGGAGAGGAAAGGAAATGAAAGGAGAGGAAAGGAAAGGAAAGGAGAGGAAAGGAAAGGAGAGGAAAGGAAAGGAAAGGAAAGGAAAAATAGGCAAGAAGGAAGGAAAAAAGGATAGGAAAGAAGGAAGGAAGAAAGAAAGGATAGGAAAGGAGGAGGGAAGGCTAGGAAGGAAGGAAGAAAGGAAATAAGAAAAGAAGAAAGGATAGGAAAGAAGGAAATAAGAAAAGAAGAAAGGATATGAAAGAAGGAAGGAAATAAGAAAAGAAGAAAGGATAGGAAAGAAGGAAGGAAGGAAGGATAGAAAAGAAGGAAGGATAGGAAAGAAGAAATAAAATAAGAAAAGAAGAAAGGATAGGGAAGAAGGAAGGAAGGAAGGAAGGAAGGAAGGAAGGAAGGAAGGAAGGAAGGAAGGAAAATGTACTTTGTAGGAGCTCTTATTGTATTTGTCTTGGGAGTCTGGATTCTAACCTTGTGTTTGGTACATAAACTTCTGCTTTGGCATCTCTCCAGAATGTTGGTGGTGGCTGAGAGCTCCAAGACTCCCAAGGAGCAATATCCTCCCTCCAAGCCTGTCTAGCCTTCCCATCAAAGGCTTCATCCCAAAACCCTTTGACATTATCCCTTCCCACAATATGAAGGCAAAGGCATGCACGTATGTTCCTCACCAAAAAATAGCCTACACCCCTAGAGCATTCTATCAGAGAGCCTTCCAAGATGGGTCTCTCTCTTCACGAGTGTTCCAAATTACAGAGAAGCTTAGCACACATCCTCACGTTGGAATCTGACCCACATGAATGCTTCTAGAACAGGGAGACAGCAGCTATGATTTGAGCCCTGAGGTTGGCAAAGATGAATGCCTATACGTGGGGGGTATAAGAAAAAAACCGAGTCCTCTAGTTGGGAGGCCCCCTTACCTAACGATCCTCTTCCCTAAGGATCTTGGTCCTGAGGCATGTTCTAGGTATAGGCTCTGCCCTAGAGACAAAAACCATAGCTTGTTTGTTAGTTGTTCTGAGTAACCCTTCAGGATGCAGAGAGGAAGGGAACACTCAACGTTTTTCTGTTTGTCTCACCTCTGCCCCCTCAGGGTCACCTCATGGCTCATTTTCTCTACTCCTAGATGGTATTTATTGGGCCATTGGCAAGAATGCTGATTTGCAGTGTGAAGTGGGTGGGGAGGGCAAGGACTGTCTGCAGACATCCTTTTCAAGGGCTGCCAAATAAAGTGTCCCTTCCCATTAGTGTGGCCGATGGAAACAAAGCAGTTGACATAAAGCACTTGTTCGCAGATCTCCAAAGCCAGAAATTGTAGTAAAATTGGAAATTTGTATGAGTGGGGAGCGTGGAATCTGTTCGGCTGTGATTAAACTGTCATTTCTCCCACTAAATGGAAACTGTGTTGTTATAAAGCTTAATGCAACCTGATTGATGGGCTTTAATGGTGTATTTGTGTTGGTCACTTCTTCTCCACCAATACACTGGAGCACAAGGAATGGCTTTGTGCAGGATGAACAGAGGGACCAGATTTCTGAGTATTTAGGGGTTTCTGTGTGCAGGGCAGGATGCTTCTTACAGCCACACAAACACTATGGCTTGGGAAGGAGGTATTAGGTTTTCCATCACCCCATGAGTGATGGACTGATAACTCAGATTCAAAAACAGCTGCACAAATATTTTTTTTCCAGATAAGAAAAGTTGAGCTGGAGGCAACAGATGTGCCAAAGTCAACAAAGATACAGATCAAAGGACACGTGCTCACATGTTTAAAGGAGGGGGGTGTACACATGCAGAGAAGGTGGACTGCATGGAGTTGACATGGGGATTGCTCTGTGAGCAGAACAAAGAGGGAGTGTGTGTCAGCCCTGGCTGAATCACCCGTAGACTTTGTAAAACACATATGTCTAAGCCAAGTGTGGTGGAAGACACCAGAACCACAGCAGTCGAGCCTGAGGCAGCCTCTGGGCTTTGAGGCCAGCCGATGGCACACAGGGAGACATTGGCTAAAAGTAAATACATAAACAGAAGGGGAAAAGAAAAGGAAAAGGGGGGAGGACTAAGGCAGGAGGAAGGGAAGGAAGAAGTAAGGAAAGAAGGACACCATTTCCTGAGCTCTAGACAAGACCTGTGGTGAGATTTACTTCAAAGAAATGTGGCCCCAGGTTTTTTTTTTTTTTTTTTTTTTTTTTTTTTTTTTTTTTTTTTTTTTTTAACACTACAAGGAAGGATATATTATCTTTGCAGAAATGTGTTCTGTTTGGGATTTCAGTAGTAGCTAGGTTATAGTGACATCATAACTCTGCCAAAGGGCAATGTTCTAGAATACCTCTAAAGACGTTCTGCTACGGGCTAAGAACAGCCATTCCCAGCCTGCCCTCCTGTCCCGTTTCAGATGGACACATCTTGATTAAGCTCTTCAGTCTCCCCAGTCTGCCTGTCTTCATAAGCCTATGAGATTCACGTTTAAATGATGCTTCCAAACAACATAGCCTTTAAGTTTGTGTCCTTGCATAAATATTCCATATAAAGATGACAAACCCATTTTAATATGGTTAACAAGAGGTAAATAAACCATTTTCTTTTGTGAAATAAAAGTTTGGAAAACTCCCTCTTAAGTCATTTGTATTCCATTCTGTATAAAGAAAAGGCAGAAGACTAAGCCTCAAGAAGATTTAAAGCAAAACAAAAACAAAACTTCCATTTGGCAATATATTTGAGTCTTGAGGCTGAAAAGAAATGCAAATTTGGCATGCTTAAGGTCTGATTTCTTCGGTGGCGACTCTTCCTTTGACTTTCTGACTCACAGTGAACGGCTGGGCTTTGTCCCTGAGTGTGAAGGCTTGCTGAAGGAATCATTATCTATCCATAAAAGCTAAGCCAACTTGCCAGCATAGAGTCAGGTTAATAATACTTCTGCCCCATTTAAATGTGAGCATGGCAACTCCCAGAGAGACTGAACTTGGTATTTGATTTCAATTAGCAAAGCATAAATTATATTTAATGCTCTGCTCCCCGCCCTTCCCAGGAATGGATGATTCATGGCTACTGCTTGTGTTTCTAAATGAGAAGAGAGTCCATCCTTTTGAATAATGCCTTATAATTGCTGCTGTGCTCATTTCAGTTTAAAAGTGTCTTTGATACCCGAGAGATACAGAAGCCATGACACTGTAGCTAAAGTTTACGAGTTCGAAGCTCCACACACACACACACACACACACACACGCACAAAATCTAAGAAAATTACTTAGCAGACTCATGCATCTTTAGCTTGTGAATGGACACCATTATGTGGAGGTATGGCTGTTTATGGAAATCTCTACAAGCTTAAGGAAGGAACATCTTCAACTAACTTCTGCAGATGAATGTGGCTGCTCATTCCTATAATATTAGGATTCTCATCCGATCCTTCCTTTTCTAAGCCTCTAACTCCTGTTTTTTCAGGGTCTTGACTTACTGGAACCCTCCTATTACTCCACCCTGTTATTTCCCAAGGAAAGCTTCTCCACTGGCTCAATGCTGTCAGAAAGGGTAACTAGCTGTCTTTTATCCCTGCCTATATGTGTGGATTCTACAAAAGAAACTACCAGTCTGACTTATCTTCAATTTTTATATCTGTAACAGAAGTATATTTAATCCTTACCTGGGTACTACCCAAGGTTTCCATGGAGATGAAAATGACTTAATAGAGAGGGAGACATCTGAAAAGAATAAAATGCTTATTGACAGGAAGGATGCTGATGAGAATGATGATAATGGTGTTGGTGACACTGATGCTGCAGACTAAGGATGAAGATGATGGTGGTGATGGGGATGAGGATGCTAATTACTACAAAGATGAGGGATGAGGAGGAAGAAGGAGGTAGTTTCACAATACTCTTTCCAGAACAATATATCTTTATAGTATTCTAAAATAGTGTTGTTCAGTAATTAATTATACTGTTTTACTCACATTGAATAATCATGAAAATGCTGAGAGAACGTGAAGCACACTTGATTTGCATAAAGCTCAGGACAGGAAATGTTTTAAGAAGCTCCCTATAAACAGAAATAAGATGGCTGAAATTCACGCATTCATATGCAAAATCTCCCTCCACTCTACCTTGAGGGAAATTCACCTCACTTTTTCTAGCTTTTCCCTTGTTCTGTATCAAAGGCAGTGCTTTAGATTTTACAAGGACCCAGGATTCAACAATGCAGAAAAAGCTTTCAAGTCATGAGTTCACTGTCTGAAGTTCTGGCTCCTTAATTCTACCTGATCGACCAGGTCGGTTGAGAACCTGGGTCCAAGATTGTATGTTTCAGAGTGTGTCTGCTTTCTCATAGAAATGAGGAATTTTCATTTCCAGGTAAGAGGTACATAAGATCACATCCTAGAAATCATGAAATATGATGTGGTAATACAATATGACCTATGACATCCAAGAAGGAAATACAAAAGAAACCATTGGGTATCTGCAATGGGAAATGAGCAGGGATCCCTGAATACAGGAAAACAACTGGGCTTTATTTTCAGTCTGTTTCCTTCACTCTATTACTCCATACACATCTATAGGGTCATCACATGGCAACAAAAAGAAATAGAGTGAAGGCGGGGAGAGGTCTGAGAGATGGCTCAATGTTAAAATCACCATCTGCTCTCCCAGAGGACCCAGTAAATGCTCTCTAGAGAAGGGACCAACAGAGTGGATGCATGTCACAAAATATATTTAGTAGACTGGATTTCACAGTGAAAGCGGGGGAGTCCCAAAACTGGTCTTCTGCATACGGCATGTGGTCGAAAAAAATGACAAGGTCCATAATGCTGTATGCCTCCACAGTCAAAGGTATCAAAGGCCAGAGTATTCTGGAGAGCTGTTGGTCTTCGGTCGGTGTTGGAAGACTGGGGGGATCTAGGTTCTGCTGTTAGCTCTAAGAATGAGGAGAAGCACTCACAAGTAATGAGGCAAAGCCGGGGGGTCAAAATCAATGATTTTTACCTTTCTTGAAGCTACTTCAATAATGCTTTCCCCTTCTCTCCTATCAGAAGTGCAGGAGATACAGCAGCCCAACCAACTGATTTCTGCAGGGAATGTTTCCACAAATGCTGTGAGGAGGGCTTTCTCAGTGGCAGTGATAAACTGTCTGCCATGCTTGCCTCGCTGCTGTGAAATACACACACTTTCAATGACCTGCTCAAAGTCAGCAGGTCCTGTGGGGGTGTTAACCGTGCTGGGAGCTCCCCATGCAGTTTTCTAGCCCGTGCATATACCTTTCCACTGCTCCTTACTGTCTCTACATCCACTTGGAATTGGAACACCGTGACCAAGTTGTCTATCTCCTTGAAATGCAGGGATGGTTCAACAAATGCAAATGTACAAATGTAACAAACTGCCTAAATGGTCTTAAAGGCAGAAATGACAGGATCTTCTCACAGATGCAGGAACAGCCACTGTTAATAGGATGGTATCCCAAGGTGTCATTCTATCCACCCAGGAACCAATCAATTAAACGTGAGAAGCAAGTTGTGGGTAATAACAGATGTTAGACCAAACCATGGGGCTATAAAACCTCTCATTTATTCCATGCATTTGACAAACATGTATGTCTTATCACTGTAATAGGTTTTCAAGAAGCCCCATTATCTGTCCACATGAGCTTCAGTGGGAGAAAGCCCTCACAGTATGGGAATGCATAAGAATAGTCCAGCAAGCACCTTGAGATGCCCTCTCCAGGGGCAGAGGGCCTCAAATTTGACTTGAAAATATTTTAGGCTACAGCAAACACCCAGCTCCTTTAGTCTCAGATGGAGAGATGAGTTTGCATGAAGGGTACAGAATTTTCCTGATAGCCTGTTCTCTTTTCCACACTCCCATAGCTGGAAGAAACACAGATTGTTCATCAGAAAGTGAAATATGACAATCTGGAAGGCTCCCTGTGCTGAGGACATATAGAGGCAAAGGCTGGACAATGTGTAGCCACCATTATACTTCTGGCTTGGTGAAAGGACAGGGTCCTCTTCCCCTCAAAATTTCAAAAAGAGCCCCAGGCCCTCTGCAAACACTTTGCCGCCACATCCTTACTCAACACTGCCTCTGCACTGTGTTTCAGGGCAGAGTTGCTTCCTCTGAAATATCTGCAAGGGACTGGTTTGGGCACCAGTTTGTTTATTAAGATCGGGGGATAGTTCTCAAACCGCCCGAAAGCTTCAATAAATGCTACGAAACAAGTGCTGTGTGCTTTTCCTGATAACTCATAGAAAAGGTGATATTTAGCAACTACTTTGATTTTGTTCCATCATGGGAGAAAGAGCCGGGAACCGTCCAGATGATGGCTGCAGATTCTGCTGTGATTTTTGCTCACCAAAGGCAACATTTTCCGATCGAGCAGGAGATAGCCTCTTTTCTGTCATCTAAGGAAGAAAATGCTGTGTAGTTTTTAATCCTCACGGGAGAGTCTCTAAAGGATGTCAGGGAGAGGACCTGCTTCTCGGATCGTGTGGGGAAAGGGCTTTGGAAATAAGGGCTTTCATTATCCAAGGGCATCCTGTTGAGAGGAAAGAAAACTGAAGAAATAAAATGGGAATTGCTTATGCCACAGGAATCCGTCTGAGGACTGGGTCTAAATCATAGACTCACAAAGTGGTCTCCAGGCCAAGATAGATCCTAGCACACAGTTATGCTGCCTTGGTGCTCCTGGGAAAGGAACTGAGTGGGGTCTCTATAAATTTCTGCTTTCTAACCTCAGGCAGGCCCCCGGTTCTGCTATTCATTGCTTTTATTGGTCCCTGAGCAGCTCTTTCTCCCAGGCCCCTTGTATTTGTTTCAGAAACACCCTCTCTCTGCGAATGTTCTTCTCTAATATGCATCATCCTCCCTGTTATCCCCCTAGACGAGGGGCTGGCTTCACAGAGAAAGTCCTGAGCAGCCTTTTATCCCTCTCATTGGACTTGTGCCCAATTATCCCGTGAATGGAGACAACAATCTGCCCACTTAGTGCTCTGCTCCCGCTGTGATAGGGCCACAGGTGCCAAGATGGCCTAACACACAGAAACCTTTATACAGCTGAAGTGTTTACTAAGACCACTCTCAGCAATATGGAGGCCATTTGCATCATGCGCATACGTGTTCGCACATGCGTGGATGTGTCTGCCATTGTACATGTTCACGTCTGAGTGTACGCAGGTAGGGAGGGACAAGTGGAAGCCAGAGGTTTATGTGCAGCGCCTTCCTCAATTATTCTCCGTCTTACTTGAAACAGTCTCCCACTGAGGCTGGAGTTCACTGATCTGGCTAGACTGACCAGCCACCAAAACTCTGGAGATCCTCCTGTCTCCACCTCCGCAACACTGGGATATTGGTCTGTGTCACCATGCCCAGCTTGGGGTGTGGAATCTTAAGATTGAGATCAGGCTTTCATGCTATTTCGTGTACTTTTCCGACAGCCATATTCACATTCCTTGGAGGTCATTCATTTGGCCCTCATCTACAAAAACCCTTTCAACCTTTGATGCTTTGGACTATTGCTTTGCTCCATGAAATGCTCCTTGTTGGGGTGTCAGTTGGTAGCCCAGGCTGACCTGTAGATCAGTCTGGTGTCGCACTTGTGGTGACATGAGCTACCATGATTCATTTCAAATTCATTGTTAGTTGCAAAAAGCAAATTTCATTACTTTAGACACCTTTTGTAATTTTTTTTCTGGCATAGGAAATCATCATAAATCACAGACACCTCGGAGACTGGAAGCCCAATAAGATAACAGGAAATGGACCTAGTATCTTGAGAAACCATTGTGATTTCACAGTATTCATCATCATTGTGGGATCAGAAGGAGGTGTATTGAGCATACATGAAAGGTGCAGAATTAGCCTCAGGCGTGTAGACGCCATTCTATTGTCTACATTTCAGTCATTTCCTTCACCCTCCTAATCTGCCCATCTCCCCACAGGAAAAAAAAAATACATCACGTGGTATACCTTAGGATCCAGGGTCCTTTTAGTACCACCTCAGATATGGAAATTCCAAAATCCCCACTGACTTCTCCAATTTTGAAGATCAGAGATTTTTTAGATCTGTAGTAATCATCTCATACAGCTATGGGTCAACATATTCACTATCCTTAGTTACATGACTCCTAATAAAAACCAGATTGTATTTCTTTGGTATGCACTTGGGGCATAACCCATCAATGGCTTTCATGCCCTTCACTTACTCCTTCCTGCAGTACCTCTCTGGACTTCTCTGGACTGCTAGTGACTCTGCTGACTATTCATCTCCAGAGCTGAGTCCTATGTATATCCATCCATTCCAGGTGACCTCATACATTGTCATGGTTTCAAATATCATCCCTATGTTGCTGACTACCAGTGTATCATTTCTAGCCTGAATCTCTCTCTTGCATTCTAGGATTTCATATTAATCTTTGACTTTCCCACTTGGAGATGTGTCAGTCACCTGAATCTTAATATTTTTGAATCAAGGTACATACAATATAATCTATTCCAGCCTTTTCCAAGATTTCTCCATCTCAGTGAGCAGGTTCTTTCTTTCCAAGACCAAACCTTACGTCCATTCTTTAAAGATTGCGCTAAACTTTTTCATGTAATATATTTTGGTCACATTCTTTTCCCCTCAACATATTCTCCCAGATAACATATCACAAAATCTCTCTCTGAAAAAAATAAAACCAACAACAACCCATGAACTACAATGAAAAACAAAAATCAAAATAGACAAACTTTAAAAAAGAAAAGAAAAAGAAAATCATTAAGACAAAAATACCAAAACAAAAGAATAAAACATTCTTCTGTTGGCCAGCTGCTCCTAGGCATAGGGTCTGCCCTGGAATGTGGTTGATCTGAAGTGAAACTCCATTGAAGAACACTGATATTCCCTTTCCCAGCAGGTATGAGTTACAAATAGCTTCTTCTTGTTTAGGTGTGGGACATTTTGTCTGTGTCCCCTTCTCAGTGCTGGGGTTTTGTCTGGTTTAAACCTGAGCAGTTCACATTCATGCTTAAATGTGTATTAGCTGATGGATGGATAATGAAAATGTGATGCACTTACATAATGGAATATTATTTAGCTGTTAAGAAAATTGAAGTTATGAAAATTGCAGGTAAATGGATGGAGCTCCAAACAATGATCCTGATTGAGGCAACCCAGACCCCAAAAGACAAATATTGCATGGTTTCTCTTATATGTAGATGCTAGCTTTTGAGTTTTAGATATGTTTCTTTCACTGTTAATGACTACATATATTAATAAGGGACCCTGGCTGAGGGATAAAGAGTGGATTTTCCAAGGAAAGGGAAATAGATAGTTGTAGTTACTTTCCTCTCATGACTTGGCCAAATTATTTATTATACAAGACTTAAACTCATTAGGACAGGATAATTATTAAAGCATTTATTACATGTTTCTTAATTGATATTGTTTATGTTGGTTGTAATTCTAATTTTTATACCTGATATTTGTTTTTATTGTATATAATTTTTATTAGGCTTAGAACTTTCTTATTTAAACAAAAGGGGGAGGTGCTGTAGGAATTCCTACTGCCAGTAGCCTTTAAGTTACCCGCCCATTTGGGCATGGCCTCTTATACTTTATATGCCTATGTAAAGTGCTCATCTGGCCTCTTTTCTGGCTGCAGGATTTGGTTGCTGTTCCCCGTTGCGGCAGAGGATTGTGATCTCTGAGTCTATCCCTAAATGAATAACCCTCTATTATACTCAATTCTGAACTAGAGTGGGATTTCTTTTAAGCGTCCTTCTTCAATTCATGCCTGCTACTATGAGACCTGACAGAAATACTCTCCCATGATTCCTGACTGACCCAGTCCTACTTTCAGTGTAACCGTTTTACAGGGTTTCTTGAGGTCATATAATTCCCCTTCTCAACTCCTCAGAGTCACTCATTCCTACAAGGCAGGGGCGGGGGGATTCCTCCGAGGTAAGAATAATATCTCATTCCTGTCTGCTCTTCTGATGCCAAGCCCTGAAGCAGTAACAGCAAATATCAAACAAAGAGTGGAATTAGGCGCACAGTGATGGGGTAAGCACATTATTTAGTGCAAAGAAGAGCAGGCAAAGACACTTCAAATCTATATTTGATCCCGTTTCCTTCTTCTCGGTCTCATTTGCCCAAGAGCTTTCTTTTAACTCTGTGAGGGTTCACTGTTGTGACTCAGAGACATGGTGGAGCTGGTGACACTCCTAAGGATTAAAAACTTTGAATTCTTCTATGTTTCCTTGATGACTGGAGTCTGGCCTTCCATGTGCAAACATCGCCAAGGCCCTCAAGAAGGGAGGTGAAAGGTCCAGAAAAGACATCTTTCTTTTTCTCTTAAAAGCTGTTTGGAGACTACACTGCCCGCTTAACACCTTTCCACATTTATCAGGTTATCATTATGAATAAAACTGGCATCTCCATGAAAAGGTAGCACTTGCTAGTGAGAATGCTTTCTAGCATGCACTGAACCCTGGGTTTGACACCCACCACTGCTAGGAGAAAGGAGAACTTCTCTTTTATAGCCAATTAACTATCACCGGCTTGTAAAGTCCTGTTTATTGGTCACTTACCAAGAGACAGGTACTGCTTCCTCCACCAGGAGTTCTACCCCACCAGACATCCCCGGGGCACAGCCCCTCATGCTCCAGATCTTTGCTTTAGTGCTCCCATGTTGGGAGGCTCCCTGGCCGTCTAAAGCAGTGTCAGCACTTGCCCACTCCCACGTTCTGTCCTTGCACCCTTCTGCCTCATCGTTCATGGGTTTTCTCAGTGCCTGCTGTTATAATACAGCACACATCACCCTCCCTCCAGTCTCCGGTGCCACAGGTCCCACACTTGTAGATCAGTGATTTTTGTACAGTGAGCAACGGTCTTTAAGGAACCATGTATTTACCAAGTGACTAAAGAAATACTATGCCCAAGTGTAGATGACTTTCCTCCGTGTCATTCACTGGTAGGGTTGGCAGTAGTACCGTGCCACTTTACAGATGAGGAAACTGAGACCAGTAGTGATGAGTCACTTTAATGTCCCGTAGCTGGTAAAGGCAGACTTGAGACTCCCACTTAGAGTCTATCTGAACCTTTCCCCACTTTGAGACATCTTAAGGCTTCACTTGGAAAAGAGACAGGATTTTATATTCTTCTGAAGTATGTAATGGGGCATTTTCCCAGTGTTGTTAGTTAGCTATTGTCTGTCACCATGGATACCCTGAAAGGGAAGAGAATTGCTAAGTCATTGCTGGGCTGTCATGGATGGGCTACAGGGACTGACTCCTTAACTTCGTAGCCTGAAGGTTATAAATTATTTTTCTCTCTCTGTTGTCACTTGGCACTGATTTAGACTGTGAGTCCCACCGTGCAGATTAAGAAACAAAAGACAAATAGTTAAGTTGACATCCCAATGAAAGTTGCATGGTTCAACCCAGTTCCCTTTGATTTACTTGTTTTCAGCCAGTGAAGAGCCCAAGTCAAGCAATGAACTTATGGGAAGAACGGGGATGCGCAACCGGGGCTTCTGGTACCCACACTGCAGAAGGGGTATCGGCTATTTCTGCTAGAAGCTTTCTTGAAAAGATCATTATTCAATGTAGTTGGTAGTGCCAGTCCATTCTTACATCTCTTCTTTCAAAACTGTTAAGGCATCATTAGACTACATTCAAACTGAGAAACTGGTTGTATCGAATTAGGATTACCATTGCTGTAATGAAACACTATGACCAAAAGCAAATTGTGGAGAAAGGGATTTATTTCGCTCAGAATTCCACATAACAGTTTATTATCAAAAGCAGTGAAGGCAGGAACTCCAACAGGATAGGAACCTGGAGGCAGGAGCTGATAACAGAGGTCATGGAGGATGTTGCTTACTGGCTTGCTTCCTATGACTTGCTCAGCTGCTTTCCTATAGAACCTAGGGCTTCCAGAACATATTGGGCTGGCCATTCCCCCATCAATCACTAAATAAGAATATGCCCTATAGGCTTGCATATAGGTCCAATCATATGGAGACATCTTCTTAATTGATGTTCCCTTCTCTCAAACAATTTTAGCTTGTATCTAGTTGACATAAAACTGGCCAGCACACTGTCATCATGGACAGATAGTGTGGCTGAGGATGATCTTAGGAGGCTCTCATAGCACATTACTCTATTCAACTGCTAGATTATTTATTGCACTCTTGATCTTGTTTTGTGGCCAGAGAAAGACACATTACCCGATATTATTTCATAAAATCACATAACCTCTACCCTAAGAAAATCATTGAACTATGCCAGAGTGGGAAAAAGTTACTTCCTATACTATCCCAAATTAAACTAAAATAGCAAAATACATGTGAAAGAAGGTTGGATTTTTGTAGGGTAATCCAAACATTTCTAGGCTTCACTAACTTTGGCTTGTAAAATTATGTCATTTGGTCCTGCACTATCCCATTGTTTGTAAACAGAACCAGAGTGATTACAGATGAGACATGGGTCACCACTTCACTCCTCTCTCCTGAAGTGCCGAGTCTCACACCAGCTCACGTTATGATATGTGTCTGTCCTACATTGTTCAATGAATAGCAACACAGACCATGGATTCTGATGAAACAACACACTGAACACTGTGGGCCTGTAACTCAGTTTGTGGGCGACATGGTGAGTAATATGAACAGATCCAGCAATATCCAGCATCTCAACAGCACCTTCCAGCTGTTTTTTATTTATTTTTCGCCTATTTTTATTGGAATTTCTTTTTCTTTTTATCTTTTTTTTGATTCAAAAATTTACACTTCTTCCCCTTCTCCCATTTCCCTCTAGCTCCCCCACCCACCCTTTTCAGTCCCCTTCCTTCCTTAAGAGATTAAGAGAGGGCAGGGAACCCTGCACTGTGGGAAGTCCAAGGCCCTCCCCCACTACATCCAGGCCTAGGAAGCTTTGCATCCAAATAGACTAGGGTCCCAAAAAGCCAGTACATGCAGTAGAAACAAGTCCCAGTGCCTTTATCAATGACTTCTCAGTCAGCCCCCATTGTCAGCCACATTTAGAGAGTCCGGTTTGATCACATGCTCACTCAGTCCTGGTCCAGCTGGATTTGGTGAGCTCCCATAAGATCAGGTACACTGTCTCAGCAGGTGGACCAACCCCTCGTGGTCCTGACTTTCTTGCTCATTTTCTCCCTCCTTCTGCTCTTCAATTGGACCTTGGGATCTCTGTCCATTGCTCTGATGAGGGTCTCTGTCTCTATCTCCATCCATCACCAGATGAAGATTCTATGGTGATATTCGAGATGATCATCAGTGTGATTAGTGGGGCAAGGCCAGTTCAGGTACCCTCTCCTTTACTGCCCAGGATCTTAGCTGGGGTCATCCCTGTGGACACCTGGGATCCCCTCTAGAGCCAAGTCTCTTGCCAATTCTAAAATGGCTCCCTTAATGTAGATATCTTCTTCCCTGCTCCTATATCCACACTTCCTCCATCTTCACCCTCCCACTCCCCCAAACTCTCTCCAGTCTTTCCTTTCTCCTTTCTCTCTTCCCCTTTCCCCTTCCCCCATCTGAGCACAGCTACACTTGTAGAACATTTTAACTGTTGTTCCCAGCATCCCCATATGACCTTAGACCTAAACTCTAGTCTATGAATCTGAAAACACAAATATCTGCACTATGGAGATTCTGTTTCCATAACTGAGGACCAGAAAATCTGCATCCTTACTTTCTTTCTCTCCCCTTCCCTTCCTCCCTTCTCTGAAACAGGTACAAGTTCTTACTTTGCAAAGTAACTTAGCCTGGCCTCTAATGCCACAGCTCCTAAAAGCTGGGGTCATAGACATGTGCCATGCTCTGCTTGAGATTCCTCATCTCTGACAAGCTCCCCACAGCACTAGGGCTTCAGATCCACGAATCACACACCTAGTGCACAGGGGCAGTCACTGCTTCTCAGGTTTTTAAAAGACAGTGGGATCCTCTGTCTGGAAATAATAGCGAATCCTTCCTCTGAGCCTGAGCAAGTGACCAGGGGATATGGTAGCAGATTCTCCAGTAAAAACTTCAACAGAATCTTTAGTGGATTTCTATCATTCATTTTTTTTTCCCCTTGTAGCTGGGCTAGCTGAGCGTGTGTGAGAGGCAAGCTAATGTGTTGTAATGAATATTTTTACAAGCTCATTAAGGAAAGATGCATCGGGACTAATGAGAAAACAATTTTCTTCTCTACTCCCACTCCCGAGGTTAAAAGCTCCCAAGGTCAAAGATAAGCCATGCCCAAGCTGCCTTCCAACAACTTTCCTTTGCTGTTGATTAAGGATAATTTATCACAGATTCAAGTGGGAGAATGGAAACCAGGTGACAGACAGCGGTAGAAGAAAGAAAGGCCCATGTCCCAGTTGATAACCTGGATGACAAACATTCAAAAATATATATCTTTCTGTGATCCCACGTGCCACCTCCACTTTGGGCAAGTGACTTCACAGCGTGTTGTTGTATTGTGGTGCCAGATAAAACCACTGGAAAAAAAAATGTTATCCAAAAAATTAGAAAGTAGTGAACTATAAAATTGCTAATTATTTTCTAGTAAATTTACTTTTAAATAACTTTAGACATCAATTACAGGCACCATTAGGCACCATTAAGCACTGGGCATGTTTACCAAACAAGGGGGAGCCCATTGCTGGCTCCTGTCTCCTCTGTGTGACCTCCTCATTCAAGTTCATCCCGCCCATCCTTCTCCCAAGTGCTCCTTAAAGACGTCAGCACCAAGAGCTGGAATTAAGCAGTATAAATAACAGCAGATTGTTTCCGTTGCCCAGCCAAGCCCCAGGTGTCATGGATGAATGTGCTTTAGGGAAAGATTTTTACTCAAATTGTCAGTTCAGCACGCATTTTTCAAGTCAAAATATCCCTACCAATACTCCACATTAGAATTACATGGAGCATTTTAAAAATATGCTAAGAACCTATCATTTGTACCATTTGCATTATAACCATTACATTATAATATTTT
>NW_026067926.1:1139406-1166930 GCF_014885135.2 Alexandromys fortis | reverse complement strand
AGAGAGAGAGAGAGAGAGAGAGAGATGGAAATGGTATGAGTCTTAAAATTCTCAAAGCCAGTCCCCAAGGCCATACTTCCTCCAACAAGGATACACATCCTAAGCCTCCCCAAACAGCAGCACCATCTGGGGACCAAGTGTTCAAATCTATGAGTCTATGAGCAGCATTGTGATTCAAAGCACTGCCAGCTGGAAGGCCACAGTTCTTTGCTTTGTATTGCCACCAAAACTCTGAATTCCAGCTGTTGATCATCAGGGCAAAGGCTCAACTTTTCCTTAAATGGCAACACTTTTTTTCTTAGAAAGGCCTGGATATTTAGTGGCCTGAGCGCTCCCCTTTGGATGGGGAGAGGTTAGTGCTGCGAGGACATGTGATGGAGGAAGGTCATTGGCTAATAAAGAAACTGGCTTGGCCCATTTTATTGGTTAGAACATAGGTGGGTGGAGTAAACAGAAGCAAATGCTGGGAGGAAAAGGAAGTGAGGTCAGAAGTAATGCAGCTCCTCTCAGAGCCAGACGCCTCAGACAGAGAGGCATGTTCCGCTCTCCCGGGCAGATGCACGCAATGAAGCTCCTCCGACCCAGGATGGACGTAGGCTAGAATCTTCCTGGTAAGCACACCTTGGAGTGCTTACACAGATGATTAGAAATGGGCTAAATTAATATGTGAGAATTAGCCTAGAAGAGGCTAGATAGAAATGGGTCAAGCAGTGTTTAAATGAATACAGTTTGTGTGTTGTTATTTTGGGCATGAGCTAGCAGGCGGCTGGGGTGTGGGGATGCAGCCCGCCACTCTTATTTCAACAGACATGCGAGTTCTCAGTTGTTGCAGCAATACCCTGCGTGAACACCATGGCTGTGATTTCAGTGGGGAAGTGCTGGAGGACAGAGAGTGACTCCAGTGACCTTTCCTCAGCTGGGGCTGGATCCCAGGGCAAATGTCTATGAAAATAGAGGCCAAGATGATTAATAGATTTTTTATTACATTTTCTTCCATTAAAAGTTATAATCAATACAACACCACTATGGGGAATTTGGAGCACAGAAGAAAATAACTCCCTCAAATGCCTTTAACACAACCCAAATTTAATTTTGTTCCATTTTCCCTTCTATCTGTAATACATATACAATTTGTACACAGTTGCTACTGTCAATTTATTCAATCAACAATTCCTAACCGATTATGTGTGTAGCCTTCTGCTAAGGGGTTAGAAGTATAGGAAAATTCCATCCTTGCCACTGGCTGGCTAGCAGTTTCATGAGGGAAGCCAACCACACAGGTCATTCTAACACTAAAAGGTCACGTGTCTCTGAATACAAGAAATGAAGACAGTAGCTTTAGTCTTTGTGTGTCGCACAGCTGAGTGACGGTGCCTCTGTTAGTGGGGTTACATGACAGCATGGTGAACTGCAAAGGCAGCACCTAAGTCCGTTTCTCAGAATTCTATAGTTGGAAGCAATGGGAGAAAGCATCCAATACAAAAGAAATTGGAATTCATTGTTGGTTTTGTAATCAGAGACATAAAAAGAGAGAATTCCAACTTTTCTTGAGAATTAGGCTAAGCAACACTGAACCCTGTTGAAGGGATAATGCAGGTGAACAGGGTGCCACTGCCCAAATGGGGCAGGAAGCTATTCATGGGTCCCCACTATTTCTCATAATCAAGAGCCAAAGTTTTCGGGCCAGTTCCCTGACATGCCTTCCCACCTGTTGGCATGTGCCCCTTTTCATCCCTGACAGGCCAGATCCTGAGCCCCTATCTCTTCTTAGGCACTCTGGGCGGCCCCACACTCTGCCTTCGGTCTGAAGTGTCCCTCGTGGATACCTACAGCCTCATGCTTTTCTTCTTTTCTGGCCTTGTTCTAAGTTTACCCTCAGGCATTTGAAACGGGAGCCATTTCTCCAGACCCTCTGAAGGCTGGTAAACTTTTACCAAAGTTAACATATTATATAGATATTATTTGTCTTGTTTATTGCTAAACATCCACATCCTCTTGATAGAAAGTCAAGAAAAACACTGAATTCTCGGTGTGTGTAAGGTTACACGCTCGACCTTATTTTCGTTGAATCAATAATTGACCCACGATTTGTCTTTTAGAATTAGAAAAATGAGTTGCTAAGCCCAGCAAAGCCCTGGAAACTAACTGCCGTGATTTATACTACTAGACTGCACTAAGACTCGGGTTCTTCACCAGTGAAGCTGACTAGAGGCTTAAAGTGACTTTCCTGGGCCAGGACATTGGTGAGCCAGCACATGCGAGGCCTGCGAGGCCAGGGGAGACTGGCTACAGTAGGCACTCAGAAGTCAGTCAATCTGACCCTGTTCTGTCCGTTAAGTGACAAGGAGACCCTAGCATCTGACTGAATTTATTAGTTGACATTTTCAAGAAAGTCATAATATATTTTAATGTCACTCACGCCTGGTATTTCCCGCTCTCATTGTCCCTCCTCTCCCCCACGGCTCCCCTGTCTCTTTTCTAATATTGTCATCACACTTTTATGTTTTCTTCTTAAATCCTGGTCCTACTTATGAGAAAAGCTGTGTAGCATTTTTCTTGCTGTCTCATTTCACAGGACAAGATGGTCTTCAGATCTGCCGATTTTCCTGAAACTGATGTGATATTTCCTTCCTAATGGCTGACAAAACTCCACTGTGAATATATACCACATTTTCTTTATTCCTTTGTTGGAGGGTACTCAGGCTGGCTCAGACTCTTGGCTCTTGTGAATACTGCTGCAGTACACCTGGGTGAAGAGGAATCTCAGCAGGGCTGGTTTAGAACCCAGTGGGTACACACCCAGCAATCCTATAGCTGGATCACAAGCTCATTTGGTTTTCTGAGGAGACTCTGTACTGATCTCTGTAGTCTATGGTGGAATATTTCTATTACTTACTTTCCTTATTGAAAAACTGGGGGCCTGACAGGCTACTTTCTTTTAAGTACTTAAGGCTGAAGAACAACTGAAATGAGTTGTGTGACAGACTATTATCACTTGAATATTAATTAGATGTTTCCCTCTTTCTTCTATATTTTATTTTCCCATAGAACTTAGTGTAGGTCTGCAGGTAAGGCTACAGGCTTGATCTTTTGAGACTAAGAGTCTTTGACCAGAGAATTTCAAAGGATGGGTTGAAGCGGGGCTTGGGAGGATGTGTGTTTGGGGATGGGAGTAGTTCTGGTTGATTTGTTATTTCCAGGAGTGTGAATACACGGAGCAGTATGACGGGAAACCTGGGAGTTCTGTGGCTTGAGGTGAGAGAGTAGAGGGCTGAGCATTAGAGGAGCCCATCTGGCTAAGCTCATACACTCCAGGCATTTTCCATTTCATCCAGGCCTCCCACAGCGTTAGCAGCTGTAAGACCATCTTGCACCTCAGAGGATAATAGCAATGCTTCCTTCCCTGGGTTGCTAATGTGTATGAAAACATCCTCAGTCCAGTGTCCTGGCATTGGCTTAAGCTCCCTAGAACCAGATGATAAAAATCACCAATTTGATGGCCTTTTTTGTGCACTTAAGGTTTCCAAGGCTTAAACATAATCACCATGATGAAAACGGTCCCTCTGTTCAGTGCATTTGCTGGATCTGAGCACTTTGCTGTATTCTCTGCTCACGTTATCTCATGCCACAACAGGTCTGAGAGCTAAGGCCCATTAAGGTTCACAATTTAGGCCAATTCTCTCAAAAGATAGTTCAGGTTGAAAGCGGTAAATGGCTAGAAAAGAGGTTGGTTGGTGGTCCCAAGAACTAAGTCGTAAAGAAATTCAAACCCCACATATTAGTCCTTTCCTATAGATGGATTTTTCTTTGAGCCATCTGCTCACAAAAAATGACATGGAGACTTATTATTAATTATGAAAGCTCAGCCCATAGCTTAGGCTTGCTCCTCTAGCTCTTTAACTTAAATTAACCCATTTATATTAATCCACATTTTGCCTCATAGCTTTTTCCTTCTCTTTCATCTTACACTTCCTGTTTCTTCTCTGTTTCCTCTGGTGTCTCTCCTGCGCCTTGCTTCATCTCCTCTCCTCTCCTCTCTCTCTGCCCAAAAGTCCTGCCTAACCTCTTCCTGTCTAGATATTGACCATTCAGCTCTTTATTAAATCAATGAGAAGACACCATGGCAAAGACACATCATCACAGTTTACAAAAAGATAATTTCACAACATTTTCCTTTTTGTCTCAATGAAAAAGAAAGGTTATATATATAAGGTAGTAATTATATTCACAATGTCCAGTCCATTTGTATTTAGAAAATTCAGAGAAAATACTCAATTATCTATCCTGTCTTGGTGAATCCAAAGTTTTGTACCTAATTCACTTTCTATTCTAACTTGTATTACCAACCCAAAATGAATTCCTTTAGACCTCAAAACATTTTCTTAGAAAAACAATTTAAACTTCTACTTCTCTCAGCATTATACACTTTATATCTCTTTTGTGAATTTTTTTTCTTCTGAATTTGATAACAAGGAAAACTGTAGCTATAGTTATCTGGTCTTCAACACCATCAGCAACCCGAGAAGGATATGAAATTACAAGTAAATAGGAAATACAGAATGAACAATTTCCAAAACTAAAGAAATGACAGAAACATCTGGCTACTTCAACAGTCACCCAATGTTCCTCTGTAATGTTGGGGTATCCATATTCACCTACAGGTCTAGAATATCTGACAGACTTTTTTGTAAACCTGGGATTTTGAAGGACTGTCCTACCTTGCTTGGCCAAGTTCAGCATTTACTCTCTTTTGTGTTTTCCTTGTTCAAGTTGAACAGCACAGTATCAGTAGTCACGGCAAGGACAGTTTCTTGCCCAGTGGCTAACTTTTGCCACAAACACAGCAAACTCCATATGGAGGTTCTTTGATGTCCATCATCTTCTCTTAAGTAGATCAGTGCTGCCAAGAACAGACATGTCTTAATGTCTTATGTTACTAAAAATCTTAAATGCCATATTATGTAGGTCTTTGAAGTGTTTGAAGACCACCTGCTTATCCGAAACAAATCTGTTTGAATTTCAAAACGTACCTGATATGACTACAAATTTAATTGTTGTAGGTGACTAATTACTACCATCATTTCTTTCTTATCCTTCATAGTTTGTAATAAAAACTTTCAAGGTGTAGAAATTTATATTACATTATTAAATTAGCTGCCTAGATACAATATCTTAAACAAGAGAAGAAACATGTATACACACACAAACACAAACATATATAAAACATATAAAACCCCTTATATTAACATACATAAAAACACATATAAAAACCCTTAAATTTGTATCAATATACAAAAATCTATACCAATGTGAAATATCTAAAACTAGTGGTTGTTTAAAAGTAGACTCAATAATCCATCCTTTTATCCCATCATTTCTATGCCAAATTGATGTGGGAGTGTCATATATCAATCTGTTGATTTCATTGGTTAAGTTATAATAAACCAGCTGCTTGGCCTCATGGCTTGGAACATAGATGGGAGGAGTAAACAGAATAGAATTCTGGGCGGAAGAGGAAGTGAGGTCAGACTCTGCTCTGCTCCCGGAGAGACTCGACAGCTCTGCTCTCTGGAGCAGAGACGCCATGCTCAGCTCTCCCAGGCAGCTCCAACCCAAGATGGACGTAGGCTAGGATCTTCCTGGTAAGTGCACCTTGGGGTGCTTACACACATTATTAGAAATGGGCTAGTCCAGGTGCAAGTGTTAGCCTGTAAGGGCTAGAGTTAATAAGCCAAGCAGTTTTTAAATGAATACAGTTTGTGTGTTGTTATTTTGGGCATAAGCTGGCCAGGCGGCCAGGGTGTTGGGGACGCAGCCCTGCCGCTCCTATTTCAACACCAAATCACCCTTTTTTCCCTTCAGAAAAATATCCCTGAATTCAATCTCCTTTGTTTAGTTTTCTCCCTGATCATGACCAGTAACAATTTGTAACTAACCTCCCTAAATGATGACAAACATTCAAAACACACTGAACAACCAAAAACCACCCACCCCACCTCTTGGGAATGTGAGCGTTGTGTTCTCTAGACTGCTTCCTGTTGTCTGTGAGCAATGGCATCTTTAGGGAGCCTGGGCAAATTGAGATAATGGTCACATACTGGGAAAACTAGCCATAAAATTTGTTGTCCAGTCTCTGTGCAATGGGAAAGCACAAGGCTTATCTGCAGTCCTATGAGGCTGGACCATCTCAGCCAGCAGCCTTGAAGCTGTTCTGGATGCAGAACTCTGAGGAAACCACAACAGAGGTAGTCTGAGAGACTGGATCACCTGGGCCTCCCCTTTTCATTGGTATCTTGTTCCCTTGTCCTGAAAATACACAAACTTTCAAAGGTAACATGCATATCTGCATTAACGCAAGTATGAACTGTGTGTTGGACAAAAGCCAGCCAAAGATAACTTTTTTGTTTGATGTTTGAGCAGGCAAAATATGTCACCTGTCTTGTAGTTTTTTAGGTTTATTTCTTTATGTCTGTAGCCAGGATTTTTAGGGGTCTCTCTGATTTCTATCAACCTTGAAAGAATCCACAGCCTTACACATATTTTTACTTCCAGTTTGAAGTCAAGACATTCCTGAAGTCTCTAGACTGGTTTAATTCAGCAGTTCCTTTTACAGTCCTATGTCTCTCAGTAGCTGTCATTCTCTCATCAGCAATCAAAAAATTTAAAGTCAACAAGACACCATGCAGAATCCAGACTCTCTGTGTAGTTTCTATTTTATTGTGGCTTATCCTTTTTATATTATTTTATTCTCTTTTTAATTACTTAATTTTATTATTTATAAACTACTTATTTTTATGACCATCTGTACCAATTTCTTTTCATTTTAAGCCTATACATATTTTCTTTAAACACACTGTAACCTTGCCAAAGACACACCCTCACTGTGTACAAAAAGATTATTACACAAAACTTTCTTATGTGAAGGATGACTGGATGCCAAGTTGATAGGCGTTTTTGGTTCACCATTAAATGAGAGGCAACAGTGATCATATCCCAAGGCATTTGGTGGTGACGACAGGACAGTCTCCAGAGAATCTAATATTTGTATCTCACACCATATCTTTCTAAAGGTTAATATTATAGCTGGATTGTGTTACCTCAATTGGCAAATTGTAGTGTTGCAATCTTGGCTCTTCAGTACTACATAATGAGACTGTCTTTAAAGATAACACCTCCAGATAGCTGATTTGGTTAAAATAGAACCTCATGGATGGTTGTGATTTGTATAATTAATGCCTTATTAAGTAGAGCCAATTATAACAAGACATAGAGAGGAAAGACCATGTAAACATCCAGGAAGAAAGAGGAAATACAAAAGTCAAGAAGAAATTGTAGGAGAAACTAACCTTGCTGACCCTGGATTCATGGTTTCTGAACTGTAAGACAAGAACATTTCTTTTGTATATGTTTCTTTGTTATAGAAACCTATATAGACAGCGAGGGATACTATAAAAATGCCATGGGCTGAGTATCTGAAGCAAGAGAAATCTCAAAGGTCTAGAAACTGAAAGTGCAAGTTAAAGGCTTCTGAGACCTTCCACATTTTGCAGGTGGACATCTGCACTTGGCTCTGCTGTCTCTTCCTCTTCTTGATACCATTCACAGTGTGTTCAAACATTGTCTCTACAGACCCTGCTCTAACTCAGCCATCTTTTTAGAAGTACCATTTCCAAATCTGGGTGCTAACTCTATATGGGCAGTAAAACTCCAATGTATGTCTTAGAGGAGATTATCTCCATGTGTAGAACATTCTTAGCATGCCCAGTCTCTGCAAAATGCAGATTATTTAAATTAAGAACTAATGGATTTAGAAACAGTCAGCAGAGGGAAAGAGGGGCAGCCTATGATTCATTCACCTTTCTGTCATAATGACAAAAGTTCCAAGGACCTTAATACAATCACCCACAGATTCAGTATCCTAGAAATATTTCACTATGATCCAATGAGTCTTTGGTGAAGGTTGAGCATGCTTGAGAGACTGGGAAAGGCATCTGCTAGATAGTGAGTCTAAAATTCAGCTTCTGAGGACCTAGCTTGCTGAATTGTGATGTAAGCATAATTCATGTAGGCAGAGGGCATGTCTGACCACAGGGATACTTCTGCAAAACTCCTCACAATGTTTATTAAAGTTAAAAATACTCAGTATTGTTCTCTAATTTTCAACTTCCTGTTGTGAGGGGCGATACGAGTGTTTTTTAAAATATTTCATGTGATTTTGCTGTATGGCATAGATTTAGGTGAGAAACAAATGGATCTTACTTTGGAGGAACCCAGCCTTCCAAAAGGCAAGGAAAGTACAGCGTATGTGGTTCTAAGTGTGCACTGAAGAACAAGCAATATACAGGGATCAGAGTAAAAGATGGAGGTGCTCCCCCTAGGGAGATGCTCCACCTATGGAGGTGCTCCACCTATGGAAGTGCTCCACCTAGGGAGGTGCTCCCCCTAGGGAGGTGCTCCACATCATTTGTATGCTTGCTCTTATGCATTTGCCACTTACAGTTGTCTATGGACTCAGCTCTATTCTATTGCACTGCAAGGGCATAGGTGAGGAAGAAGCAAGGCAATGGCTACGTGGGCAGTGGTTGGCATGAAACCATTCTACATCAGAGGCCACCACTGTGTCGAACCAGAAACACTCTTGTCCTGATACAGAAATAACCATCAGGAAGTGTCCAGGCAAAAGGAGAACAGTGATAGTCTCTGGAATAACGGAGAAGGAGAACAAAAAAATGACTTTCCTGGAAAATGCACAAAATTCTCTGACACTGAGGGAATTCTGAATTTACCTCTCAGTCCTAAACTTCATAGACGTACAATATTCACTGCATTTGATATATACAGAGCCTGCCATTGTCCCGCCTTACACATTTATGGAGAAGGTAAAATGAGATAATGTCCATCCACGGTGCTTGTTTCCTAGCCTGGCGTATGATGAGTGCTGGGGGATGGATAACATCCTTCACTGTGATAACAGTGGTAAGTCCAAAGCAATCTGGGGTTCACAGAAGAACACTAGGCTCAGCAAGAGGAACCTGAACTCCACTTACAAACAGAGGCAGGTCCATGTCTGTCACAGAGCTCTGTGGGACACGATGTAAGTGGGTCACACAGAATCTGCCACTGAAGATATGATCGGCAAACTCAGTGGGTGGGGACTGTAATGGCCAGGGCCAATGTTTAGTTAAAGCTGCAAGTAATGAGCTCTCATGTTGGTCAGCATCACCTGAAACAGCTTGGAGTCCAGCTTGGTGTAGAAGGTTCTTCTAGCTATGTGTTGCTTTCATTGGTTAATTAATAAAGAAAACTGCTTGGCCTGAAAGGTCAGAACATAGGTAGGCAGGGTAGACAGAACTGAATTCTGGGAGGAAGAAAGCAGGGTCAGAGATTGCAGCCATGGAGTCAGCTGCCAGGTCAGACATGCTGAATCTTTCGTGGTGACATACAGATTATTAAAAATGGGTTTAATCAAGATGTGAGAGTTAGCCAAGAAGAGGCTAGATATAATGGCCAGGCAGTGATTTAATTAATACAATTTCCATGTGGTTATTTTGGGAGTTAAGTTTGCTGGACAGCGGGACACAGCCTGCCGCTCTCCTCACGATATAGCTGAGAAGTAGAGCAGATCCAGTCAGGGCGACTTCAGGAAAACCTGGTTTCAGAAATTTTCTCATCAGCTTCTTTCAACAGCCTCAGGAAAGAAATAGAATTGAGCCTTGAACCCCATCTTTGCCGCTTGCCACTATGAAAACTGACATACCACTTGAACCAAAACATGTTTGAAAATGAGGGATATGGTTTTCCGAGAGGCTTTGTTCTTCTTACGAGTTGGAAATCACCTTTCTTGAGTACTTTGGTGGATTACCTGCATTTCATTACATTATTCACACCAATGTCCCCTTCATATCTAAAACATTTCTATTTTCCTACCCTTTTTGTAAATTTATCATTATCCTAATACCTGGCTTCATGTTACAGATTGTTTAGCTATCTGTAAGATTCCTGAGGATGAGGATGCTTTTGTGTTGAAAACTTCATCCTCAGTGACCTACTGAATGAAAACTAAAGAGTTGGGGCTTTGGTCTCGAGGTCTTTCTATCTCCAGAACCTCTCATGGGTTATGGAAAATCTCCAGTGTCTTCCTTAAAGAGATGAGGGCAGCATGTTGTGTGTCTCACAAGAGCTCCCCTTTTGTCTTGCATACTTTCATTTTTAAAAAGCTGTATTACTTCTACTTGTTAGTTTACCTTTCTATATGCCATGGTATAAACATTTTCCTGTAGCAATAAGTAATACTTAAAGTACTTATATATAAAGGCCAGAGGACAGCCTTGGGTGTCTTCCTTGGGTAACAACCAACTTCCTTTTTTTTTTTCACTGATTAGTCTAGACTTATTAGCAGCAAGCCCTTAGCATCCACCCAAATCCCCCCCCCCTCCAAGAACCCTATATATATGTTACAGATGCATTCTTGACCTGAAGGTTGTATATGACGAGATATGATGAGGAGAATACAGGGGTCGAGATGACAGACAGGAGGTGCATCCTGGCACAAATCTGGAGGTAAATCTAACATATGAATATATTCCTTTCATTATGTTAAAGTTAAAATATTTTTTTCTTTGATAAAACTGTACATTCTCAGACCAGTTTTCACATTCTTCTACTAATGAGTATATACTTCTCATTATTATAATATTATAACCTAATAGCACATTTTCATTAGTATATTATTATATTCTATTATTATGGCAATTTTATATACTGTTATAATATTGTAATCAATTTTTTTCTATTTGCATTAGCATATCAGATAAGGTATTATATAATATTCTATTTATGTTCTACTCACAGATTATTAGCATTTTCTACTAGTTCCAAACAAATTCGAGTCATTTTACTAAGAAATACATTTTTTTAATTTTTATATGAAACTTTTTACATCTATACATCAAAGGAGTTACTATTAAAAATAGCATTCTTCAAAACAACATAGTGTATATTTTTTAAGTCCACTTTTACAAAAATTCATATGGAAAATCGCTACTACAGAGCTTCCTAAAATCTGAACATATATGTACAGACTTACTCAAAAAGGGGTAACAATGCCCCTACTAGAAATTGCAGATGAATAAATAAAAAGTCCAGTTCCAGGGATGGGAGCATCTTTTAGAGCCTCTGGCAAGTGAGGTCCCATAGATTCCCAAACATTATAGCTATTGCCAATGCTACTGGCTACCCTCCAGAAACTGATGGACAGACTCTATTGAATACATTGGATACCTGAGTCATAGAACACAGAGAAGCTTCATTCTTCCTAACTGGCTTTCCTAGTGTTTGAAGGTGCTGTATGGACCCTGAAAGCTACAATTTACAGTGTTCCTGACAACATAAGTCCATTGGTATAATAGTGACAAAGATATCTTGAGAGTAACCAATTAGTTTCTGATTCAGTTTAAATCCCATGTCACCCACACCTGGCATTGATATTGAGTCCAAGAACCTATGACTAGACAGGTCATAGGTCCAAAGGGGGAACCGTCTACTATTACTCTGCTAAATCAGCATGTTATTAAGCTGAGTCCTAATGACTTACAGTCATACCCATAACCAGTGCATCTCTCAAACATCAACAGAAAAGCTTCTTTTTTGCAGTTGATGCTGATTAACAGAGACCCACAAGTAGTCAAGATGAAGAGAATAAAAGACTGCAGAGAAGAGAATAAAAGGATAGGATGTCTGTATCCTACCTTTTTGTCAAAGTTTAGGGATCATTGAGGAAGAGGAGATAGAAAGATCATAAGAGTCAGAGGTGGTGGATGACTACAAGGACACAGCAAGGCAGGTATTCATGTGACCTCACTGAAGTTGAAAGCATGCATAAATCCTGCACAAACTCAAGCCAGGCAAAACCATAGTATGGAGAGTGGAGATAAGCATAGAGTCTTCCCCTTGAGTGAGGAACTATTAACAAGTAGCTGCTAGGAAAGGGAGAGTCCGCTTTCTTCAGGAGTGGGGACATCGATCATGCTGGGGCGGAAGGCCATACCTAGAAGTATACGAGCAACACCAACTGTACCTGATGTTGCTTTTAAAGAGGACACAAAGTTGGGTGGGTTCAGAAGGGGAGTTCTTGGAAAAGTGGGAGGTGAGTATGGATATGATCAAAATACATCATATCAAATTCTCATAGAACTAATAAAATTAATAAAAAATGAAATACTCAGCAAATATCTGTAGCAATTTTCATAGATCCTGAACACACTGGGCCCTTCTCTGCAATAGCTATAGGTACTATTTATATTCATTCTATAGCTTTCTAATGTTGGGGGAATTCTTTCCCTCTCTGACTTGCCTGCTAATCATTAAGCTTGACGTGTTTGTTCCAAACTCATGAGTACCATGTGGATTAAATAAGGTGGTAAACGCTGAGCTCCCTAGGTTGTTGATAGCACACCAGGTGTTGAACACATGTTGTAAGACTTGCTACTAATTTAAAAGAAATTATAGAATAGCAGTAGACACTTGCGGTCATCCCAGACCATGAAAAACATTCCTCTTCCACATGACAGCTGTACAGCTGGTACAATTAGCCTATAAATCTTTTGAAGTGGGTCAGTGAGGCTATGGGACAGCAAATACCAGCTCGCTCTGGGATACTGTGGCTTTGGCTTTTTGTTCAGCTCTGCCTCACACTCCCTATCATCCACATTCAAGTACCTATTTCATGAAAGCAGTTTAATTTCTCATGGAAGTAAAAATGTCCATGATGCTTGCCATTAAGTATGATTTGGCTCCTGGGTATGATTAAGAATCATAGGGATAAAGACACACTATCCGCCTCCTTAGCACCTCCATCCTCTTTACTCATACTCTGGGATACTGTACCATTTAATGGTAGCTGTATATGCTGATTCCCTGTGTTGTGTTGATTGTGGAAAGTGACTATAGGATAGCTCTATATGACGATGATGCTAAAGACAGCCAAGCTCTCTCTCTCTCTCTCTCGCTTTCTCTCTGATTTTATGACTGATGTGACTGTTCCACAGGATGGCTTTGTACCCTGTAATAGAAGACAATTAAATAGCAGATGGGATGACAAAAGAGAAGCGAGGAGGGAGACTTACGTTTTGAAGGAAGATAAGGGGAAATAGAGTGGCATTAAAGTGAACGGTTGAGGAAATGAGAGTAGGTGAAAAAAAATAGAGATTAGCAGAGGGCTGGGCAGAATTTCTAGAGGCCCAGCAGGGGACGAAAGTCAAAGGGAAAGGGGATGGAATAAAAGGCCTTCTATTATCCCACTTTTTCCCAAAACCAAATCATAGTGGAAATGTCTCCAGATGTCACTTACCAACAATGCATTCCGTGACCGAGTCATTATGCAGGGACGAGCGAGGGGCTGAAGGACAGAATTAATATAGTAAGTAATTCTGTCCCTTTGGCGATGTCTTTCTGCATGAAATAGTGATTTTATGTCTT
Source organism: Alexandromys fortis (assembly GCF_014885135.2). Classification (NCBI taxonomy): domain Eukaryota; kingdom Metazoa; phylum Chordata; class Mammalia; order Rodentia; family Cricetidae; genus Alexandromys; species Alexandromys fortis. The sequence goes on along the minus strand of NW_026067926.1, from coordinate 1,153,454 downwards.
GGTTCTCTCCAGCCTGCACAGTCACCATAATAAACAGTCCCACAGTGATCAACTGTTTATGTTTCAGAGCACCAGCATCTGCATAATGGACCGCCTTTGAATCTTTTTTAGCAAAGGCATATAAGGACCACCTAGGAAAGCTAGAGGAGTTTTTTTTTTTCTGGCAGAAATAATTGCTGCTGATACCTTTGGCTATAGCAGGTGGAGTTCAAGTTTGAAATCAGATCATGGGTGAAGCCCACACAGTGATGTTTACTGTCTTTTTTTTTTTTTTTTTTGAATGATTTTTGTGGGTCTTTCCATATCTGGCTCACACATGAGAGGACATTGCAGAGTCAATGCATAATGGTTGACCAGGAAAGCATCCAAATCCTTCCATCCTCAGAAAGCTACTTGGAAAATTACAGCCTACAAATACAAATGCAGCAATGAAAGAAGATTCCTTGGTTATTATATTTCTAGTTGGATACTTATTTTATTTATGCCGTAAAAATTTCATCCATCCCTGTTCCAATCACAGTGTTGTAGGGCTAAGAAGTCTTGGGTTAGAGAGCTTGCTCAATGGTTAAATGGTTAAGTGTTTATTCGTCTATAGAGGATTAGAGTTTGGATCCCAGTACCCACATCAGGTTGTTTACAAATTCCTGTAACTCCAGCTCCAAGGAATCAAGACTAACTTCTGTATTCTGTGAGTACTATTACAGACACATGCACACAAACACATAAGTAAAATAAAAGAAATCTTTAAAATAATTAAAAGTAAAAAATGAAAAAGATGAGCAGATCATAAGCCCTGTCTTGGGTCATTAAGACTGAACCCCTTTGCGCATGTACTAAGTGCTGATAATAAACCAGAAATGATATTTCTGAGCTTTCTTTATTCTGTTACAAAAAAATACACTGGTTACTATTGTGACCTTTTTATAAATTAAATATGTAACCTCAAAATCCTGGCCACACAGACTCCCGAAAATAATCACATAGAAACTTTATTATTTAAATCACTGCTTGGCCAATCACTTAAGCATATTGCTAGCTAGCTTTTATATTTTTGGTTAACCCGTTTCTATTATTTTACATTTTCCCACGAGGCTTGTGGCCTACCAACAAGGTTCCAGCTGGCGGCTCACATAGTTCCCCTCTGATGACTCCATGGCATCTCCCTGACTCCACCTCCTTTACCCCAGCATTCATTTTGGTTTTTCCAGCCTAGCTCTATTCTTCCCTATCACAGGCCAAAACAGCTTCTTCATTCATTAACCAATAAAAGCATCACATAGACAGAAAGACTTCCTATGCCACCCCAAGGTTTAGAGCATGCCTTAACAAAATGATAATCATTTTTGAGTCTTGAAAAATTAGGTGGACTTTGCCTCAGAGTTCTGGCTTTCTAAGTGAAGGGAATGATCTCTTTGGAGACCTACTGGCTTAGCTTTTTCCTGATGTATATGGTTAGGAGACACAAAGTACTTCATGGCCTAAGCAAAAGAGTTCCTCAGAGAAATGGCATGCAATGAGGTGGGAAGGTCTGATGAAACCAGCTTTTGGGGTTGTCATTGCCTCTCCAGAGAGCTTACACTCTGTCCTTGGAGATACTTAATGGCTCTTAGAGAGCCCCTGAAGCACTTTATGAGAGAGCTAATGTGATCAGATTGGAATTTTAGAAAGAACATGTCAATCATCAATATATAATGATAATATATTGAAAATATATCAATAATATATTGATAATAATGAAAATAACCAATACATAAATAGTTAGGACCTGGTGGCAGAAGACCAATGCTGGGTTGTGGCAAAGGTGTAGTTGTGAAATGAAAGCCTTAGCCTAAGCAATGGGGTTGGAGAAGAGAAAGCAAGTTGATGAGAGATTCTCAATGGAGCATCTGTATGTGTGAGCCTGAACAGTAGCAGAAGGAGGAGATGGTACAGGAAGAGAGTATGGGAGAATTGCAGACTAGCTAAGGAGCTAACTTGATAATCTGGTAATGCCACCCTCACACCCCCTGCTGAAAAGGAGACAAGCAAGTCTGATTTGACCCTTGCATATAGCTAACTAAATATACCAGTTTTTTGGTTTAAAAAGTCCAGCAGACACCTCTTATTGTTCCTCTTCAAATATCCCTTTGGTCCAGAGATTAACTGTGTCAGCCAGAGGTCCACAGCAGGCGCTGAAAGTGCAGTCCAGACATCTGGGCTCTTTGACTCACTAAGACCCTCTGTAGACCTCAGTGGCTATGCCATGCCCTGCTTTTCATTTCTCTGATCTTCTATTTCTCGGGGAACTCATGTCAGGTTGATGTCAAAATTTTAGAATCCTTGAGATGCCTGCAGAGCATGCAACATAGCTGAAATCCTCTCTTATTGTGCCTGTGTTTGACCCTCTCTGCACCACCACTGGCAGATTCTTCATTTAGCCAGAGGATCCATACCAAGTATTGATTGCTGTACTGGGGAGATAGCAATGAGCAAAGGAAGGATACCAGCGTCTGGCCTCACCACCCTTCTCTCACAGCCTGTGTGTGCCTCAATTCATCATTCATTTCTTCACTGTACATACTGTACATATCTATCAACTAAAGTATGACCATTTAATTTATGCCCATTATATTTAATGATAAAATTAGACTAGTGAGTATTTCTGATATTTAGCATTTCTTTGTTTCAGACCCTCTAATATAGTCTCCCTTAGTTCTTTACAAAATAGATAATAAATCCTTGTAAGCTGTAGTTTCCAGTGAGCATTAGGACTTATTTAGCCTCCTTAAGTACATGTTTTCATGGCAGGCTGGATTCAGAATAAATCTGATAGGTATGAGTTACCTACGTGCAATGGAAATAAACGGCACAAAGTATTATCACAGAGACATGAGTGCCCTCAGAAATAGATGCTTCCCTTCTCACAGCCAGGGGTGGGTCCCCTGAACAAACGACAAAAGTGAAATCTGACAAAGTGGGTAAGAGGTTTAAATAAAAAGCTGGCAGGTGAGGCAGAGTTTCCTAGAACATGCTTGGCTTCCTAGATACCTGAGAAAGCTTTGGGAGCACACACCTTTAATCCTAGCACTATGGAGGCAGAGGCAGGCAAATTTCTTTAATTCAAGGCCAGCCTGGTCTACAGAATGAGTTCCAGGACAGCCATGGCTGTTACACAGAGAAACCCTGTCTCAAAAAAATCAAAAAAAGAAGGAGGAGAAGAAGAAGGAGGAGAGAGAGGTGAAGAAGAAGAAGAAGAAGAAGAAGAAGAAGAAGAAGAGGAGGAGGAGGAGGAGGAGGAGGAGGAGGAGGAGGAGGAGGAGGAGGAGGAGGAGGAGAAGGAGGAGAAAAAGGAAAAGAGAAAGAAAGGAAGGAAGGAAAGAAGGAAGGAAGGAAGGAAGGAAGGAAGAAAGAAAGAAAGAAAGAAAGAAAGAAAGAAAGAAAGAAAGAAAGAAAATGGAATTTTCACATGGAGGCCTGAAGTATCCCCTGACTGCTTGTGGTTTGTTTTGAGGCTTTTTGATAGGACCTGTCAGCTTCCACCCAGGAGACAGGGACAGTGGGGATTAGAATTGTTGAGCCCTGGGTTTGGTGTCAGGCATAGACAAGTTAAACCTCTTCATGCCTTGGTAGCCTTCAGACCTCATCAAGTCCTATATCCTTGCAAAGCCTCAATCTTACCATTCCATCCATTGAGAATGAGCACTTGCTCACTTCCTAGTAAACAGCAGGGAGCTGATGTGGCAACAAACCAACAGATCTGGCAAGATGTCAGACAAGCACTAAGTGTTCAATAACTGATTTTTCCCTTTGGTATTGACTTCTGAATACATATCATCACTGAAAATCAGTCTCTTTAAGTAAAATTAACTGCAAATCAACCTGGAAAAAGGAATGAATTTGATGAAGGACCTAGTTGCCTTTGATACTTACTATGGAATGCAAAGCATGTAGTTCCATAAAAATGTAAACAATACAGAGAGCACAGTGCATCTATGTCTCTCTTCACGAGAAAATTTTTGAAAAAAAAAAGTAGTTAATTGACCAATTCCACCTTCAAGGTCACTCCTTCAGTGAGGCTCCTGAATTTAAAATTCCGAGGTTTCCTTCTGAGGTCGTAGGTCAGAAGTTTCAACGCTGCGACAAATACCTGATAGAAACCTCTGAAGGAAGAGGAGTTTTTTTTTTGTTTGTTTGTTTGTTTTTTTTGTTTTGTTTTGTTTTTTGCTCATGGTTTTGGAGCTGTCTGCCCAAGACTGGGTGGGTGCACTGTTTTGCCTCAGGTGACTTGGAGCGTGAAGTGGAAGAAGTTATTCACATTCAGTTGCCAAGGAGAAAGCTGTTTAGAGGGAGAGGAAGAAGAAGAGAACAGGGGGGGTTAGAAGATGTGAGAAGGGAGAGGTTGAAGAAAGGGAGGAAGGTACAGGAACTATCTTCCAAATCACACGTTTTACAATTGACACAATCTCCCAATAGTCTATCCAAATTTCAACTTGGTCAATGGATTAAACCATGGATTAGGTCAGAGACCTCAAAATCTAATCACTGCTAGAAATAAGCCCCCAAACACACTGGTCCAGCAGTGTGCTTTGTCTGTCCCACTGATACCTTTCAACCCAATCAAGTGTCAGTCAAACCAACATACTCCATCTGGATAGACACTTTGCATTCTTTGCCTAACTTGATTCCTTGCTCCTTTGATACTGTTACCATTTCCTTTTGGTTTTGATTTTTGCCATATTTCTCACCATGTTTCTTGGACTTCTCCTCTCATATCTTTTGTTGCGATTACTTGACCATCATCTCAGATGACTTCTCATCCTCCTCCTTTCCTAGCACCTGTATGGCAACAGTAGCATCGACATTCACAGTCTTGACATCTACTTGCTGATAATACTGAAATTCATCATTCTAGTTGAGTCTTTCTCTGAGATCCATGTCCATCTCCTAATTAATATCTTACTGTCACAGTCTCACAGTACAGCCATGCCCAGTTCTCACATATCCTTATTTCCCAAGTACTCTGAGTCTCTGTATGCAGCATTGTAATTAGGGTTTATCTTTGACCTTATCTCCTTTACCCATCATCCTCCAAACAAACCGAAAATTTTACAACTCTCCCTTCTACCTTCCCCTTCTTTGTAGAGAGCTTTTAAAAATTCAAATTGGGCCATGTCACCCTCTGCTTAAAATCCTTAATACTTTTCAGATTAAGACACAAATCCTTGGCGTGATTCATGTAATCACAGCAGAGCTGTTCTCCCCAGCCATATGTCATTCTCAGTTTGCTATCTGATCTGTACTTGGGCTGCCCTGTTTCAGGCCAGTGACAGCACTGAGCCACTCCTGACTCACCTTTCCCTTGTATGAGGTTTTCCCCGAGCCTATAATTTTCTTATGTCCCACTGACTACCTTCACTTTTTAAACATCAAGGTAGATGTCACTTTCTCAAACTGCATGAGCCCCCTCATTCCGTACTCTCTTTCTCCTTTAAAAATAATAATTAAATAAGGAAATTAATGAATATCAGGTCCAAATCAATATACTCTGTTAATAAAAAGACCATTCCAGTCATGTTCACCATACCTTCAGTTTGTTACATCGTACCTGATCACTGTGACCAACAAATATTTTTGTTGATGGATAGATAAACATGAGGAATCCCGTATTTTACAAAGGTTTTGCTGGTGGAAATGAGGTAAGGAAGTAGAAATCTTATACAAACCCCAAGTCCTGCATAAACTTCTTGTTTTCATTACTGGAGTCTTGAGACGACAGCTGTAACAGCAGACCAACCAGCTATGAAGTCTGAGCTGACAGGGATTGGGCTCTCAATATGATCAAAGCTGAAAAATTGCATCTGACACATGTTTAAAGATGTGCAGCGCTGTCCTGTGCGGTGTGAATCTGGTCACACTGTCTAATATCATAAGCTTCCTCTGTGATAGCCTAGGTCTTTGGCCTCTCCCATCAAATCCACCTGCATCTTTCCTATTCAGAAGCCTGTTGGATTCTAACAATGAGGGAAGAGAAGATTTCCCTGGCCTGTCCCCTTCAAACTAGAAGTTAAGGCTTTCTTCCATTTATGGTAACACTTTTCATATTTCTTTATTCAGATATTTCTCAAACTATTTCTCAAAATTGCATGTTTCCATTCAATCTGCTCCCACAGATAATTATCACAGCCCCAATGACTGAAACAAAAATAATTTGTGTGCACTCTGAAAAGTGCTTGCCTTTCTTATTAATCGGTTTCTAATGAACTCATAAGGACGGGTCTAGAAGCCAAAACTCCATTGTTAAATGCCTAGCTCAAGTGTAGCCATTTCAAGAGCTACAGAAACAAAAGGAGGATGTCTGCTTCAGAGCATTGACAGCTAACAATATACTCGCTAGAAACAAAAGGAATCTGCCTTTGAAGTTTGTCTATTCCTCTGGTGTAAATATGTGCATTCTAGCTGGCTTCAAGCGTCAAACTGTAATCTGGCAAATACTCTTAATTCTTACTTTAAAGCATTCGTTCTTGGAGTGCAGGTCTCTGACTAGAAAGAACACAGTATCACCCTGTTAGTGCTATCGACTCCAGGAGCTCACAGCCCAGCCCACATCTACCGTATCCCAAAGCCTGACAGAGCATTCCTGGCACCCTGGCACCCTGAAGTATTTACTGAGTCAGAGCCGAATGGAACTGAGCAGATGACATTAGGAGAGCATCAATCCGGAGGCCCATGCTTAAACCCAGAAGCCCCAAGTCTATTTTCTTTTTTGGTTCTTCTTGAGATTATAATATAATTACAACTTTCTCTTCTCAAACACTCTCATATATTTCCCCCCGCCCCCACTCTCCTTCAAATCACGACCTGTGGATTCATTGTTATCACATGCATATATGCATAATATATACATGTATATTCCTATAAATGACTTGCTCCATCCATATAATGTCACTTGCATATATGCTGTCAGGGTTGAACATTTGGCATTGGGCAACCAATTGATGAGTTATTTTCTGGAGAAGGCCACTTCTTCTGCTCCCTGCTCTTCTCAGTTGCCTATAGTTCTTTGTGTAGGGTTGAGGCCTCATTGGCTTTTTCCCATCCACTTTAACATTCTATTAGTGTCATAATTGCTCAGTTCACATTTGTCAAGTCATGCTGCTGACAATGTATGGATCTAAATTCTGGCATTACTAGGAGACACAAGCACACAGCAAACTCTGTGATGCTCTGGCTCTTATAATATTTCCTGTCCCTCTTCTTCTTCAATGTTCTCTGAGACTTAGGCATAGGACTGTTTTAGTGGGTGTGTCCACTGAGATTAGGCTTCACATCTGTGCACTTTGATTGGTTGGGCTCTCTATCTGTTGCAAAGAAGAGTTTTCTTGATGAAGAGTGAAGACTACACTTACCTGTGTGCATAAAGGAAACTGTTTATAGGTTGCTGTTAATGGTTATGCTAATTTAGTACATCAGAAGTTGTGGGTTCTCCTCCAAGATCTATTAAGTCACCAACACTTACTAGTTGGCTAGGTTTCCATAACAGGCATGGTTTCACCTTTGGTGAGTGAGTCTGTACAATTAAACCCATAGGTGTAATTACCACCTGCTTCATTCTTAGGGTTGTCATGCCATGTTGGTCATTGGTGAGTTTCCTAGATGCCATAGGTAGGACTGTTGGTTGCTTCCCTCCTTTGGAAGCTTGCATGGCACCTTATGATTCAATGAAAGCTATTCCCTTGGGAGGAGGCATTAAAGTCAGTTCCAGTTTATGGGTCTCTGCAACCAGTTTCTGAAGTGCATGGTGCCTTCAACAATAGGAACTTACCTTTCTCTGTAATCTCTAGGAGATGGCCAAGGGAAATATCACTAAGCTTTCTATCTGGGGGGAAGGCTGTTACTTTCTTTAGAGGTGCAGCCACATATGAATCGCCCTTCTTCTGATGGAGGGCTTCCCACCAAGTTCAGGCAAGCAATAAAAGTTCAACTCAATGAGCCACACCCAAAAAGAAGAGATGAAACCAGGAAGTTGACTCTTTGAAAAGAGGGGTGCCAGTGGGAGATGCGAAGAAATGAGAGAGGATATTGGTGGATAAACATGACTAAGGCTCCTTATATAAATATGTGAGACTTTCAAGCAGTGAAAAACAGAGAAAAGAGATTTAATCTTTTTCTTATTGTCCAACTGCAGTCTGGATTTATTTTTGCATGGGCATCAGTAGACCCTCTGTTCACTTTCCTCCACTCAAGTATCCAGTGGCTTCTCACCACTTCTTCAACGAAAAAGAATTCCCTGATTGGTTTGTATTTGCATGTTAGCCAAAAATTGACTGAGTGAGCACATATGCATTATATTTTCTGTCTGTTTCCAGGGATCATTACTTTACTTGCATTTTTCTTAACTTTTAATACGTCACTATTTTTGGTAGCATAGCTTCATAGTCATCACATCAAATAGTCTTCTAATACTTTTTGAAATGTTTAGGTATTTTATTTCCTTCTCGTGAATTTCAAAAGTAACTGATTCTGCAAAATGACTTTGCTGAGATTTTCACTGAGGTTTTGTTAATTATATCATACTCAAGGAGAAATGAAATTTTGAGACTTAGTATATGCACATAGTATATCTTCCCACTTATTCATATAGTTTTTTTCTATTCTACTGATGTGGTAAATGAAATTAATAAATTTGAATTGTAAAGTCAACCTTGTGTTCCTGAAATAAGGTCTACTTAGTCAGGAACTATACTCTTTAGATAAGGTGCTAGCATTAACTTTGTTATATTTTGGTGTTCCGTAATTTCATTATCATGTGTTTTTATAGCCTAACTTTTTAGTGATTAAGAATTTATACATACTTTCTTCATCCATTCTTCAATGGAACATAGCGGACAATGAGTACTACTGAGACCCCAAGAACAATGGCAATGGGTTTTTGATCCTACTGCACCTATTGGTTTTGTGGGAGCCTAGGCAGTTTGGATGCTCACCTTACTAGACCTGGATGGAGGTGGGTGGTCCTTGGAATTCCCACAGGGNGGGGGAGGGAAAGGGGAGGTGGTGGTGGGGAAGAGACAGAAATCTTTAATTAATTAATAAAGAAATAAATAAATTAAAAAGAAAAAAGAATTTATACATAAATTTTGATCAAGTTCTTACCTTTTCCCAATTCCTCCATCATAATCACCACCATTATCCCCTTCTAATTCCATGTATTGTTTATAATTAAGCATACAGGTCTACACAGTTTTACTAATAAGTGTATTTGTGTTAGGTCTACTACAAGAGAATGGGTAATCTCTTAGAGGCCATATACCTGAAGAAAATTAACTCTCTTTTTGCCAGAATCCATCAATTGCCAGTAGCACCTCAGATAGGGATGAAACTTTCTGACAATTTCCCTCTCCGTGGGGACCCTGTCTGCCTTGATTCTGTGCAGGTCTTATGCATATAATCATAGCAACTGTCAGTTCATATGTGAAATTGTTGTGTCTCCAAAGCATCCTTGTAGTCATCCAGTCCCTTCAGCTCTGAAATCTTTCCATTTCCTCTTGTGAAATGATGTTTGAGCTTTGGGAGGAGGGGAGATGATATAAATGACCCACTTGGGGCTGATCACACCTAAATATTTTATTCTTGGTACCTTGACTAGATATGAGTCTTTGCTTTAATACTCACATACTGAAAACAAAAGCTTCTCTCACAATGACTGAGAGATGAATCCGTTTATGGTTATAGCAATAAGTCATTTTTAGTCAGTTTAATGCCATATTTATTGAACAGACCATCTTAGCTAGGGCCTATGACTTACCTAGCCTTGGTTTCTTGGCTGTATTAATGGTACAAAACAAGAATTCTATCTTGTAGAGAATGCCTTAAAGCCAATAAGAAAGTGGTCATATAATCCCATAACATTCATGCCACTATTACATCAGTATTTCTTGCCCAATGGTAATGTAGCTCTCAGGTTTCACAGATGGGTAAGACTGATTATTGCTTTTTATCCCCTCATAGTGTTTGTCACACCTCCTAGTAATGTGTAAGTTAGTTAATTAGGAAGATTGCACTAGGATGACTTTACCATGTTCTATACTTCAACGATAAGCTTTTACAAGTAATAAGGTTTTACTATTCAGTTCTGGAAGATAATCAAGAGCAGTGGTGTGGCTGTTTGAATGGGAATGATCTCCAGAGGCTCATGTGTTTTACTACTTGGTTCCCAGTTAGTGAAACTGTTTGGGAAGGATTAGGAGGTGGGGTCTTGTTGGAGGATGTACATCACTAAAGGGAGGACTTTGAGCTTCAAAAACCCATACTATTCCCAGTTAGCTCTCTTTGTTGTGATTGCAAATCAATGTGGAAGATCATAGCTACTGCTTCAATGACATATTTGCCTGCCTGCTGTCAAACTTTCTATCAAGATGCTCATAGACTTTATTTCCAATGTAAACTCTTTATTCTATAACTTGACTTAGTCATGAACTCTTATCACAACAATAGAAAAGTAACCAAAACAAATGGCTATAATGTTTAGTGGATCTAGGGTACCCCATTATATTAGCAACTTCAAAAATGTAATCTACTTCTAGCACTGGACTTTTTTGATAGCTTATGTTTTTAGATTTACCATATATTGGTAAATCTATTTAAAATCTTTCTCATCATCTATCTGTCTGTCTGTCCATCTGTCTGTCTGTCCATCCATCTGTTCGTCCGTCCATCCATCCATCCATCCATCCATCCATCTCTATCTATCTATCTATCTATCTATCTATCTATCTATCTATCTATCTTATGTATGCTAACCTTTCATGTCATTTGGTCTATGTGTGTGCATGTGCACAAGCACCTCCATGTGTCTATATTCTGGAGAGTTTCTACAATAAGATGTTTCCATTTAGCATTTTCAAATTCTTTAGTGTCAGTTATTTCTCCCCATACTCCATCTTCCATCCTGCTTTCCCATCCCTTACTTTACATAATCCCTTTTGCTCCATTATTCCTCATCTACCCCTCATATCACATGTATTCTTTCTCCCATATCTTAATCTGTCTCACATCCCTCCTCATGGCTCCTTACTGGTTTCCTGACTTCTGTGGTTAGTCCAGTTTAAACACACATATCTAAAGATTACTATATGAAAACATGTGATATTTACTTTTTCTGGGTTTGAGTTACCTTACTCAAAATGATTATTTCCAGCTCCACTCATTGATCTGCAATTTTCATCATGTCATCTTCCTTTACAGGTGAATAATTTTTCTGCTGCATAAAAGTATATATTTTTATTATCCATTCATCAGTTGATAGACATCTAGGTTGTTCCTGTTTCTTGGCTAGTATAAATGAAGCAGCAATAAACATGGATGATCAAATGTCTCTGCAGTAGGATCCAGAATCCTTTGTGAATACACCCAAGAGTGATATAGCTGGATCATATGGTAAATCATTTCCTAGATTTTCTGAGGAGTAATTACACTAATTTACATAGCAAATGCATCAGTTTTCACCATTCTCACAAACAATGAATACATATTGTACCTTCCTCACAACTATGTTAACTTCTTTTTTTTTTTTAAATCTTATCTATTCTCATTGGAGGAAGATGAAATTTCAAAACGATTTTAATCTGTGTTTCCCTGATCGCTTTAGATGTTGAGCACTTTTAAAAAGTATTTCTCAGCCATTTATATTTCTTCTTTTGAGAACTCTATTTCCATTCCCATACTGAATAAAATACTTCAGTTTGAAGAGATTTATAAACCAAGAAGGAACATGGAACCAAATAATGCAGGAATCATAAATTGAAAGAGTTGTAAGAAATTATCAGAGAAATCAACAAAATGACAGGAACTAGTGTACATCTTTGATGTCAGCTCTTAGTATTTAGAGACTAAATTTCCCTATAAAAAGACACAACTAGAAGACTGGATTATAAGATGGAAGATATATTTTTGCTGCCTCCAAGAAATACATCTTGCCATCAACAGTTAGAATAGAAAAATGGAAAAAAATTGTTCTAAGCAACTGGAACTAAGAAACAAGCAGACAAAGTACTTCCTGTATCTGACAACATGGACTTCAAGCTAAAACTCATGAGAAGAGTTAGAGCATTCCTTTATATTCATTAAAGTAAAAATACAACATAATATTATAACCCTAAAATATGTGTACACCGGACATAGGGATGCCCACTTTATAAAAGAAAAATGATTAGGACAAAGTCCACAGATGAATTCTAATATAGTGGTAGTGGGGGACTTCAGTTCCCAGTTTGATCAATAAACAAATTATCTGCATAAAAGCTAAAAGAAGAATCATTGCAGTTTAATGACATCATAAGTAAAATGACCCTTAACAAACATCTATAGAACATTCTACCAAAATACTAAAGAATATACTTTCTTCCCCGTAGCCATAAAACACTTTCTCAGACTGATCACATATTTTAGGGTACAAAGCAAATCTTAACATTTATTTAAAAAGATGGAAATTGAGGTAAAATCCTCTGTTATATCTGATCACAAAGAAATAAAACCAGATAATAAAAGCAATCAAAGCTACAAGACACATACAGGCCCGTGGGAAGTAAACAATATATTACTGGTGATAGTTCAGTTAGGGAAGAAATCATGAAGGAAATTTAAAAGTTTCTAGATTTGAACAAAATGGAAACATCCCACACCAAAATTAATGGAACACAGTTAAGGGATGTTTACAGCACTAAGTTCCTACAGAACAACAACAACAATAAAAGTTGAGAGCTATCAAATTAATAACTTAATGGTGCACTTGGAGACCTTGGAAAAATAAGAACTAAAACATGCCCAAAACTGTACATAGGAAGAAAAACAATCAAAATCAAAATTAATGAAATAATACAATAATAAAACCCACAAAGATATTAAAAACTTTCATAAGATTAAAAAACCTTAAGTAAAATTAGTGAAAAATACGAGAGAAGAGCCCTAAATCAATTAAAAATTAAAGATTAAAATAGAACCATTACAACAGGCATTGAGAAAAATGCAAGAAATAAAAATAAAATGCTTTTTAAAAATTCCACTAAACTGGAAAAATTTTAAGGATCTAAATGAATTTTTTGTCTGAATATGACCTATCTACCAAATTAAAATCAAGATGAAATAAGCAATTTAATTAATCACATAACACCCAATTAGATAGATGCAGTAAATTCTCCCACTTAATAAAATCCTAGAGTGTACTGAATCAACACAGAATTCTTCCAGAAATGAAGAGAGAGATTCTAAATTCATTTTTAAAGTCAGTATTATCCCAATGCTAAAACAAGATACACTCAACAACAATAAAAAAAAGATTTATAAGACAATGTCTCAAACAAGCATAAATGAATAAACTCTCAATAAATAAATACAAATCAATTTCAAGAACACATCAAAAACTTCATCTGTAGTGTTCAGGTCCACTTCATCCCAGAGATGCAGGGATAATGTAAATCAATAAATGAAATTCACCACCTAACTAGATTTAAGGACAGACACCACTTAATAATCTTATTACATGCAGAAAAAGTCTTTGACAAAATTCAAAATGCATTCATTCTAAAAATCCTAGAGAATCTAGGGATAGAGGAAGCAAATTTTAAAATAATAAAGGCAGTATATAATAAGCCCACAGCCAACATTGTACTAAATAGAGAAAACCTCAAAGCAGTTCCATCAAAATCAGGAATAAGCAAGAATGTCCATTCTCTCCATTCCTGTTCAATATTATGACTAAAGTCTTAGGTAGAGCACTATAGCTATGTCTTGACTTAAGTGAGGGTGTACTTTCTATTCATAAGCCTATTAGATTCAGTTAAGTGAAGGAGATGAAAGAGATACAAATAGGAATGGAAGAAGTTTTGTTTTTAAATGCTATATATAACAATATAGACCCACTATGCACACCTCTTTCCTTTGTCTTTCTTTGAATTTCTTTTTGTCCATTTTTATTTTATTTATAAAAAACTAAAAATGTATCCTGTTTTCATTTTACATACCAATTCTTTTTTTTTAAATATAATTTTTTATTGAAAAAAAAAAAGATTTCC